>NC_136057.1:755026410-755520690 GCF_964261635.1 Lissotriton helveticus | reverse complement strand
GCAGTAGTGCGGGGGAGTTATCCTATGTTTCAAATTAAGATCTAGAAACAGGAACTAAATCTCCAAGGGTAAATAGTTTAAGTACATCTAACCTTGTTACCACGGGGCAACAGCAAAAATTTAGCGGGGATAGGGATAAAATAATTTCTTGGAATATTGCAGGACTGGGCACCAGATTGCAATCACCTAAATGGGTTTCTTTCATTATGGGTTTTGATATCTGCCTCTTCCAGGAGACCTGGGCCTGTGAGCCCCAGTTTCTCCAGGGTTTTTTGAACTTTTTAGTGCCGGCACTAAAGGGACACAAAGGTCGCCTGAAAGGGGGCTAACTATCTGGTTACGTCAAGAACTCTTTGACAGAGTAGTAGAGCTCCCAACCAACAACAGCGACATTCAGATGATTAGGCTACCAATGGGTTCTTCGGGCACATTGGACATTATTAACCTGTATGTCAGAGGGTCAGGTGGAGGGAAATCCCAGGTTTTGGCAGCCCTTGATTATTTGATTGGTTTCCAGCCATGCGAAAATAACATGATAATCGCTGGCGACTTAAACATGACCTTTGAGCCACTTATAGCAGGCGACTGGTATTCAGGAGAAGAAGAAGACTCCCAGTGGGGGATTCCTAAGCTGGATCTAAATTCTATAGATAGATGGACCGATAGCATAATCCAGATTAATGCAATATGCTGTGAAAGAGGGCTTAGAGCACTGAACGGCAGAGCTGCGAGTGACGGTCACGGCGAAGATACCTTCGACAATGGTCGCTCAAAAAGTAGGATTGACTATGTTATTTGTAACATGGCAATTTGGCACCTTATGGAAGATATGAAGGTAGTTGTCAGTCAGGAGAGTGATCATAACCCTTTATGCATTACCCATCAGTTGTGGAGAGGTGAGCCAGGGGGGTTAAATACGGTCGAGGAGTCCTTAGCTGACATTGTTCCAACAAATGACATGAGGCGGGTGAGTTGGGCCCAAGTCGTGATGAACAGCAGGGTGTTGGAGAACATTAGTGACGAGCTGGATAAAGCCACTTCCGCTATGGATACCGTAGGGGGTATAGAAAAAGAAAATGACCTGAGGGGAATTACTAATTTACATGACAGTTTCTCTGAAAGTATAAGGGGCCACTTCTTTAACCCCTTCCACGCTCATGACGAGCTGGGCTTGTCATGAGGTAGCCTCCTCGCACGCTCATGAAGAGCCCAGCTCGTCATGTAAAGTGCGTTTTGAAAAAACCCAGCGTGGGAGCGGAATACCGCCCGCACGCATTCGGTTAAGGCAGTAACCAAGCCTATGGGCAAAAATAAACGGCCAAAAAGAGTGGGATGGTACAACGATGCTTGCAGACTTGCAAGAACATCCCTAGGAAATGCAATTAAAAGAAGAGACCCGAATGCTGTCAGAACAGCTAGGCAGATTTACAAGAAAACTATACTCAGGGCAAAGAAACAATGGGACGAACAACACTGGCAAGATCTTATAACAGCCTGTACTGCAAAGGATTCTAAACTCTTCTGGAGTATTGTTAAGTGGGGGCAAGGAGGCCTTCCCGAACCACCTACAAACCATGTACCGCAGAGTAGTTGGCTGGAACATTTTGGTCCCCAATATACATGCCGCCCCGAGGATAGGTATGGAGAACTTGTAAATAACACTTTATGTTTGGACCCCCTCTGTAACATTAATGATGTAGCAGTGGCCCTTAAATCTGTCTCGAGGGGAAAAGCACCTGGGCCTGATGGGGTTCCAGCGGATGTTTTTCTCCACGACAAAACGCACTGGGGCTTGTATATTCTGAAGTTGGCTAATGCGTGGCACTAGGGGCGCCAGTACCAAAGTCTTGGCAAGGGGCAATAATAATCCCTGTATATAAGAAAGGCAACAAAACACAGCCTGGGAACTACAGGCCTATCAGCCTGATTGACACGGTACAAAAGGTGATCGGAAAAATGACCCGGGGGAAAATATTAGACTGGGTAGAAGGGGAAAACATTATGTCCCCTTTTCAGGCTGGTTTTCGCAAATTAACTAGCATTAATGACCAGATATTTTGCTTTATTTTACTCCACTGGAAGATGGTAGTGCTAGGTAAAGGCAGCATTTATGCTGCTTTTATCGACTTACGTGCAGCCTTTGACCTGGTGCCAGGGTTCCAGCTATGGAATGTGCTAGCTAAGATGGGCATGCCACCTGAAATCTTGACGCTAGTGATGAGGCTGCATGAGTCTAATTACGCAAAAATACAGTGGGGGGGGCAGGGACAAGTCACTCCCGAATTCCCGGTAGAGCGTGGGGTGCGCCAAGGCTGTGCTATGGCCCCCACGCTCTTCTCATTGTATATTAACGGGGTAGTTGAACGCATGCTTTTGGGATGTGTAGATGCCCCTACCTTGGCTGGAGTGAAAACTCCTATTTCATTATTTGCGGACGACACACTTATCATATCTAAAACCCCAAGTGGTTAACAGCGAGCCATGAAGATCTTTGAGGACTTCTGTGCTGACCGTGGGGTGGAAGTTAAAGTTGCAAAAACAAAGCTCATGGCATTTAACCCACACCGTAGTTTCAGAAGGAACTTTTTTATGAATGGTCAAAAGGTGGAGATAGTGTCGGATTTTGTTTATCTGGGCATCCACGTGGCAAAAGGTGTTAAATGGGGGAAGCATACAGAAATGGCAGCAATAAAACTTCGCGAAAATGCGGGAGCAATAACCGCAGAGCACAGAAAATCCCTAACTAAGCCGATACAGCCAGCACTTCAATTGTATGAGGCAAAAGCTTTAAATTCGGCACTCTATGGAGCCGAAATATGGGGTTACGATAACTTAACATCCCTAGCACTCGTGGAAAATACATTTTTGCGTAATCTTGTCGGTCTCCCTAAAAGCACACCAATGAAACCATTGCGTTATGACTTAGGAAGAAAGGCCTTAGCTGATGTGGCTAGATTATGACCTATACTATATTGGCGACGTATCTGGGTTACTCCGGAACTTGGCCATTATGCCCAGGGATTTTTGGACGTAGTCAAAATGGATGATTTCCATAAGATCGCGTGGCTGAAGGAACTGAGTAAAACCCTGGTGGGAATGGGGTTGCAGGGGTTGTGGGAGAATCCGGAGGCAGCCCTGTTCCCATCTAAAGACATCTTAAAAGAAAAGTACTAGGAAATGGTTGCTTACCGGAATTGGAATGCCGCTGATCCATCTGCTATGGAGGGCCGTTTTCTGGAGATTAAAGCTCGTCCAGTTTAGAGCCCTATTGGGATGGCATTACAAAACCCGGGGACAGGAAGCTTTGTTTCCAGTTTAGAGTAGGGTCCCTCCCCATAAGAGCATTAACTGGTAGATGGGCTGATGGTAATTCCAATATGTGCCTGGCTTGTAAAAATGATAAAGAGACCATTGCCCATATTCTTTTTGTTTTCAGGGCCTACTCCATCCCCCGACGAGTTTTGGCTTAAAGCAATGTGCAAGTTGTTAACCACTAGGGATAGTATGGTGGCATTAAGATTAATCTCCACCAGCACCTTACCTGCTATCACAGTTGCGGTTGCTAAATACCTGGGGAGGATGTGGGCCATTAGAAAAAAAGCCTTATCCCGGGAGTGATACACTGCTGTGATTAATCTGTGCTTTTCTAGCTTTTATATGTGTTTGGCAAATCTAACCGCCTAACTGTGTTTTAAATCAGATCTAAAAGTCTATAGGGCATTGACTACTACCAGCCTTTGAATATATGATTACTGATTGTTTTATTGGTTTTTTAAATCTCTTATGTCAAAATGCTTTCTTTTATAAACTTAGCTTTTTTAATTGTACTATCAAATATGTCATTGTAAATATCGTGTAGTAACAATGGTCTGTTTGTATTTATGCTTTTATGAGTTTTTATCTCGAATAAAGCAAATTTGACTGACTGGCAAGGATTAATCACAAGCTACAATTAATAATTTCAAGTTAATAAATTAATCAATCAATCAAAGAACTTTATTCGGTTATTACACAAAGATAACCATAAAAGTACATATAATAAAACACATCAGACATTTATATATAAAACCCAGGGATGTGCAAGCTTATACATAAAATTCATATTATAATTGATTTTCGCAATTTAAAAATATTTTTTTTAAATGCAGTAACAGAAGCAATCATAAAAATATTATCTAAATTCTGGATCGCCAAAAAAGCCGGGTAATATTGCCGCAAATCCATTCTCCTTAATACTGGGATAATCCACCTTTTTCTTGGAATGGTATAAAATTTACAAAAAAACATAATATGTATAGATGACTGGTCTGATATATTGTCACATGGGCACTTATCAAGAGACCTTGACCAATTTTTTACCTCAGGGAAGCTCACAAATCTATGTACAATATAAACGTGTTTAGATAAATCTATCAAAGTCCTTAATGATCAGTGATAAATATGGCTCTATTTTATCAGTGCTCAAAATAAGCTGATGGGCCACCACCGTGGTTTTGGTCATTTCATTTCCATATCTACGCTCACTCAGGTACATCAATCAATCCCTCTTAAGATCTTTTCTTGTTACCCGGGACATGGAGACAGGGTCATTAAAATATTCTTTGTGTCCTAATTGCGTACAAAACTTCTCAATATAGTTTAGCCACCTTATCTTTTTAGTTCCATCAATTCCCAGTACATCTTTAAGAATAAGTCAATTAAACCCCGACTCTTCCATGGTCCAGATCCTATGCCACAGAAGTCAAGGCTGTAACCTTATCACATCTTCCAGGTATGGCAAGCCCAATTCAGAGTGGCAAAAAAATTGGAAGTGCTTTCCGGGACTGCCAGCAAGTACTTGAGGAAAATATTTTCTGTTACTTGAAGAGCATTTACATTTGCGAATCCCCAGATTCCAGCCCCATAAGTGGCAATTGCTACACATTTTGTCTTATAGATAGTCAGCATTTCACCTGGTAAGCATTTACCCAATTTCTTGCTAAAATTAGTTACTGCCATTAGTGATTTACAAAATAAAAGCTTTCTAGACTTAATTGCACTGCACCAACTGGCAGACTGGCCAATTAAAATTCCTAAATACGAGAACGCGTTAGTATTCTTGATAGACTTTGAATTAATAAAAATGGGGCGTTTATTTTTACTAGCACCAAGTCCGCACCTCATAGAAAATGTTTTAGAGCAATTAATAGATAAGCCTAAGCTTGTCATATATTGTGTAAACGTGGATACCACTCTCTGCAGGCCTATTGGTGTACGGGCCATCAGGACCGCGTCGTCTGCATAAAGGAGTGCAGGGATAAAGCGCTTAGCTGCAGCAGGTAAATCCCCGCACTCCTTGATTACATTTTTTTCGAGTTCATTATTATACAATGTGAATAAAAATGGGGCAAGGACGCAGCCTTGTCACACACCCTTCTTTATTCCAAAATTTTTAGTGCAATCCCGACCCTGTCCGTAGCGTACCCTTGCCCTTGCTCCCGAATAAAGTTGCCTTAAAAATGTTACTATAGCTTGCTCAACCCCTAAGCTATCCATAATCGCCCAAAGTTTATTATGTACAACGTAGTCAAACGCTGAGGTTAAATTAAGAAAAGTTAAAAATAACCGCTCTCCTTTCGCATATATATATTTGTCTAAAATAATATGAAGATTCAACCCCTGCTCTATGGTGCCCAAACCCTAACGAAAACCATACTGAATATCAGTCATTATTGAATGCTCCTCCTCCCATATTTGAAGTCTATCTAAAATCACACGCTCCATAATTTTTACTGTAGAATCCAATAAGGAGATGGGGCGGTAACATGCTGGATTTGCCCTATCCCCTTTTTTAAAAATAGGGATAACTAAAAATTCATACCAGGACACTAAGAACCCCGAAGGACAACTGGCATTAAAAAGTTGAGTTAAAAGAGGTCCCCAGAGTGCCTCGTTATTTTTGTACAAATTCACCGGGACACCGTCCGGGCCGGTGCCGTTCCTCCCTTACTAGATTGAATAGCACTAATCACTTCACTCAGCTTAAAATCCATCTTAAAATTATGTGCTGGAGGAGAAAACCCCTGTTCAGCCCCAGTTTTTTCTGGCAATTGTTCAGCTTCTATCTCAGTGGAGTAGAGTCTAGAGTAGTGCTGTACCCATTCCTCCTCTGTTATGGCAAGTTCTATGGATGCTTTAGGTCTATCCATGAAGCACGGTGCATTCACCGCCTTCCAGAAAGCAGCAGAATCATGATTTAATGATGCCTCACGGAGAGCAGACCATGCTTCTTCCTTCATTGCCTTCTTGCTGGCTACTTGGGCCATTTTATAGCCCTTTCTGGCTTCCCTCATATAATCACGATTTTATCCTTTGCTTTTAGGGCATATTGGAGTTTTGTGTATGCCTTTGTGCAGGTGGTATCAAATCAGTTCAACAAGTGAATTGAATTTGAGCAAAGCTTGCATAAATGAGCCCTTGCTCCATCAATCCCCTCTCTGACGACATCTAATACCATCACAAACTACCCAGTCTAAAACAAATACCAACCTCCATTTCCACTTCTACTTTCCCTTCTTTCTCATTGTTCGCAAAATATTTCATGTCTTTATGAAGTTGCCTTTCACCTCTATTTCATCTTATTCCCTCTTTCTTTTTCTTCCCTTTTCAATCAATTAATCAATCAATCATTTGTAAAGCGTACTACATACCCGCGAGGGTCTCAAGGCGCTGGAGCGGGGGTACGCTACTGATCGAACAGCCAGGTCTTGAGTATCCTCCTGAAGGTCAGCAGGTCTTGGGTCTGTCGTAGGCTCAGTGGGAGGGTGTTCCATGTCTTGGCGGGGAGGTGGGAGAAGGATCTCCCATTGGTGGTTGTTCTTCAGATGCACGGGACGGTGGCGAGTGAGAGGTTAGTGGAGCGTAGCTGGCGGTTGGGGATGTAGAGGGAGAGCGGTCTGTTGAGGTAGGCTGGGCCGGTCTTGTGGAGTGCTTTGTGTGCGTGGATGAAGAGTTTGAAGGATATCCTCTTGTTGACGGGGAGCCAGTGCAGGTTTCTCAAGTGGGGGGTGATGTGGCCGTGTCGTGGTACGTCGAGGATCAGTCGTACCGAGGCGTTTTGGATGCGTTGTAGTCATTTGATGAGCTTGGTCGGGATTCCCGCGTAGAGGGCATTTCCGTCTTGTCCGAGTTCAGCTTCAGACGGCTGATCTTCATCCAGTCGGCAACAGCCTTCATTCCTTCGTGGAGGTTAGCTTTGGTGGTGAACGGGTCCTTGGTGAGGGAGAGGATCAGTTGAGTGTCGTCGGCGTAGGAGATTATGTTGAGGTCGTGCTGTCGGACGCCGTGTGCGAGCGTAGCCATGTAAATGTTGAACAGTGTCGGTCTGAGGGAGGATCCTTGGGGTATGCCGCAGATGATCTTGGAGGCTTGGGAAAGGAATGGGGGAGGCAGGGGGAGGCGGATGCTCTAGGTTCTGGAAGGAGGTGGCCCATTCCAGAGCCTGGTCTTGGATCCCTGCGGTGTGGAGGAGTGCGTGTAGAGTGTGGTGGCAGACGGTGTCGAAGGTGGAGGAGAGGTCCAGGAGGATGAGTGCTGCGGTCTCACCGTTGTCCAGCAGGGTCCTGATGTTGTCAGTGGCGGTGATGAGGGCAGTCTCGGTGCTGTGGTTACTGTGGAACCCTGACGGGAAGGGTCCAGGATTCTGTTTTCTTCGAGGTATCGAGTTAGCTGTCTGTTGACAATTTTCTCCATGACCTTGGTGGGAAGGGGAGCAGAGAGATGGTCCGGAAGTTCTTGAGGTCTCTTGGGTCTGACTTAGGTTTTTTGAGTAGAGCGTTGATCAAGGCGTGATTCCAGCTCTCTGGGAAGGTCGCGCCCTCCAGGGAGAGATTGATGATGTTGTGCAGGTGTGGTGCGATGGAGCTGCTTGCTTTGTTGCATATATGGTGCAGGAATGGGTCTGACAAAGGGCCGGAGTGGATTGTGCTCATGGTCTTGATGGTGTCATCGACGCACATGCTGGCCCAGGCTAGCAGGGGGCCGTGGTCGATGGTGTGCTTAGGGTCTGTTGTGTTCTTGTCTGTTGGGGCTCTCTGGGTGTTGAAGCTGTTGTGGATGTCTGCTATCTTGCGGTGGAAGAAGGTGGCAAGGGAGTCGCACAGGGCTAGCGACGGCGGGATGCCGTTGGTGTTGGAGCTGGGGTTGGAGAGTTCCTTTGCGATGTTGAAGAGCTCCTTGCTATCGTGTGAATTGTTGTCGAGGCGGTCTTTGAAGGAGGCCCTCTTGGCTGCCCTGATGGGGTGGTGGTGGTTGCGGATGATGTCCTTGTGCGCTGTGGGGCTGTGCGGAGTTTGTTCACTGTGCCATTCCTTCTCTAATTTCCGGCAGGCTTGCTTGGAGGCAAGGAGTTCTGCGGTGAACCAGCTGGCCCTCTTGCTGGTGTCTCTGTGGGGGGGTTTCTTCAGCGGGGAGAGGGTGTTGGTGCAGTCCTCAATCCATTGTGTGAGGCTGTGGGCAGCGTCGTTGGTGTTGGAGGGTTCGGTGGGTGGGCTGAGAGCGAGGTCTGCATGTAGTTGGTCTTCAGTGATTTTGCCCCAGCAGCGGCAAGGGATCTGTTGGGTGCAGTGGTGTGTGGTGGGTTTCTGGAAGGCAAAGTGGATGCAGCAGTGGTCGGTCCAGGGGAGTTCGGTGGTGTGGCTGACGGAGACGTGCAGGCTTGAGGAGAAGACGGGGTCGAGCATGTGGCCGGCGGAGTGGGTGGGCATTGTGACGAGTTGCTTCAGTCCGAGGTTGGCGAGGTTATCGATCAGGGTTGTGGAGTTGTTGTCGTTGTTCTCAAGGTGAAAGTTCAGATCTCCGAGGAGGATGTAGTCGGTGGAGGTCAGGGCGTGCATGCTGATGAAGTCGGCGATGGAGTCACTGAACTGGAGACGGGGTTTGGGGGGTCGGTAGACGAGGGTGCCTCTGAGGGTGGAGTTAGGGTCTGTGTGGATCTGGAAGTGCATGTGTTCGGCGGTGCTGAGCGCATTGTCGATGCTAGTCGAGACCCTGATGCTGTTCTTGTGGACGATGGAGGTTCCTCCTCCGACTCTGTTGGTGCCGTCTCTGTGGGTGATCTTGTAGCCGTCTGGGATGGCTATGGTGATGTCGGGTGCGGAGGAGTCATTCAACCAGGTCTCTGTCAGGAAGGCGACGTCCGGGGATGTTGTGTTGAGCAGGTCCCAGAGCTCGACGGCTTGTTTGCGTGCGGAGCGGGTGTTCAGTAGTATGCATTGAAGGTGGTTGAGGTCTTTCTTGGCTGGTGATTCATCGGTTCTGAGGCTGGTGTAGCTGCGTTTCCGGCAGGTGAATGGACCGTGTGTTCATTTCGTGGCGGCCTTAAAGCAGGTATGGGTCCGTCCGGAGTTGAGAGTGTGCAGAGTGACGGCGTCATAGTGGCGGCGGTCGTCGTGGCGGGTGTGGGGTCCAAGGGTTCTGGCGCTGGGCGCGGTCCAGTCACAGACAGGCACAGACGGGCTTCCCTTAGGCGCACCAGCAGTGCGGCCGCACAGCGGCCGGCATATATGGGGAGGTGGGAGGGAGGAGCAGCTGGGAGGCGGGAGGCAGGGGCAACGGGTGGGCAGTCAGGGGGGCGGGGTGCAGGGGACGCAGCGGCGGGGCGGTGAGGGATGATGAAGGGAACAGAAGGCAAAAGGGCACAAAAAACAAGGGAAAAAAAGTGTCACAGAAGGCAAGAGGGCACAGAAAAACATTGAAAAATTAGTGTCACAGAAGGCAACAGGGCACAGAAATACAGGGAAAAAACGAGTGGCACAGAAGGCAAAAAGGGCACAAGAATACAGGGGCAGCTGACAAACAGAAGGAAAAAAGGGGCAGAGAGGCACGGGGCAGCGAGGGGAACAGAAGGGAAAGCCGGGCTGAGAGACAAGGGGGCAGCAAGGGGTACAGAAGGAAAAACCGGGCAGAGACAAGGGGGCAGAGAGGGGTAGAGAAGGAAAAACTGGGAAGAGACATGGGGCAGTGAGGGGTACAGAAGGAAAAACCGGGCTGAGAGACACGAGGACAGCAAGGGGAACAGAGGGAGGAAAACGGGCACGGACCACAAACAGGCAGCGGGGAAAGACAGAACAACAGCAGACACAACAATGAAATACAGGCAATAAAATAAAACAATAAAGCGGAAGATGAACAAACCTAGGGCCTACCACTGGCCACCAGGGCTGAGGCGCAGGTGGTAGCCTGCGGGTGGTGGAGAGCCTCGAACTTCCTCAGCAGCGGCAGCTGGGGCAGGGACACAAAGGAGGTGCTGTGCGGAGGGGGAGCTACCTATCTGGTGGGGTCAAGGGTCGCTCATTTACTTCATATTTTCTCCTTCTTTTACAGCAGCACTTGCACCAAATCATTATTGTTAATACAATTATCGTTACGATTACTAGGGGCAAAACTATTCGACCTAAAGGACCTTTCCCTATATTAGTAAACCAAGTCCCTATTGAAGTTACACCTTTTGTTAGTCTTTCCCACATGCTGTCAACCTCCAGTGGTTTCAAAATTTCATTACATTTTGTAATATTCTTTATGTGTCCCTTAATTTCTTTTTTTTGTCAGGAATGTAAGTGCAACAATGTTGAACTTTCAACATTCCACAGACTTCACCCTCTTTTGCTAATAAGATATCAAGTGCAAGACAATTTTGTAGTACCATTGATCTGATTCTGTATTGACCATCAAGAAATCCCCAGCAGTATCAGTCGATAGAGGATCAACTACTGTTGATAACTGACAAATTCTGCGTGTATTTAGTATGACTTCCACTGAAGCTATTATTGCACTAAATATATCATCTACAATTTCTGAAAAACTAGCCCTTTTTCTTCTTGTTAGTACATTAGAATTTTCATTGCTTCCCGTGATTCTTTTTATATGGTATATTTTCGGAAATACAATCTCCAGGTAGCAGCTTCCTTACCATTGTGCAGGTAGCTTAAAATAAGTGTTATTACCATACATATAATAAATCCCAGGAAATACAGAATCAGCTCCCCCTTTTAATCCCCAACCTAGCAAAATTAGGAAATTATGTTCACACTCACTGGAACCAATAAATATGTTATTGTAATCTGTCTTTAATCTATGAATGCAGATCTTCTCTTTCTTTACAAAATCATGGGACACCGCATCATGAGCCTTGCCAGCCGTATAAATTCCCTCCCTTTCAGCCCATGTTGGAATATGGGTTTTCTGTTCAACAGCTTTTCTTTGGAAGTTCTGCCTTCTTTCCTCAACTAAATTCAAGAAGACCTTTTCCGCTTTGCGTAATGTACATGATAAATTGTTTTTGTGTGCTTTAACTTAATCTATAGACTTCATCGTAAGGAAGAATTCACCCATGAACTGTGCATTCTGAGCACTAAGTACTGGATTCATGTTCCCTCAAATAGGAAGTTCTGAAAATACTGCATCTAAGTTTGAATAATAATACTGTAATTTCCCAGCTGCATAAAACAGACTTGCTAATACACTACATGACATACCATATGTCAAAGGTATGTGATGGTATGTGACCCCTTCTGATACTGACGTTGGTAATTTCATATAAACATAACAGTCACTAACTTCCATTGTGTCAACATATTCTATTAATAACTTTGCGAAGACATTTAATGATGAGTCGTTATCTGTCATTGTGTGATGGAAATGTGTCTCATCTGCTGCTCGTAATTCTACCCTATCCCTTTTGTATGCAGCTGTATTCTCATTAGTACTTGTGCCATTTTTATTGTTTGTTGTCATAAGTAATGGAACCACTATTGTTAAAACTAACCATATTAGTATCACTATTAAAATACTACATATGAATGCTTACAACATCTTTGTACACAATTTCGTTTCGATTGCTCAGTAACTCTCTTTCTTGCCATTTTAATCCAAGAAGACCATTTCTCCTTTTACTTTAGCACCCAGTATTTTCCAGAATTTAATTTAAGAAATCTCACTCTTTTTCTTTCTCCTGTGTAGGATTCTTATTTACAGATTATTCTCTTATGTCCAGATTCTCAAACTCCTCCAATATAATATAGGTCCATTCAGGAACTTGAAACTTATTGTTCAGAGTCCTTAGTCTCGGACTTCCCCATAAGTTTCTTTCTTTCTTTTGTCTTGTCCGGGTTTGACTTGAGATTTCATTCACTTGTTCTGGTTTTTCAATTATCCTTTTCAGAACATATTTCAGTCTTTTCACTCCCCTGGCCGGTTGTCGCCCTTTCTGGCTCTTTTTATTTGTACTGCACTTTCCCCCTCCCGGTCTTTATTCATTGTTCTTTTATTATTACAAATGTTTGGCACAGCTTGTTCTGTTTCAGTCGATTCACTGTCTGACTGTTCCTGTTCAGGTCTTTTGTTTATTACCTCATCCGCCTGAACATGTTCTTCTTCATGTAGCTGGTCCTGTTTGGAACTATTTTCAGCTTATTCTTCTTCTTCCCAAACGTGTTCGTCTTTACCTAACTGGTCCTGATCAGGTCTTATCGCAATTTGCTTAGCTGCTGCCCAATCGTGTTCTTCTTCTCCTATCAGTCCCTCCGCAGGATTAGGAATAATTTCAGTTTCATTTACCTGAGTATGCTCTACTTCCCCTGACTGTTCCTGCTCAGGTTCTGGATCTGCTTTGTTCTCTTCTTCCTGAGCGTGTTCTTCTTCACCTATCTGGACCTCACTATCGCCCTGTCTGTCTATTCTTGTTCTGCTTCTTGTTTGGACAATTACTTCTGGTATGTCAATTTCTGGTATCCATCCCTCCTGACTTGTGCTCGGTTGTTCTAAGTCTACTATTTCAGAATCCAATTCCCTTGGTTCTTCGACTTCACAACCTTCAGCCACTTCCACTGTCTCAGTCAGTTGTTCAGTTTCAGGAGGAGCTGGCACCCGTTTAGTATGACTTGCATGAATCCAATTGGGTAACCCTGCACACTTTACTGCAGTGGTAGTAAACAGTATGACTTGACGAGGATCATCCCACCTCGATGCTAAACACGTTTTCCTGGCGTGTTTCTTCACTGCCACCCAGTCTCCAGGATTCAAATCGTTCGCTTGCGTTGGCTGCCTGGCAAATGCGTCCTCTCCAACCTGGTGAGAGACAGAACGCACTAGGTCAGGCAATCCTTTGAAGTAGTCCAATACCAAATCATCATTTATACTCATTAATTTATTCCCAAGAGCAAATGCTTGTCTCATTGCCCTTCCCATGATGATTTCATGGGGACTTAGTCCGGTTTTCCTGTCAGGAATACTTTGGAGTCCCATCAACACAAGAGGCAATTCATCTGGCCATGACAATGATGTGGATGCACACACTTTAGCCAGTCTCGATTTTATTGTGCCATTCGTTTGTTCTACCACTCCGGAAACCTCTGGGCAGTATGTACAGTGCAGTTTCTGATCAATTTTGAAAGCTTCACAGCTTAACCAAATTACCTCATTGTTAAAATGCGGTCCTCTATCTGATTCTAAAGTGACTGAGAAAATGAAACGTGGGACAAGTTCCCTCAACAGTAGCTTAGCAACTGTGAGTCCATCATTTCTCCTAGTGGGATATGCTTCCACCGATCGGGAAAACAAACACACTATATCAAGGACATACTTCAATCCTCTATATGGAGGTAACTTAATGAAGTCTAATTGTAATCTCACAAATGGACCTTCGGCCTTCCCAATTTTTCCCCAACTGACTACTGTTTTCTGCCCTGGTTTTGCTGTTGACAAATTAAACACCTCTTGCAAAGGCTCTCAGAGACTACCCTGAACCTTGGATTATACCAATTTTGTCTGAAAAGTCTAATCATTGCATCCCTGCCTACATGTGTGTCACCATGATACAATCGGGCCATTGGTGAGATTCAGTCTACCGTCAGGATACACCCACACTTCATCTTCTGCTTTTCTGGTGCACCCTGCCCTCAACCAGATTTCCTTTTTGCTCACCTCAACCTCATCCTGCAACTGCATTACCTCTTCCCATGTCTCTGGAGCTGAGAAAAACATAAGTTGGCATCTGTTTTCACTTGTTTCAATTTTTCGATTCAGTGCCATATTAGTTTTTGCACAATATTTAGCAATTTGGTCAACATATCTGTTACCGGCTGTCACCAAGTCATTTCCTGACTGGTGAGCAGCACACTTGACCACTGCTATTTCTTTTGGCAACTGGATTGCTTCCAATAGCTCTTTCACAATTTTCCCATTTCTTATTGGAGATCCTGAAGAAGTCATAAATCCCCTCTGCAGCCAAATCTGGCCATAGTCATGCACAATCCTGTAACTGTATAGATTGTCATTGAATATGGCTATCCTCCACTTTTTCCCAAATGTACATGCTTTAATCAAAGCAATCAATTCAGCTACTTGTGCAGACTTTACTCCAGGTAAATGGGATGCTTCAATTACACCTGAAATTTTACAAACTGCGTAGGCAGCATTAACCCCTCCCATGCTCGTGACGGAACCGTTCCGTCATGAGCCTCGGGTGGGCTGTGCTGGTGACGGAACGGTTCCGTCACGGCCCGCTCGCCGCGCCTGCACGGCGCAAATTTCGCGCCTGCGCTGACATTCTAATGGGCGGGCGGGTCCGTGACGGAACCGTTCCGTCACAAGCACAGCTCACCTGAGGGCCGTGACGGAGCGGTTTCGTCACGAGCACGGGACCGCTGCGCGGCCCCACCTCCCCCTTAGCACTGCGGCGGAATAGCCGCCGCAGCAAAAGGGTTAAGTCCTCCTCTCTCAATTCTCAGGCACAAGCCATCTACAAACCGCTCATGATCTAGGTCTTTCAGCGGCTCTTCTCTAATGTCAGGTCGAGCTTTGTACACAGTTCAGTCACTTCTAAGCAGTCATGATCTATCTCATACATCTCCTCTTCACAAGTGGGATCTGGCAGTAGGGTTGCAGGTTTAGTACTGTACACTTCACTACTGTTACATTTTATGCTTCCAGAATCACTCTTTCATATTCAGTCAACCGACTGGGAGTAAGGTGCCGAGTTTGAGTTCTGGTTAAAAGAATCTCAACTGAATGTGGGATGAAAACTTTAAGTGCATGTCCCATCACAATAGGTTCACGTGGTTCTAAGCTCATACAGGTAGCAGCAACTGCCTTTAAGCAGCCAGGTAGAGCTGAAGCTACAGGGTCTAAAGTAGCAGAAAAATAAGCTATGGGACATCTGCTCAATCCACGTCTTTGGGTCAAAACTGAGAGTGCAAAATGTTCCCGTTCACAACAGAACAATGCAAATTCTTTTGTATTATCAGGAATTCCTAGATCTGGGGCCTCACACAGACAGTCTCGTAGTCTCATAAAAGCTTCAACGCATTCATCAGTCCAAACAAGTGGGTCATGTGCGCATTTTCGGGTTATCTGGATTAATGGTGTTGCCAGCATGGAAAACCCCATAATCCATTGTCTACAATATCCAATGCTCCCAAAAACATCCTCATTTCTCTTTGTGTGTGAGGTAGGGACATTTGTTTTATATTATTTTTTATTCTTTCCGTGGTTACTTTCCTGACTCCTCTTTCTAAGGTGTGGCCTAAGTATTTTACTCCTTGTTTACAAAATTGCAATTTTTCAGGAGATACTTTGTGTCCTCCTTCTGCCAAATGGTTCAGTAATGCAGTATTCACGAGTCCTTGATGCGACCAGTAGGTCATCAATATACTGCACCAGGACTGACTTCCGGGGCATGACTAGTGTTTCCAGACACTTTTTTAAAGATCTGGTTAAAGATTGAGGGACTCGGCACCATGCCAAGACACGGTCATCAAAATTAAAGGCAAATAGATACTGACTATCTGGATGCAAAGGAATAGAGAAAAAGGCATGGCATGAATCATTTATTGTAAACCAGCCTGCATTCCAGGATATCTGATATAAAATCACTGCAGGATTTGGTACTACTGGACAACAAGGCACTACACATTTATTTATTTTCCGTAAATCCTGCACTAGTCTGTACTTTTCATTAGGCTTTTTAATTCCGAATATCGGTGAATTACAGGGACTGCTTATTATTTCTTGTAAAATGCCTTGTTCAATCATTCGTTCTATTTCTAAAGCAACTCCTGCTTTCACTTCTGGACTCATCTTGTATTGTCGGGTGTTTCGATAGACTGCACCTTCTTTCCCTGTCACTTTCACAGGATCTACATTTGCCATTAATCCGATTTCTTTTCCTGTAAGGTCCCACACCTCTGCGTTCACTGCAGTTCCTATTTCTTCTGGAATACATTTCATTCACTTCAGTACCTTGCTTTGCTAATATTATCTTATAGACAATGTCTTCATCAGGGGTTTGGAAAGCAGCACCATCCGGTGTGCAATAAATTGTGCAATTCATCTTGCACAGCAGGTCTCTGCCTTAATAAATTTCCAGGACTAGAGTCACACACAGAAAATCGATGCATATTTGTAAAGTTATCAATTTGCACCTCTATTGGTCTTGTAAGTGGGGTGTTAATTTGTTGGTTTGAAACACCAACGACTTGGATACTATCTCCAGAGAGGGGTAGGTTTGTGATGTCTGCTGTTCTCACAGTAGAACGGGTAGCACCAGCATCCAATAGAAAAGTGATCTCATTACCTTACACTTTCCCATCAATAAATGGACCTGACTGGTCTACAGGCAAGGATGCGCCAAGTACACACTCCTCTTCCTCCCCTCTCAGGCACCATCAATCATCTTAGTCACCATCAATATTTTTCAAAAGATATTGTGAAATCACAGAATTTTTCTTACCACTTCCTCCTGGAAATCTGGTGTCCATGTTGTGCTTTTGATGGTTCACAAAGTTTGGCATAGGAGCTGGAGGCACCTGATACTGTCGATTAACTACCTGCGGTGGCTGATTCACAACCCCTTCAGTCTGCATCTGTGGGTCTAAATTTTGATTTACTCCATTATTATTCGGAATATTCGGACACTCATTTCTCCAATGACCAAGCTTTCCGCATCCATGACAAGTAAACTTCTTTTTTGCATCCTCTCTATTCATTCGCCCTCTCATCTTACCACCATTCATTCCTTGATCACTCTGATTCAACCCTTTGTCAGACTCCTGCTGTTCTGCTAATTTCACTTGTGCCCACATGATCTTCTCTTTCAACTTTTTATGTCTGGCTTCAATATCATCTCCACAATATTTGGCATACTTCAAAATGTCATCAATGCTTTTGCTTTGCCCGCAAAGTATATGCTGTTGAATCATCTGACTAATTTCTGCTTTCAAGCCATACATAAACCGATACACAAAATGTCCCATATCCTCATCACCAATATTCTCAAAACCACTGTACTGCTTGAACACCTGTAACAGCCTCTCGTAGTAGGCATGTACGGACTCATTTGATTCTTGAGTTGTTCTGTCTATATTTATCCAATCTGTCTCTTTTGGGGGAATTTTCCCTTTTAAGAAAGTAATCACTTGGTGATACATTTTCATCACATCATCTGGGGTGCTCCTGTCATGATCCACGTACTTGGATACATGTTCAGCAACACTGCCTCTCGAGGAGACAATGGGTCGTCCTGGGGGATTCTCTTTGCTTTTGTGTATTTTGGGTAGCAGATACAGGACTGGGAGGGTGGGGTGGTTGTTCTTCAAATACCTGTACCCTCCCAGTCCTGTATCTGCTACCCAAAATACACAAAAGCAAAGAGAATCCCCCAGGACGACCCATTGTCGCCTCGAGAGGCAGTGTTGCTGAACATGTGTCCAACTACGTGGATCATTATCTACGTGACTGGGTCCATGGTTTAGCGAGCTACATTAAAGACACCAAGGATTTCCTGGCCAAGCTCCAGAACCTAGAATGGGAGGAAGGCTTTCTTCTCATCACCATGGATGTCCAGGCCTTATATACCATCATAAATCATCGACAAGTCCTGGAATCCTGCCAGTATTTCCTGAACAACTGACCTCTACGTTTCAAGGAACATAACAAAATGCTCCTTGAGATGATGGAATTTTGTCTCCTAAATAACTTTTTCCTCTTCAATGGTATCTTCTATGAACAGGAGACTGGTACAGCGATGGGTTCGTGCTTTGCCCCAAGTTTTGCGAACCTCTTTATGGGGCACTGGGAGCAAATGATATTCGCGGACCCATCGTTGGCTGACCAGGTGAGTCATATCTCCATGTGGTGGAGATATATTGATGATCTCTTTGTTGTGTGGAGGGGATCGGAGGAAGAAGCCTCCCGTTTCATCGATCTTCTCAACATCAATGAGAGAAACATCAAATTGACCAGTACCATCAGCAAGACCAAGGCCGAGTATCTAGATGTCAGGATTGACATAATAGATAACAAGATACACACAACGCTCTTCAGGAAGGAGACTGCTGGCAACACCATACTCCATGCCCTCAGCAGCCACCCGGATCCGCTCAAGTGGAGCATTCCTTACGGTGAACTGCTGAGGGCAAGGAGAAACTGCAACACTGATGCTAGTTACCAGCAGATCGCGAGAGAAATGCTGGACCGGTTTAAAGACCGCGATTATCCGGCATGGGTGTTGGAAAAGGCCAAAGCCAAGGCGGATGCTGTCAGCCGTAAAGACACTCTAACTGAGAGTGGCTTGGATGACAACACTCAGGAATATAACACCACGCGACTCATTCTAACATATAACAAGGAGTCGAAACAGATCCGCAAAATTGTAACCAGAAACTGGAACATCCTGAAGAGCGATGGGATTATAGGCAACCTCATTCCTGACAGACCTAGCATCACCTATAGGAAGGGCAGGAATATAAGGGACTTGTGTGTACACAGTGACATCACGGAGTATTCCAACAGCCATGATTTGGGACTGAAGGGATATTTTCTGTGCAGCTACTGTAAGGCCTGTAAGAACAGTACCCTGGTCAAAAAAGTAGAATACAATGGTGTCACCAAAGAGATAACCCAATTTCTCACCTGCAGCACCATGTTCGTGGTCTATGTAATAGTCTGCCCCTGTGGACTATGGTACATTGGCAGTACCACGGCCTATGCCAAAAAGCGTATACTGGAACACTATCGTGCCATCATCCACAAGGATGCAAAATATCCGGTGGCTAGACACTTTAGTGATCATCACTTTTCCAACCCAACACTCATGAGATTTTTTATCCTAGAACAGATAAAGAGCAATCCCAGGGGTGGCAACAGAGTGCTCAAGATGAGACAAACTGAGTCCGGATACATTATTAATTTTCAAACCAAGGCCCCCGGAGGTTTAAACCACGATGAAGAATTGGCAGTTCATTTGAAAGATGATTTTTACTGATGTTCAACCATTCATGTTTCTGCCAGTTCATTACTGTCTCCATAATCATGAATTCTTCTGTCATGTTTAGTGAATCTGTTTATTCATTTTATTAGCATGTATACGATGTTGTCATGTCTGATTTTTTGATCTTACAGGAGCACTGCAGGAACTGAGGCCCCATTCTGCACTTTATTCCAGGCCCTACGTACATCACGTTCCTGCTAGTACTTTAAGAGCACGCCCATTCCGGGCACCACTTTGAATTTGCATAGGCACAAACTTTCAGACATTGCAATGGCACCGTGTTCTCGATGCTAGGAGTTAGGAGCCTTGACATGTGAGATTGCAGATATTTGATATTTAGCCCCTACCCCTAAACCTACTTGCACGGAAATTGTTGACGCTCCCTAATGCAACTAAAGAGGCGCGGCAGAACGTAGCCGTTGCTTGGCTTACTGTTCCGGTACCACGCCCCCTCTCCACTTCCTGGTTCCTGCTAGCGTCTTCCGTGGCGTTTTACTGATCCGTCCGGGTGTTCCTGGAGATATTTCCTGCCTACTTGAGCTACAACATCGCCCTGCAGTTTTCCGCTCTTCGTGTGCACTGTGAGAAGCCCTTGCCGGTCTTCGGCATTTCTCTGTCTGGTGTGCGAGCAAGCGTGTGCGACTACCCTACCTTTCCTCACGCATTTTGCGGGCGTATTCTGCTCGACTCATTTCTTTTCCTCCCTTATTGTGATTCTACTACAACCTTTAACTTCTTGGTTATTATATACCTTTTGAGAGTGAGCGCTCCGCCCTGATTGTCCCTCGGGGCCGGGTGTCTCTCCTCCTGAGTGTGTACTGCTCCGCTGTTCCTCCCTTCACAGCCGGTCAGTGCACCTCACTCCCTATATACTTTATTCTTTATGTGTCTGGTGTGTGAGTCTTTCGTGAGTTCTACGTTTCCTGACCTGTTTTTGGGTTTCCTGGATTCCCTCTTACCTGAACTCATCGATAAGGCGAGCCTGACCTTCAGTTGGGGTAAGGATATCTGGTATAATCACGCATGTCAATGTTTCTTTAATGGCTGCCAGATAAGACAAAAGGGGATATCACATTTGTGTTACTTGGTTTTGTTTCCTAGCCTGGACCACCACCTGAGACTCCTCCCGTTACCAGCTGACCCCCTCGTATGAGGAGAGTGGTGGACACTCCTTGGGTTATTCCCTCATACTTTTAGGGGACAGTAGACAGGAGTGTGTTACATTTCGCATTCTTGCTTCTGTGTCCTGGTGGTGGAGGGATTCTTCTTCGTTCCCGTGGAAATTGGTCCATCTGCTAACAGAAAGCCAAGCCCACGAAATATCAATTCCCCTGAGCGAAGATGAATCCTGACCCTCCTTTGGGTGCTCCTGACCTTAACCTCCAGGTCCATACCTTAGAAGAACTCCCTGATGCATTAATGGCCCTGCAAGCAGAAGTAGGTAGATTGGGGGCAGAAAACCAAAGATTACAGACAGAGGTGCATCAGTTAAGATCAGGTGATAGAGACACAGGCACAATCCCAAAATCCTGCAAAAGCTACATCCAACCAGCTAGATTCACATTGGGTTCTACTGAGACAGATAAAGGGGCTAGTAGCGATTCCACCCTGTCCCCGGTTCAAGTTACTGTGAATACACCTAGCCCTGTTCCATTAGCAATGCCCGAAAGATTCACAGGAGACAGCACCAAATATAACGTATTTATGAACCAATGCCAACTCCAGTTCCTCTGCAAAGCAGCCTCGTTTCCCGATGATTCCGCCAAAGTAGCCTTCATAATTTCCTATCTGGCTGGGAATGCAGCTGAATGGGCAGTACCCATGGTACAGAATAACGATCCTTTGTTATACGATCTTGATCAATTTAAAGAGAAGATGAGAAGCCTATTCGCTAAACATACGTATATGCAAGCCAGTGATACAGAATTACTCAATCTTAAACAGGGTTCCAAAGACCTCCTATCTTACATTACTAATTTTAATCGTCTGGTTGCCGAAACCCATTGGCCAAAAGATAAGAGAACCTCCTTGTTTTACCGTGGGTTATGTGACGAGTTAAAAGACTTGCTCTCACAAATAGTCAACCCACCGGAAGACTGTGCCTCCTTTATCGATCTTGTAGTAAAATTTGATCATAGACTGCATGAGAGAAAAGGAGAAAAGAATCGAAGTATTGTACCCCGAATTGTATTGGCCAGAACCGAGAATCCCATACCAAAAGATACCTCAGAACCCATGCAAATAGGAGGAATGCGAGGCCCTTTATCCACAGAAGAAAAAGATAAAAGAAGAAAATTGAATCTATGCTTGTATTGCGGAAAAGGGGGTCATTATGCAAAAAACTGTCAGTTCGCCCTAAAACTCCAAGACTAACAGCCAGCAGCATGTCTAGTTCGAAAAACTAGAAAGCTTGAGGAACAGAGAGATCAATTCCTCAAGCTTCACACCCCAGCAGATCTCTACCAATAAACTTATATCTCATGCAGTGGTAAAACACTTTACGTTACCCATCACCCTCACTTACATGAGTCAGAAAAAATACAACATGTCTATTCTTTTAGACTCTGGAGCTACTGGAAACTTTTTTGACATCAAACTCGCTAAACAACTGGGCCTGTCTTTTGTGGCCAAACCACAGCCTGAATCCATATGGGCAGTAGACGGGTCCGAGTTATCTTCGGGGTTAATAAGTTATCAAACCCCGCCTATGGTCATCGTGTTGAACAACGGTCATTCGGAGAGTATCGTTTTTGATTTAATAGACACTCCAAATTTCGGTGCCATTTTGGGATTACCATGGTTACAGATACACAATCCATTAATAGACTGGGTAAAAAGAACCGTCACCTTGAGATCCCCGTACTGTAAAAATCACTGTTACCAAGAAGCCAGAGAACAAGAACTCCCGGTATATTGTGCAGTTCAAACAGGGGCGGACATGAGTTTACCTGACCAATATGCTGACTATAAAGGCGTCTTTAGTGAACAAGAAGCTACTAAATTACCTCCACATAGGAGTTATGATTGCAGAATTGATTTGATCCCCGGCGCAGACTTGTCCTGCAGTCGTATTTACGCTCTCACTCCCTCAGAGACTGAATATCTAAAAGTCTATTTAGACAACATGCTTGCCAAAGGATTTATCAGACACTCTACTTCACCTGTGTCATCCCCTCTGTTTTTTATTGATAAGAAGGAAGGTGGGCTCAGGGCATGCCTAGATTACAGAGCCTTGAATAAAATCACTATAAAAAACAAATACCGAAGACAAAATTATATGCGCAGGGGGCGTGGCCAAGATGGCGGCGGAGTAGGACGTGTTTCAGGTCCTCTCCGGCCCCGGGCCCTGCAAAAGCTTTGTGTAGCACAGCTCCAGAGAGTTATTGCTGGCACCTGGTCGTCTAGGCACTACTGCGGAGTGTTGGCCGTCGGCGGTGAGCGTCCCGGGGACACGAGAGTCGTCCAAGTGGCTCCGGAGTCGGAGGCGGTTACCGGGACCGGAGCGGTCCAGAGAGGAGGGCACACGAGGGCGACTCGGGACCCCCTGAGCGGCAGAAGTTGGTGAGCTCACCGGGACAGTGAGGTGGGGGCCGCCGGAACCGAGCTGCAGCGGGAGGACGCCGGATTGACGCTGGTTCCCCGTACCTCCCCGGCGGGGGAGGAGCCTCTTGCCGGCGAGTGCCCGGAGCTGAGGGCGGCTGCCCTTTCACTCGAGGCCGCGGTCTGAGGCCTAGCGGGGGGACCGCTCGGCACTGCCCCTTGGACCCGTACAACGTGGCGGACCCCTGGACTGAGCGATAGCATTGCACGCAGGTGAGAGTGCGCCTGATTGGTGCCAGTGAAAGCGGCGGACAGCGGACAGGGGCGAGGACCGGCCCATTTGGCGGCAATAGCGAGAGGTGGCGCCTGGGCGGGTGAAGACAGCCAGATCCCGAACCCAGGGCACTGCGAGGGGGAGCTGGATTGGGCAGTGGAGGCCTGCGACTGCTGCATCGGCTGCCTGGAGATCGGGTGAGGAGTACCTTCGTGCACTGCTGTGACGGGCCCAGCCAGTCGCCGCCTGAGAGGGCCCCGCCATTGCTGGTTCTTCGCCCCATCCCCCCTAGGCGAGGGACCTGAGGCACTGGTGAGCCGGGGGAGCGGACAAGGTCGGAGCGCGGGCTGGGTCGGGTAGCCACTGAGGACTGTGCCTGGACTCGCTGTGCCCATACCAGCATCGCGGCCTGTGGGGCTCCTGCCCGCTTATCTTCCTCTGTGCTGGATCTGCGCCGCTGCATTCTCCCTGGCCGTAGGGGCTGAGCAGGGGCGGCTGAGACACCCTCTACTGGAAGTGACTCCTACTGCCTGTGCTACGACCTGAGCCTGTGCCGAGCACCCCGGGACCCCGGTGTGGGTACCCTCTTGAGCCCTTGTGTGGATCTTATTGGTGGCGGAGGGGTACGGTTCGTGGTGGCCTACAAGACACTTGGAGGGGATCACGATGTCTAACGCTCAATGCAAGGGGAAGACCGTGAGGGATGGACAATCAAAGGGCACTCAACAACCAGCTTCCCCTGGCCCAAGCTCCTCTCCAAAATGATCCGATGACGAGGTGCCGGCCACTAAAGCATTTATGACCGACCTTTTCAAGTCCATCAAAGAAGATATCTCGGACCTCCGAGCGCAATTGACTTCTGATCTTCGGGAGGTGCGGAGGGACGTGGACGCTGTGGGAGAAAGAGTAGCCACACTAGAGGACCACGATCTCAGCATGGCAAATGACGTCCACCAGTTGCAGCAAGATGTGCTGCGCCTCGCGGAACAGAACCTGGACCTGCAGGCCCATGCGGAGGACTTAGAGAATCGCTCTAGGAGAAACAACATTCGCATACGAGCGGTACCGTGCGATGGAGAAGCAGGGGACCTCCGCGGCTACGTCCAGGACCTCTTCCGCCAGATTTTGGACGACGAGGAGGTACATGACATTCGAATGGATCGGGTCCACAGAGTTGGGCTGCCACGTAGGGGTGGAGGTCCGCCACCGGATATCCTGGTGTGTGTCCATGATTTTCAGCTCAAGGAAAGAATCCTTAGGAAGGCACGTGACGCTCCCTCTCTGTAGTTCCGTGACCATCGCCCGCAACTCTATCAAGATCTAGCAGCGACGACCCTTCAGAAGCGGCGGGAGTTCAGGCCAGTCACGGCATTTCTACGTGACCACAACATCACCTACTCGTGGGGCCATCCATTCCGCATAGTCTTCCGTTGGCAGAATAAATTGGCGCAGATACGCTCGTTGTAGGTGGCGAAAGATCTTCTGGGCATCGGGGATGATTCTCCAGCTTCGAGGGTAGGCAGCCCTTCACCAAGGCGGCGTCACCGATCCGCACAGAGTGGGGTCGGCACCAGATCGTGGGTGGCCGGATCGAGCAACCAGCCTACAGGAAAGAGGGGACACAGTGGCCTCCGTTGCCTCGGCAATGTTGACGTCTTCGCAGCAGAGCTCTGGAGCGGCCTGACTTGAGGACTGCGGGCCTTAAGGGGCCGGAGGGGCCCGCGTTCTTTGGTTCTGTGGGTAAGCAAGTACTTTGTGAGAAGACACCCCGGACCGAGGCCCTGGGAGACCCTCTTGAGGTCTTTCACCCCCCCTCCCAGTGACTTCATGGTGCGCTGCACTGTTCTGGGACGCTTCGTTGAATCTGTTAGGTATCTATGTTTCTTTTTGCTCTGGGGTTTGGGGTGGGAGGTGGGTCGTGGGGACTGTTGGGGGGGTCTGGTTGGGAAGGGGTTGGGGGGTGTGGGGGGTGGTGGCGCCTGGTATGAATGTGTGTTGTGCTTTTTCATTTCTGTGGCTGCCCTCTTGGGGTTCCTAAATGACGTGTTTGACCGAGATTTGGCCATTTTGGTGGAGTGTACTCCGATGGACGACCTGGGGCCCACTACCGAGACTTCTAGGTTCTATGGAGCAGTGGTGGCGGGGGGTCAGGTGGACTGCGAGGAGGAGCTTCTTGGAGGGAGGTGGGGTAAGGTGATGTTAGCGTTGGTTGGCTGGTGGTGGGTGATGGTATCCCAGTATGCCGCTTAGTATAGGGACGTGGAACGTCAAAGGTCTTAACTCCCCACAGAAACGACAAAAGATTTGGAAATACATTGCTGATCACAATTTGGATGTGGTGGGGCTCCAAGAAACACACCTAGCACGTAAGGACGAGCTTCGGCTGCGTCATAGGCACTTCCCACTGATTTATAGGGCTTCCGCCTCCACCAAACATAGGGGGGTAGCGCTTCTCTTTCGAGCTTCATTACATTTTCAGCCTCTGGGGATTAGCGGTGACAGGGACGGGAGGTGGCTTATGGTTAAAGGGATGCTTGGTGGGGTGAAGTGTACCTTTGTGGTGGTGTATGTCCCCAACTCGGGGCAAAATCCCTTCCTCCGAGACCTGTTGGATAGAGCGGGGGACTTTGTTGAAGGATTGGTAGTGCTGATGGGTGACTTTAATATGGTGTGGGATGGGGCTATAGATAGCTCGCGGGTGCAGAGAGCGGGAGCGGGGGTGTTTTCATTGGAGACTCAAGAATTGATTAATGACCTAGGCTTGCTTGACAGCTGGAGGGCCCTACATCCCAATCCCGCGACTACACGTTTTTCTCACATGTCCATCACTCCTACTCTAGACTTGACCATATTTTTACGAGCCAGGCGCTTCGAGGGGATCTTCGGGCAGCCAGTGTTTTCCCCCTTTCTGTCTCGGATCACAGCTTATTGGTTCTGACGCTTCTCTGGCCTTCCGGGGGAGATGGCGTGAAGAATTGGTATTTCCCGCCGGCACTCGTACGGGATGATACCTCCTGTAGGGAACTGCGTAAGGCTCTGAGGGAGTTTCACACCCTCAATCCGGTCTCCGATACCTCCCTCTTTAATACCTGGGATGCATGTAAGGCCTCCATAAGGGGCACGTGCCTCCACCTCAACGCCAACCTTAATCGGTTGCGGAGGAAGGAGCGGGAGGACCTCGAAGCGGAGCTGACCGCATTGGAGCAGGCCCACAAGGCCAATCCATCTAGGCTCACTCTGAGACCATTGACAGCGGTTCGGGGTAAACTGAAGGCGCACTATACTAACCGTGCTGAGCTTACGCTGCTCCGACTGCGACGCACTTCCTATTCTCAGGGTAACAAGATAGGTAGCCATCTGGCGCGTCAACTGCGTGATAAACGGGAAAAGGAATATGTGGGTGGCATCAAGGACCCCTCCGGTACGCTTCACCATAGCGATGCTGACAAGGCACGCATTTTTGGACGGTTCTATGAAGCGTTGTACAGGGGTGACTCCCTGGACCAGGCGGCGCAGGATCGATTCTTAGCGGACCTCCCCATACCAAAGGTGTCGAAAGAATGGAACGAGTTACTAGCGGCCCCTGTCTCTAGGGAGGAGGTGCTGGAGGCCATCGGGGAACTTAAGCTTCACAAGGCTCCTGGGCTGGATGGCTACACGGCACTCTTTTATAAATCTTTTGCTACGGAGCTTTGCGAGTTCTTAATACCCCTCTTTAACGAAATGGCTACCTCAGGACGGTCTTCGATATCTATGGCCGAGGCTAAGATTTCGGTAATCCCTAAACCAGGGAAGGACCCGTCCTGCTGCTCGTCCTACCGACCGATAGCGCTTCTCAATGTGGATGCCAAGTTGTATTCTGCAATCCTTGCGCGCAGGCTTCGAGATCTGATGCCGACCATAATCCACCCAGACCAATCTGGCTTTATCAAAGGGCGTCAAACACACGATAATTTACGGAGGGTGATTCACCTCATTGAGAAAGCCACGAGGTTTCGCCTCCCAGCAGTGTTGGTGGGGTTGGATGCGGAGAAGGCCTTCGATCGAGTGGACTGGTCTTTCCTGTTCCGCACTTTGGAGACCTTTGGTTTCTCGCACCAATTTCTCACCATGCTACGCGCGAATTATAGCAACCCTTGCTCCAGGGTGATGGTAAACGGCCATCGATCTGCTAGTTTTGCGCACACCAGGGGTGCAAGACAGGGTTGCCCCCTCTCGCCGCTGCTCTTTGCCTTAAGTATTGAGCCCCTAGCTATCGCGCTGCGGGAACGGGAACAGATACAGGGCCTCCCCTTCTCGGGGTGTGGTAAATAAATAAATAATACCCTATTTTTGAATGCATAAATGAATAACAGATAGCTCAATAAATAAGAGTCAAGATTCGAGGTAGTAGGAGTTTGCAGGTTTATTACAGCATAAAGGACAGGAACAGGACAACCTGCACGGGAACAGAATGGTAAGCCCTGGCAGCGCTGCCAGGATCTGGGCAAAAAGGCTAGGAAGGAATACTTTTTAATAACAGTGCACGATCATATATACATAACGCAAACACATAGCATTACATTGCAATAGGCGTAGCAGTGGGTGGAGCAATAGGCGTGATGCGTAGCAGTCGCGAAAGATAAGGGTGAAAAGAGGTGTAACAGGGCGTATACATAGACATGTGATGCAAACGTAACAGAATATGTCATGAATGGGGCGGAAACCATGGAGGGGGCTACCTGAGGAGCCGGGACCTCTAACCTGATGGTGCGCGCAAACTAGCAATGACGTGTTACTAGGAGAAGCTGGGGGCTTCGAACTCTGTGCTAGGAGCAGAGACTGAAGTCTGGAGAGTCAGGGCGACATGTACCTAAACAGTATCTAGTATCTGATGTTTAGAGAACATGTTGATATAAACTAGAAGTCAGGAGGGGAAAGGCTAACAGACACTATGACTGGACCATGCATTATTCTACATGTAGTGCGTGAGGAAGAATATTAAATGACCATTAAATGCAGTATTTCTCTTACATGGAGACGGAAAGGCTAGACAATGACGGAAACTATTGATGCAGTTCAGTAGCTTAGGAATGCAGAGAAGGAGGACTGAACTGATAATCTGGAATCATAACATACTCTTGGCAGACTCAGAGGCAGAGCCAGGCTGAGTCGGGCACTGCGAGGCAGGAAGTAAGTGAAGGGTCGAGGATACAGGTGGGGGCTGTATCGCTCCTCTGCGAGGCTTCAGGAGACAGGAGCTGGATCTGGTGTCCAGGCCCTTCTGAGGCCTAGAAACGGGGACTTTACAATGAAATAATGTGCACACTGAGAAACGTGGCAACGTAACTTTACATAGGCCTGATATTCGTAGTATTCACGAGAACTGGAAACTGGCATACTAGAAGTGGACACAACTGTAATTGCGTCTATAAACAAACATAGGGAATGCATATGCATATTTAATCATGCACATATAACATATGATGGATGACACGTAGGGACACAGAACATGGCAAAAATTTACTTTTCCACATTCCCTCCTTGTCACTACGTTTTCCATCAGGAAACATCAATATTCATGATACCATCTATCATTTCATACAGTATCATTTGCTCGTCTCGAATTATCCTGGAACGGGATCTAGAGCGGGGTTTGGGACTAGGAATACATGATGTAGCACAAATGCCGCAAATCGCAGGGCCACATTGTATACAGAGGCAGCAGCTGAATATGATCGCTACTGCAATACCTAGAAAGGACAATACTTTCCATCCCCAGGCGGAAATTATATTCCAGAACCAACCGGACCATGTCCAGGTGCCTGGATCTTGGTGTAACAGATGGGCAATTTTATGGAGTCTGGTTATAGCTGAATAAACAGACGGCGCGTTATTTGGAATGAAAATGCAGCAACTAGATCCGATGACTCTACAGGCCCCGCCCCTATCGGCCAGTATGACGTCAAGGACGAGACGATTCTGTAAAACGACAAATAGCAGATTGCTCTTCGGTTAAGTTACCTAGAGCAGAGGCAGTCTCATTGACTACAGCTTCAAGGGTTCTGGTTAACCTACGGATTAGCTTACTATTCTGGATAGGTCCTATAAAGAAAAAGAAACCTCTGTTGAAATCTGTATACTGTTCTAGGGCAGTTTCAGTATAATCGACAATGGGGGACTCCCTTCTATGTCTAATGTGTACTAGATGTGTATTTCTATGATAATCAGATGGGGCTAGGAAAACTGGTGGCAGTAGGAAGGCAATGTAACAGGTTCCCTCCCAATCGAGGGGCAGACGAACATATGCAGTTTGACCACAAATAAAATAAGAATGACGTGAAGCTTTGAAAATAGATTTCCCACTGTCACTATACTTGACAATAGTAGTACAATCACTATGTCCTACGTGTACGGAACCATTATTTCGGACACATAATTCGCCTTTAACTGGTAGCACTGAAATAGTAGGTAAGTCTGGAGTAGTATCAGACTGAACATTCAGGACCATGAAATTCGAAGAATAGTTACCTAAATTATACACTTCATTTTCTAGATCTAACCCGGTTCTGTGGGGGAGACCTTGCTTGTCTGGAAAACATGTACTGTTAAGAAAAGACATATCTGTTGAGGATGACGTTAACGTGGACCATGCTCCACACGAACCATTATGTGAAAAAGGATAAGGAAAAAGTGGCAGAACTCCCTTCGGTGTCTGGAAAGGGGGGAGTCGACCACATACCCAACAATTAGTGGCATTGCTGGTCTGGTGTGAATAATGTAACATGCGGATGAAAGAATTATTTCGCATAGCGAGGCGGTAAGAGAGCTCATGAGGAGATAGATCACTAAACGTGTGCTCTACTGTAGCATTGGAAGACTTATTTACATGAGAAACTGGTAAATACAGGTAAAATGCATAACTGGTGCAGGAAATCATAATGCTGAGAAATAATATGAAACATAGAAAAACAATACATCGAATTGAGTTTTGACTAACTCTCTCACTATGGGGGTCTATTTTATACATGTCAGAAACAGTCTAACCGTTTCACCTAGGGGAGGACTTAGACAATCAAACTGGCTGACTTATTTTACTAGACCGGAGGTTCAACTTATACTCCTGTTGCGGAGTTTTCTCTAACAGGGGAGGGTTTGTAGCAATGTCTTTTGCGGGACAGTCCTTGAGAACAATATTTTGGCAATCCTTCAAGTCCTGGGAAATGTTCTTTGAGACGGGTTTCAGTCCATAAAACTTTTTTACGTGCGAAAGGTGCACCCAGCCTTTGCGACCCTCCAACTTCACGGCTGTACGGGTGGCAAGGAGGACCTGTCGGGGCTCCTTCCAGCGTGGCTCCAACGGACTTGAGCGGTCAAAGTTGCGGACAAGAACCATGGATCCTGGAACGATTTCATGCGGTGCCACCTCGGTATTGTCTGGAAATGCGGCGGCAACCTGTGAACGACAAGAGTTGAGGGCAGACATCAAGGAAGCTAGGTAATCTGTCAGCATATTACTTGAAACATCGGTAATACTTCGGGGTCTAGGAGTACCCCACATGTTAGGGGGGCGGCCGAATACGACCTCATACGGGGACAGACCTGATCTGGAATGTGCGACCATGCGCATATAGAACAAAGCGACTGGCAGAGCTACTAGCCAGTCTACACCTTTCTCTTTACATACTTTTGCAATACGGATTTTCAGAGTCTGGTTATGTCTCTCTACGAGACCGGCTGCTTCAGGATGGCGTTTGGCGCCCAACGTGGGGCGACGTCATTCGGTACCGGTCCAAAAGCCTGAAGAGTTCGAGGAGCTTCGTGTGAAGATTTCAGAGGGAGGCGCCCCACTTCATCGATCCCGGCATATCGCAAAAGTGGCCCCGACGTCCTCTTCCACGAGGGTTCCCGTTCAGACGGCTGCAGTGCTCCGTTGCCTTGACCGTCGCCCTGTCTTGGACCCGAGGTGCAGTCCTCAGTACGGCGAAACGTGACGGGTTTCTCCTTGGTGACGTCTTCAGTGCCTCAGTTAAGTATTCAGTGGTTGCTAGTTAAATATTTTGTAAGGATTGCTCCTGTTTGGATAATCCTTTTAGTTCTCAGTTCAGTTCAGTTCTGTAAGGTTATCACTGGTTATTCTGGTTACGATAATCATTCTGTTCAGTTCAGGTATCGATACATTTGTCAGTTCTGGTAGGCCTAAGTTCGTGGTTCGAGTGCGCATCTTTTCTGTTTGTGTCTTGTTTGTCTTGTGTTCCGGATTATAAAATGGTAAGTCGGAAAAATTGTATGTTGTCTTGTTTTAGTTGCAACAGTGATTCCCGGTTGGAGGACTCGTGTTTGGTTCCCCCGATTGGAACTCCCCTTTATGATCTATATTGCAAATTTGGTGTGGGCCCTATCTCTTATAATGAGGTATGGATCCGCTACACAGAGAAAGACGGTGTCCTTAGTTGGCCACTACATGGTAGTTTCGAACCTGAAGTTCTCGATAATCTAGAAAGAAGGTTGTTTAAGAAGAAAGCCCGGCCGGCAATGTTTGATTCTTTCCGTTATTGGCGAAAAGAATCTAAACAGAGAGAAATTAAAAAGTTGAAGAAAGAACAGAAAGAGCAAGAGTTGACTTTAGAACAGTCTGCTAGGCAGCTGCAACTCAACGAGTCTGAGAAAGCGATGGAGGTGGCCGATAGAGAGCGTAATTTAGCGATAGACAAGTGCTATCCTGCTTTGCCATCGAGTACGGCTAAGACAGTAGAGGACCCTGAAAAGGATCCCCTGTTGTCTTACTTGTTACGATCACCCCCACCGTATGCACAGGGTGCTACGGCTCCACCTATACCGAATGTTCAATTACCGGTTGCTGGACAACCTGGTGTCCCTGTTCCCGCTCCCCTGAATCTAGTTCCTGTACCTCCTGTGGTCAATATTAATGTTCCTTCGACAACCCCTCTTCTAGGGTTGCCGGCTTCTTTTCCTATGCCTGTGTCACTCACACCTGCCACTTCACAAGCTATTTTGCCTGCTACTCCTACTGTTCCTGATCTATCTATTCCAACTACTACTCTATTCACTGCCTCTGCAAGTATTATGACTCCGCTTTCTGTTCGACGAAGAATCACTGATTCTGTCTCCAATATTCTATCTCCCTTCTATAAAACTCTGATTAAGACTCCTACCTCTGACTCTGTGCAGAGACGTAGTCAGCTTCCCAGTACTGAAGAAAGAGGAATACTAGATTCCACTGCCCTTAGATGGGTTTCGAAAGTTGGAAGATATAATGTACAAAATGTATTAGATACATTTATGCAATGGAACGAACCGACACAACGATATGTGTTCGATGAAATGTGTTTCCTTCTACGTGAGGAATTGGAAGAGGATGACCCTGAATCAAATTTAGGAGAATTAATTAATGTTCAGAAAGAGTTTGCTACAGGTATGATAGTTGGTCAAAATATAAAAGAAGCGATGGAACTAATTTTAAGTTATAGATCCGACTCATCCCTTCTTTCACCGAGAGAGTTAGAGAAACGTAGTACGAAACGAAATCGTCAATATCCAATGAGAGAGGTTCCACCAATTTGGCGCGAAGCTGTGCAAGCTAATGCACCGCTTGGTATTGCAGCCGCTCCGGCCCAATTCCAGAGAGTCTGGATACATATTCCATGGAAACGAGCTGAAGTGTTAGCAGTAAAACAGGCCTTGCCAGATCCGCGTAAAAATCCTGCAGGGTACTACAAAGAGTTGGCTCAAACAGTTGATGCTTGTGTATTGAATCTTGCTGACATAGATCTGCTATTTGGTAACGTAGTACCGCAACCAATTTGGGCTAAAATTCGTAAAGAGAATCATCCAGTTGCCCTAGGTGGTGACTGGGCAGCTATAACTGCAGCGGATGGTCAACAAATAGGTGGTTCCAAACCTGAACCTTTAATTGCTAACTTGCCTGGTAGAATAATCGATTTAATGAAAACCTTAATGCCTGCATTACGCGTTAACTGGGATAAATTGTCCGCATGCAAACAAAAGAAAGACGAAAGCGTCTCCGACTTTTTCACAAGATTCGAAGAGACTTTCGTAGATCATAGTGGTCAGGATATGAGCACAGAAGGGGGCCAGAGATTATTTGTTGATAAATTTGTGCACAATCTGTTGCCAGAACTTAGTGGTAAATTAAAGAATTCTGAAAGTGCGTGGGCTGTCTCTACGACTGCGCAAATACTTGCGACTGCTCAGTACTACGAAAATAGGGATAAAGAAGAGAAGGAAAAATCAGATAAAAAGACGAAAGATTTAAAAACTAAAGTACTTTTACAGCAAGCTTATCCGCCTCGCATGAATCAAACTAATATGCAGCAAGGGTCATATCAAAGAACGGATTATAATTTTCAAAGGCCACAATACCAATGGAATCAATGTGCTTATTGCAAAAAGGAAGGTCATTACAAAAGTGATTGTCCAGTTCGGGCGCAAAATAATGATGCGGCCGCTCAGAGAGGTCGTGGTAGTTCTATGCAAAACTCTAGAGGTCGAGGACGAGGTGCTATGCCTCCACAGACAAGTGATCGCCCCTCTAATTATTTCGACCAGCGTAATGGACAATCTGCCCAACAGAATAGGTCTCCACAGTATCATGTTGAAGACTATTATGAAGCTAGTGAGGAAGGTCAGCAAAGTGAATACTAGGACAGCCATGGACAAAGAGAGGGAGTAGTATCAGTACCAGTAGATCAGAGTGGGCCTTATGTCGCGGTAGCAACATCAGGTATAGTCGAACCGTTTCTGTTGGATACTGGTGCAGCAAAAAGTTCTATCATACATGCGAAACTCCCTGGCGCACCTTTGTCTGGCTCAACAAACGTTTCAGTAGGTTTTTCGGGCGCCCCTGTTCACAACCCTGTTTCTGGTCCTTTGTCTATTTCTGTTGGACCCCGTCAATTGAAAGCACCCCTGATTTTGACGACAGGTTGTAACGAAAATCTGCTTGGTTTAGACTTGTTAAAACGCCTGTACGCGACATTATACTGTTCTCCAGCAGGAGTACAGCTTACGTTGGGTAAAAGAATAATCTCTCCGATGTACTTGTCGATGGATGCGCTCCCACCAGAGCTGCGTTCACTCCCTGATACTCTTTGGGCGACTGGTCCTAATGATGTAGGCCTATTGGAAATTCCACCCTATGTAGTAACTTTGAAAGCAAATGTCAAACTTCCACGAATTCCACAATACAGAATCTCTAGTGAAGGTGAGCGTGCGCTCCTACTGATAGTACAAGACCTGATCAAGAAAGATGTTGTAGAAGAGACTAGAGGTAATGTCTGTAATAGTCCTGTACTGCCTATTTTGAAACGAACTGACCCTACAAAGCCTCCAGTATATAGGTTCGTAATTGATCTTAGAGAGGTTAATAAAATTGTGATCCCACAGTTTCCTGTGGTTCCAGACATTACTGCATTGTTAACGTTGATTCCTGCTACAGCAGCATGGTTTTCGGTTGTCGACTTGAAAAATGCCTTTTTCAGCATTCCGATAGCCGAGGAAAGCAGAGATATCTTCGGTTTCTCTCTAGGAGGACGAAGTTTTAGATTTAAACGCGCTCCACAAGGTTATTGTGAAAGCCCATCCATTTACAGTCAAGCATTAAAAAGCCAGTTAGATTCCTTCGTACTTCCTCGTGGTTCTGCTTTAGTACAGTATGTCGATGATCTTCTAGTGGCTGCCGATGACAAGGAAACTTGCAAAACAGCTACGATCTCTTTATTGCATCACTTGTCAGATTTGAATCACAAGGTGTCACCTTCAAAAATGCAATACTGCTGCCAAGAAGTGATCTACCTAGGTCATCTCTTGTCAAAGGAGGGAAGGAAGTTGACCCCAGAGAGAATAAAAGCAATTACACAGATGAACGTTCCTAGCACGCAGAGAGAAGTACGTGCCTTTTTGGGTATTACCTCATATTGTAGGCAATGGATCCCAAATTTTTCTCTTCTAGCAAAACCATTGGTAGCCTTGACTGGGAAAGGTGTCCCGAGTCCGGTACCATGGTCTGCTGAATGTCAACAGAGTTTTTCTGAGTTACGGAATGCACTGTGTTCAGCACCTGTATTGGGTACACCCGACTACAGTAAGCCATTCACGCTCTATGTCCACGAGAGAGAAGGTTGTGCATTGAGTGTTTTGACGCAGAAATTCGGTGATAAACAACGCCCTTGTGCGTATTTTTCATCAACATTAGATCCAGTAGCTAGAGCATTGCCTAGTTGCTTGAGAGCTACAGCCGCAGCTGCAGCTTCCATTCGACAATCTGCTGGTTTAGTAATGAACAACATGTTAGCAGTCATGGTTCCTCATGCTGTGGATACACTCATGAACCGAACCAAGACGCAACACCTTACCAGTGCTAGATTATCAGGTTATGAACTGACACTGTTAGCTAGTCATATTCAGATCAAAAGATGCAATGTATTGAATCCAGCAACATTGTTGCCGACTAGCGAAGAGTCGAGTGATTCCGAACCACACGACTGTTGTTTCAGAACTGAGGAAGAAACAAAAGGACGAATCGACCTAAAAGACACTCCGTTGTCAGAACCAGATGGCACGTTGTATGTTGACGGGTCTTGCTTCAAATTGGAGAATGGTGATGTGACTGCTGCTTATGCAGTAACGACCTTGAGTACGATTGTGGAGACTGCAAGAGTGAGTCAGAATTCTGCCCAGGCTGCAGAATTGATCGCGCTAACAAGAGCGTGCGTTTTAGCTAAGGGAAAGAGAGTGAACGTGTTCACAGATAGTCAGTACGCGTTCGGCGTGGCCCATAGTTTTGGCCGTTTGTGGAAAGAGAGAGGTTTCATTACGTCCCATGGGACTAAGATTCAACATGGTCAGCTAGTTCATGACTTGTTGGAATCTCTAACCTTACCGACTGAAGTTGCGATTGTGAAATGCAGTGCTCATAAAGCAATCACGGATAATGTTGGTCGTGGGAATGCTTTTGCTGATGAGACTGCAAAACAGACAGCCAGAAATATGACGAGTAGAATGTATCTTGCAACGTCTGCAAGATGGATTTCTGAGTCTGGAATATGTGAAGACACAGTGGAAAGCGTGAAAGAAATTCAGAAAGAGGCGACTGAGGAGGAAAAACTTGCATGGAAAGAGAGCACGGGTAAATTGGACTCGAGTGGGTGTTGGATTGACTTGTCGGAACAACAGCGTTGGATGTTGCCTGATGCGTATGTGCTTGCAGTAGTAACAATGGCACATGGAACAGCGCACATCAGTTCAAAAGGGATTTGTAAGATGTTGGCTCCGGTCTGGAAGAATGACGGGATTAGTAGGTGTGCAGAGAGAGTGGTGAGGAATTGTATGGTATGCTTGATGCATAATCCTGGCAAGGGAATCCCCACACCTGCAGGTCACTTCGCTCCTCCTTCCTGCCCCTTTGAAGTGATCCAGCTAGACTTCATTCACATGGATCGTTGTAATAACCTGAAATACGTCCTAGTGGTAGTTTGTGCTTTCTCCAGATGGATCGAAGCATACCCACTGAAGGACAATACTGCCTTATCCACTGCCAAAATTCTTCTTAAAGAATACTTCCCCAGATACGGAATGCCACGGATTGTATGGTCAGACAACGGAAGTGAGTTCGTAGGGAAAGTTATGCAGAGTGTGTGTGCCGGCCTAGGGATTAGACAGAAATTTCATAGTGCGAATCATCCCCAGTCCGCGGGTTTAGTCGAGGGTTACAATGGCACCCTTAAACTGAAACTCGCTAAGATACAAGCATCCACGGGTTTGTCCTGGCCAGACGCATTGCCTTTGGCTTTGCTATCAACAAGAACAACTGTACATTCTAGAGTAGGGCTTAGTCCCTACGAAATAGTTTTCGGTCGTCCTGCAAATGTTTGGGGGGTACCTAGACCGAAAGAATTTAAGCAGCTGGAATACCCAATGTTAATTGATTACCTTTTCGACTTGACTGCTAAATTGAGTCTTATTCACCAACAGGTTTTCGATGCATTGCCAAAGCCATCGGAGAGTCCAGGCCATCAGCTGAAACCGGGTGATCAGGTGGTCATCCGAAATTTTGCAAGAACGAAAAATCTTCAGCCCAGATTTATTGGCCCGTTCCAAGTCCTGCTAGCAACGAGAACTGCTATTCGTGTGGCCGGAAGAAGAAATTGGATCCATACGACTCATGCTAAACGTGTGCCTCTGCCACTTCCTTACGACAACTGGGTAAAGAAAGGAATCGGTGCCTCTGAAACGGAACAAATCCCCAGGTTCATACCTTTCAGTGATGCAGAACTGATCACGGATTCACCAAATTCTGACTCTCCTCCCGAAACTGCTCTTTTGAACCCTGAACATTTGTCATCTGTACCAAAAGAACATTTGTCATCTGCGAACGTGAACATTGCAACGTCAGCTGAAAATACATTGTTTCCAGATCAGACAGCTCCTGCAAAACTGAGATACAACTTACGTTCTCGCAATATGGACAGATAAAGCAGGAAACTGCCTATTTTCAGATTTGAATTTGCTATACATTGCCTCCAGCCAGGAAGTTTGCTAATACTATGTATTGTTTCTTTTTGTTTTAAAATTGCCTTGCCGTCTGGGTAGCCGTAGGGTCGTGGCTGTGTGCCTAGTTGAATCTGCGGGGGTCCGACACAAGGTCGATCTTTCTGTTAGTTCTGGGAACTCCCAGGGCTGATAGAGGCATTTTCATCTACGTGCACATCATCAGTGGTCGCGAACGGTCGTAGAAGATGGAGCTTCCTGAGCTACAACGAGAAAATGTAATTTATGTTCGCAGAAATAGACTGAACAGAATACTACACAGCAAATGCTTTCTAATGCAATGTGCAGTTACATTTTTAATTGTTTTAATAACGTTGGTGGGTGGAATCGTCTTTGGTGTACATTTGATTTTTATGCCAGTAACTACAGTACCTTCCCTTGATCCTGCTACTTCTACGGTTTCTTCTATGCATTCTTTTCACTCATTTCCTGAACACGAACAAGCTCGACGCTCAGAATTTATTAACAATACATTTGTACAGCTCTTGCATCAACACCAACTGATAGTTAATACTACAGACTGCTGGGTGTGTGGTTTGATACCTCACACTATGGATAAAGGCATTCCCTATCTAGTCTTGCCTTTTAGCTATAATGGATCATTTCAGGCCTTTCAGACCATTTTTTCATATGCCCTTGAGACCTATCCTCCGCGTCCACCACGGTCCACTAAATACAACTCAGCCAACAAAGCTTTAGTCCAGGGAATTATTGATATGATTAAAGACGTCAATAATACTCCATCTTATCCTAGAGATGAATTGCTGGTGTATTTGACTTGGAACTCTACAGAGTACCGCCTTGGTTTGGGAGAAAGCAAGCGTAAAAGCTCCACTTCAGTTTGGGTCGTGCCTCACCGAGGTCAGGTCTGTTTGCAAGGAAATGGGAGAAATCCGAGAGCTCAGCTAGGGAGCAGTGAGTGCGTTGAGACTTACGTATTTCCGTCTGACTCCTCCCCTGCCTTTCTGACTGCTAGGGGTACCTACTTCATTTGTCAGGACAGAGCATATACATGGCTGCCTGCTGACTTTTCAGGTTCATGTTATATTGCTCGATTGTTACCTCCGACATACACTGCTTCTTCAGATTATCACAAAACCAGAGTAGCAAGAGGTGTCTTCAGCAAGGAAGATACCGCTGGTCAAGAAGCTGGAGACTTCTTCAAAGGTTTCCTTCCGTTTTGGGGGCCTATGGCTAATAGTAGAAGTATACGTCAACTAACAAGAGTAGTTGAATCTACTATTACAGAAACTGCTGGTGCCCTTAGTAACTTAACTGCTGAGCTTCAAGCGGATCGTCTCATGACGTTGCAGAACCGTATGGTTCTAGACGTAATACTTGCAGATCGAGGTGGGGTATGCAGAATGATCCAATCGAGCTGCTGTGTCTTTATTCCAAATAATGCTCCAACAGTCTATGAAGCAATCTCTAAGCTACATAAGATTTCCGACTCTATACACGTAGATAAGGGAAACTGGTCCTTCATGGAGTGGTTTTGGACTCTGGTATCAGAGTGGGGATGGAAGGTTCTGATGGTCATTGGTGTCATCCTAGTATTTCTGTTCTCGTGCTGTCTTATTATCCAATGTGGTCCCGCTCTGTGTAGCCTCTGTGCTGCAACCTGTTTCAGAAAACCACCTACATTAGGAGAAAAGACACGAGACAGGATGATGATACAACAACATGTCACTGACCTAATGAGCATAGAATTAGACTCTGACTCTGATATAGACTAAGTAATTGCCTATGTAAGGGCAAAAGGAGGGTCTGAGGTTCCGTGACGATTTTACTCATGTTTGTAACATTGTCGGAAATACATAATTTTGGTATCAGTGAACCGCAAATGATCCATTTAGTATATCCTGGTGTTTTCGCTATGCTACGAGCAAGAGCACTCCAGTTACAAACACATTTCTGTTCTACCCGTGACATCCATCTTAGAACACGGAAGCCATTTTGTATTCCTTGCCCTCACATAGTCAATGGACACGCAATGATCTCTTTTTCATTAAAGGACACGTAGGGTTTAACCGGCAATTCACCTTGCTAGTGACACGTGCACCTTAGGCCAGCAACGCTGTAGCAGCATGACTCGGCAAGAACTGCCTCCCCAGCCTGAGGCCAGTCCTGCTATACTGGTTCTTGTGTTCGTTGGCCTGATCATGATTAGGCGGCCGAAGCTGGTAACCGTGCCCATTTACGACCCACAAACATTTCTTATCCTGTCTTTCTATCTTCTACACCTGGCTCTGCTCCTTTCCTTCTGGGCCTTTATTAGGGGGAGGTAACGAAATTTACGATGAGGCGGTCCGGGTCTTGAATGAAGAATTGACATGGGATTATGATGGACTAGTGGGAACCCCTCATTCGTAATGTTTTGACATCAGATACTGTTGACGATTCCTGTGCAACGCCAAATATTTATTGTTTAAGACACGAATGTTTAGAACTGTGGTAACATGTAAAGAATTTGCCTGAAGCCCAATATTTAGTATATAAGGAGCAATCCTCTTTGTACAAATCGAACAGGCTCCTAGATACTGCCCATGTGTAGTTTCTGTGACTTCTGTGTCCCTGCAGTAATAAACCTTTGGTCTTTGACGCCACCATCGAGAAGCCCGTGTTTCTGTTTGTTTGTGTACCAAGACAGGTTGAACTCCGGGGTCTTCGGGTGTTGTCCCTGACACCTCTGGACGGAAACTAAAAAGTCCAGAACTCCACACTGGTACCCTAACAAAAGGGAAACGTGCTTCATCAACTCAGATGAGAATGGCTGGCCGTTGTCAGAATATACGACTCTAGGGAGTCCATAACGGGGGAAGAACTCACGAACCAGCTGCTTGGCAGTGGTCGCGGCGGTGTAATCTGGGACTGGATATGCTTCTGTCCACCTGGACAAAGCGCATACAACTACAAGGACATACTTGAAACCTCGATATCGCTCCATCTGAATATAATCCATCTGGAGGACTTCAAAAGGGTGGTCAGGGGGCTGGAATCCACCTTGTTCCACCGGGACACTTTTACCTGGATTAAACTGACAACATATCATACAGGTACGGACTTTCTGCTTGGCTGCAGCTCGTAAATGCTTGTTGAACCAAATGTTCTGGATACTGTCTAACATAGCTTTTTCTCCTAAATGTGCTGGACTATGTGCGGTATTAATAATGACTTGAACCATAGAGTCGGGGAGAAACCATGTGGCTCTACCCTTCGTTAACCATCCTTGATCTGTCTGGACCCCTCCTTGTTCAGACCATTTCTTGATTTCTTCAGGAGTAGCATGTAACTGTATGTCTATGACATCTTGTGTAGGGTCCTTAACTGTCATGCATGTAGTCGGATCTGGAGTGTGTGTCTGTGTCGGATTAACTGGAATGTCTGGAGTCTGTGCTGTAAGCTTGGCTGTGCGATCTGCTAGATCGTTACCTTGAGAAATAATGTCAGTAACCTTCGTATGTGCTTTGCATTTCATGATAGCAATGGATGTCGGTAAATGTATTGCATCTAACAGAGCTTGAATAAGGAGACCATGCTGAATCTTGGTTCCATGAGAAGTCGTGAAACCTCTCTCTTGCCAGAGCACTCCGAAGTCGTGTACAACTCCAAATGCGTAACGTGAATCTGTGTAAACATTAACTTTCAAGTTCTTGGCGTGTATGCAGGCTTGTGTCAGAGCAACTAGCTCTGCTGCTTGAGCGGACAGGGTGTCAATACGGTGTGTCTCAATAACTTCAGTGTCGGTAGTCACTGCATACGCGGCGACTAGTTCTCCTGCACTTGTTCTCATACATGAACCATCCACATAAAGTGTCAGGTCGGGGTCTGGTAACGGAATATCTGTCAGATCTTGTCTTGGCTTTGTCGTAATGTTAACTACTTCCACGCAGTCATGTGTGGCAGAATTCGAAGTAACTGATAGTAACAATGTAGCAGGATTTAAAACGTTGCAGCGTCTGATTTCTATGTGTGGCTGGAACAGTGTCAATTCATAACCTGTTAAACGTGCAATTGTCAAGTGCTGAGTCTGTGTTCGGTTTAAAAGAACTTCCACGGAGTGTGGAACTTGTACTGTCAGGGAGTGTCCTAATACTATGGAATCACTTTGTCTGATAGCTAGTGCTGTGGCTGCAACTGACTTGAGGCACGCAGGCAGAGCCTGGGCTACAGGATCTAATGTGCTCGAAAAATAAGCACAGGGCTTGTATTGTCCTGCTTGATCTTGTGTGAGAACAGATAATGCTGTACCTTCGCGTTCTGTGACGAAAAGTGTAAAAGGCTTACTGTAGTTTGGTGTAGCTAGAACTGGAGCTTGACATAGGGCTTTCTTTAACTCATTGAAACTGAGTGTATGTTCAGATGTCCAAGGGAGGACAGTCGATACGGCTGCCTCCTGTGTCGTTAACTGTATCAGTGGCTTGGCTAGAAATGCATACTGAGGAATCCATTGTCGGCAATAAGAAGTGAGGCCGATAAAAGCGCGTACCTCCTTCTGGGTCTTGGGCTGAGGAAGACTCGCTATTAACTGGATACGGTCAGGTGTCAACTGCCTACCCCTCTTGGACAGTAAGTGTCCTAAGTAGACCACTTGCTGGACACAGAATTGAAGCTTAGAAGGGGACACCTTGTGCCCCATCTCGGCTAGGAAATACAGAACCGTCAGTGACGCTCGCTCGCAGTCACGTTCAGAACGGGCTGTGATCAGTAGATCATCGACATACTGGAGCAGGGCAGTGTCAGTTGGCATGTGAATGTTGTCTAGTTGTCTCTTAAGTGCTTGACTGTAAATGCTAGGGCTTTCTGTGAAACCTTGAGGAGCTCGTGTGAACATATAGCTCCTTCCATTTAAACAGAATCCGAAAAGGAACTGGCTGTCTGGATGAATAGGGACACTGAAAAACGCGTTCTTGAGGTCGATTACAGTAAAGAACGTGGCTTCGGAATCAATGGCTGTCAATAGGGAAGAGATATCTGGAACGACTGGGTACTGAGGAATAATACATTTATTAAGTTCTCGTAGGTCAATCACTAACCGATATACTGGGGGTGCATTTGGATCAGTACGTTTCATGACTGGAATGATCGGAGAATTGCATACATTGGAGTCAGTTTCTACAACCACTCCTTGAGCCATGAGCTCGTCAATAATTTTGGATAAGGCTGCTACAGCCTCAGGTGGCAATCTGTACTGTCTGATTCGTGGTAACACCACACCTGGCTTGAGAGTCACACGATGGGGTGTGATTTGCATATAACCAACATCAGTTGGACCTTGCGCCCATAGATGCTGCGGAACATTGGACAATCTGGGATCAAAATCTCGTAATACATAGTGACCCTTAAAGTCACGTAGGAACAGACATATTCCCTCTGGGGAACAGTATATAACTGCACCTAACTCTTTCAGTGTTTTAATGCCTAATAGGTTTTCTGGACATGACTTAGTAAGTAACAGATCAGTAGTGCGGGACAATGGACCTACTTCTAGAGTAACTGGCTTTGATATCTCATTTACAATGGGTTTTCCTGAAAATCCAAGGGAAACATTTCTTGAGCCTGAGAGCGGAGCCCCTGGAACTTCAGCGTGGCTAATTGTGGTCCTACTTGCCCCTGTATCAATCAAAAACTTTCTGTCTTTCCCTAATATTTGACTGTGAACATAGGGACCTTCTTGATCTACAGGTATCTCGATGAGAGGCAAGCCTACCTCCCTCTCTAGGCTGTTTCATGAATACTGCTGGTACTCTGGATACTCAGACTGTGCATACTGGTACATCTGCTGTGTAACATGCTGTGTTGCAGCGACGGGCTGCGGTGCTGTAACTGTCTGTGGTGCATTCTGTGGCTGAGGAATCTGTGAAACTTGTTCTTGTCTAGGCGGACGTGGTCTTTCTTTAGTCTTACCAGTGGCTATGTTGTGTTTCAGAACTGCACACTCATTTATAAAATGACCTGGCTGTTTACAATAATTGCAGTTCCCTTTAACGGGAGCTGCAGGATGACTGGCTTGATTCGGACCCCTCTTCTGACTGTCTTGAGGAACGGATTGTGCAACTAGTACTTTCATTTTCGTGTCTTTCATATGTTTTCTCTCGTGTTCTTGTTCTTCCCTGATCCTATTCTGGTGGTATTGGAGCATCTGCAACATCTGGGACGGGGTATTAGCTTGCCATGTACTCTCGACTTTCAAAACTCGATTCTTAATTTGTGGACTTGAATTCTCGACTAATTTAGTAACAAAAAGATGAGGGTATGACTCACTACTTGTCTTGAGGCCACTGTTGATGCTAAAACATTTCTCAAATCTAGAATAAAAATCACTAATGTCTTCGTCTTGTTTCTGTTTACAGGCTGAGATTGCATCCCAGTCTTCTTTTCTAGTTGTCAATAACCTAGGTAAAACTTGTATTAATAATTCTGGTAATTCTTTACATTTCGCTCCAAGACCGGTACCTGGTACTCGTGCCTTGTCTTCGGCTTCTAGAACTGCCCAATCGATCTTTTTCTCTCCCACCTCCCATTCTTTTTCCTTGAGCTTTTCATACACCCCTGCGGGCAGCAGGACCTTTAACATTTTAATTATGTCTGGATACGTGTATTCTCCCATACGGAGCATGTCTTTTAATTCTCGATGGAACCCTGCTGGATCTTTATCATGACAGGGAATTAATTTCTTCATCTCTAGGAGTTCCATCTTTGTAATCGGAGTGTAAACAAACACTCGTTCTAGTTCGCCACCCGTTCCTCTAACTGGGTGGACTTCTCGTAACGGATTCTGTCTCTCCATGTAAAATGGTTTACTTTCTGGGGGTGAGACATGAACAAAATACGGGTTCAGAAACGTTCTATATTTGTGACGCTGTTCTAGAATGACACTAATTAAATCGGTACCTAAACCTTTCCATCTATACTGGAGTAACTCGTTCAGGACATCGTGTAACGGACCTGGATCAGAGTGCTGATCCTCATACAATGTAATGAGGTGCTGGATCATATACATACCCGCCAGTCGTTGCTCGGCTGGGGGCATTTTTAGAAACATTTGTGCCACTATTTCATCTGGAAAAGTGGTAGAATCAGTAGTCCATCGGACTGCTGATCGGACTAGTTCTTGTTCATGCATGGTACTTAACTCACTGTAACCGATTCGTGATTTCAGAATGTGATCGGTAGCTTGAAACACTTGTTCTAGAGAACCTTGTTCTGGTGCTGGATGATGAAAAATAGACTTGTGTTCTAGGCGTAAATGGCGATCTGGAAATCTAGATTTTCCTACATACGCTATTCTGTCGGGATTCTCGTCCTCAACCTCTTCAGGATCAGAGTTACTTTCTTTCTCGCTTACTTGTGCTGCTTTACGTTGTTCGTGTATTCTTATTATTTCTTTACGAATTTTCTTGTACATACTTTCCATAGCACTGATGGTTCTGTGCTTACCCTCGGCTATATTATCACTCCACTTTGTCAGGGTTCTCATTTCGGCTTGATCTTTGGTCGGATAATCTTGTTCTCGTATTAGACAATTAATCAGAAACTTTAATAGCATGAGCTGGACTTCAGCTTTTCTTTGAGACATGACTTCGCCAATGCTTTCTGGATCATCCCCTGTACGGATGAAACGATATATTCTGTCTAGATCTTCTTTCATATTCGGTAGGGTGACTAGATACTCGGCCACCCTTCTTACACGTAATGAATATAAAACCATATTATCCTCTCCTGGGACTGGATCATAGCCACATTCGTTAAGGGCTTTTCTTATTTCTGCTACAGACTGATGTCTGGGCGTACGCTGTGACGCTTGCATATGTAATTCGGCTGTCGTTAAACGCTTGTGTGGCGGCGGGGTTTGAGGAGTACCTCCCCCTGCGGCCCCTAAACTAGAGTCGTCGACTGATCCTCTTCGTACTAGTGTGGCAGGAAATTGAAATGCGGGCTGAACTGGTATGGCGGGCTGGACCTGGGGGACCGTAGCAGGTACTGCAAGGGGTACCCCGGTGTCTGGAGGAACGGGAAGTGCCTGATTTACAGGGACTGGTGGAGCGGGGACAGGATTTGCATATTCTGGGACTGTGTCGTCCAAATAGGACGAAATAAAAATATCAGCTGCGGTCTGTTTGTGACGTAGCGTGGTCGGAACTAATGGTGGCGGGAAATTACTGGATGCCTCCGGGGTCGCTTTTGGCAGGCCCTCGGCAAGAAGAGGATACATACCCTTAACAAGAGCATGCCTCTGTCTGTCTGACTGTTCAGTTTTAACTCGTTCACCAATCTCGATTAATTCCCTTTCTTGGGCTCGTTCCAAGGATTCTCTACTTAATTCTGACTTTCTGATTTCTTTTTCGGTTCTTTTATGAGCTTCTTTGCGCCATAACTCGATGGCATCTTTCTGTGACTGTCTGGCTTTCTTTTTCCATAATGCCTCTTCTACTCGCATGATGCACTCGGCATCCCATGTACCCGATACGGGCCATCTATACTTTTCTTCTAACTGTTTGGTATATTCTACCCATAAATCTAGATATAGTATGGCACTTATGCCATGTTTCTGATACATAAAATGACCTGGACTGTCCCTAGGCGGAACTGGAACTGCTGCTTCCAGCAGACCCTTTCTAGTTTTTAACTGACGTAACTTAGAAAACAAGGGCATGACTGGACTGTAATCTAGACACAATACAATACACAATGAACACGATACTTATTCCCCATTCATACCACGACATTAAAATACATGAAGAACATTTAAAAATAACAGTTCGAACAGAATACTACCTGGAATACGGAACACAGAATACATGAATTTTCTCGAGAACAGAACTGACTGGAACAGAAACTAGATGCACTGCTGAAACAGTACGAAACTTACCGGTCTCATAAAGAGACACGTCAGGACCCGCATCCACCGAAGTGGACACTTCGTTTGTGGGTCTGTGTACCACCAACCCACGGACCAGAGTCAATCAGATTGACCCTGTCTAGATACTACCCCAGTAACGGTACTCACCGGGCAGCAAGAACGGAAGGCCTCAGACTGGACTGGACTGCCTCGACGTCGGACGGACGAACTTCGGACTTCTGTTACGGGTGGGCCTCCGGATACCTCGAACCTTGGACTCTCGGCTTGGGCTCTGGTCGGGACTCGCCGCGTTCCTCCACCGTCTCGTCTGGATGCTGGACCGCCTCCTCCGTCTCCTCCGTGGGCCTGAGGGATACTTGAAGCAGAAATATCTGCCGGTGCGCAGAAGAGTTCCGTCACGACTGCAGAGGGTCAGGGGGTCGGCGTGGCTTCACCGACGCGTGGGGAAAGGGCAAGTCCCTGTTCGGGCACCATTATGTGGTAAATAAATAAATAATACCCTATTTTTGAATGCATAAATGAATAACAGATAGCTCAATAAATAAGAGTCAAGATTCGAGGTAGTAGGAGTTTGCAGGTTTATTACAGCATAAAGGACAGGAACAGGACAACCTGCACGGGAACAGAATGGTAAGCCCTGGCAGCGCTGCCAGGATCTGGGCAAAAAGGCTAGGAAGGAATACTTTTTAATAACAGTGCACGATCATATATACATAACGCAAACACATAGCATTACATTGCAATAGGCGTAGCAGTGGGTGGAGCAATAGGCGTGATGCGTAGCAGTCGCGAAAGATAAGGGTGAAAAGAGGTGTAACAGGGCGTATACATAGACATGTGATGCAAACGTAACAGAATATGTCATGAATGGGGCGGAAACCATGGAGGGGGCTACCTGAGGAGCCGGGACCTCTAACCTGATGGTGCGCGCAAACTAGCAATGACGTGTTACTAGGAGAAGCTGGGGGCTTCGAACTCTGTGCTAGGAGCAGAGACTGAAGTCTGGAGAGTCAGGGCGACATGTACCTAAACAGTATCTAGTATCTGATGTTTAGAGAACATGTTGATATAAACTAGAAGTCAGGAGGGGAAAGGCTAACAGACACTATGACTGGACCATGCATTATTCTACATGTAGTGCGTGAGGAAGAATATTAAATGACCATTAAATGCAGTATTTCTCTTACATGGAGACGGAAAGGCTAGACAATGACGGAAACTATTGATGCAGTTCAGTAGCTTAGGAATGCAGAGAAGGAGGACTGAACTGATAATCTGGAATCATAACATACTCTTGGCAGACTCAGAGGCAGAGCCAGGCTGAGTCGGGCACTGCGAGGCAGGAAGTAAGTGAAGGGTCGAGGATACAGGTGGGGGCTGTATCGCTCCTCTGCGAGGCTTCAGGAGACAGGAGCTGGATCTGGTGTCCAGGCCCTTCTGAGGCCTAGAAACGGGGACTTTACAATGAAATAACGTGCACACTGAGAAACGTGGCAACGTAACTTTACATAGGCCTGATATTCGTAGTATTCACGAGAACTGGAAACTGGCATACTAGAAGTGGACACAACTGTAATTGCGTCTATAAACAAACATAGGGAATGCATATGCATATTTAATCATGCACATATAACATATGATGGATGACACGTAGGGACACAGAACATGGCAAAATTTACTTTTCCACAGGGGGAGCAACATAAAATCTCCCTTTTCGCAGATGACGTGCTCCTCTCAGTTGGGGACCCGGCACACTCCCTACCGCACATACAAACTCTGCTGTCTGAATATGAAGCTGTAGCTGGCTTCAAAGTCAATTTTGATAAGTCCTATATTCTAAACCTGACACTCCCGCCGGCGGAGGTCGAGGGCCTGCGGTCAATTACGCCATTGTTGTGGGCGACGACCTCTCTGCTATATTTGGGAGTTCACCTGACACCTTCGGTGGGCTCCCTTTTCGCAGCGAACTTCCCGTCCACATTACAAGCGGTGCGGGGGGAATTGAACAAGTGGAAGCCGAAATACATAACTTGGCTGGGTCGGATCAAAATGGTCCTCCTTCCGCAATTCCTGGACCTCTTCCAGGCCCTCCCAATACCGATGGAGGTGGATTTCTTCCGACGACTGAAGACCCTCCTCCTGAAATTCATCTGGCAAGGCGGGCGAGCGCGACTCTCTTACGTGGTTCTGCAGAGCCCGAGAGAGAGGGGGGGAGTGGGCCTCCCGGACCTACAACTGTACTATAAGGCAGCGCAGCTAAGGGTCTTGGTGGAGTGGTCGCAGCAAGAATCCGAAAAACACTGGCTGCACATGGATAGAAGTGTGGCAGGGTGGACGATTTGGGACCTGGAATGGAAGCCCAAACTCGATAGGCCTAGGAATGCATACATCAGCACCCCCACGAGCACAGTCCTAAAAGTATGGGACACGGTAACGGGGGACGACCGCTGGACGACGTTCCCCTCCCCCTTCACCCCTTTACACTTCAATCCGGCTTTCCCGCCGGCACTCCTGGAGGGACCCTTCCGGCCATGGCGGGAGGGAGGCTGTAGGGCCCTCACGCATCTCTTTCATGGTAGGGAGCCCCTCACCTTTACGAATTGCATGCGGGATTACGGCCTACCACCCGAGGAACGATATCGGTATGGCCAACTGATCCACTGGGCAACTTCGCCTGGGCTGAGAGAAGCCGCGACAAGACCTCCCTCGCAGTTCGAAGCCTTTTTGCTGCGGACTGCCACGATGAAGGGAACGATCTCCTTCTTATATGAACTTTTGCTTGATACTATTACCTCTCCTCGTCCTCGCTATATGGACCTCTGGGAGAAGCAGTTGGGTAGGGACATTGCGGAGACGGAATGGAAGGCTCTCTGGCGTGACATTCAGTCTCACAACCACTCGGCGGACTTGCGAGATGCCCACTTCAAAACCATGTTTGACTGGTATCTCTACCCCTCAAAACTTCATCGCATATTCCCGGCGACCACGGATCACTGCTGGAGGGGCTGCGGTCTGCTGGGTGACTTTAGTCACATCTGGTGGAACTGTCCGATTGTTAGGCCGTTCTGGGCCGAAATCCTATCTCACATCAAGGATATGGTGGGGTACCCGATCCCGGATTCGCTATCCTTTGTGGTACTGGGTCTTCGAGACCCACTGTTGGAGCACCAGACGACCGCAGATAAACGTATTATGTGGCTGTGCTTGGGGGCAGCGAAATTAACGCTGGCTGCGGCTTGGAAGAAACCGATGGCTCCGGCGGTATCATTATGGCATGCAAAGTTGTGGAGGCTGCTGAGCATGGAGAGAATGGCGGACATCTTTATGGGCAACTTTAAGAACTTTATGTTCCGCTGGGGACCCTTGGTTAGATTTTTGTCGGCTGTCTGTCCACCGGCCCTGACGGCACTTCACCTCTTCCAAGTCTGACCACACGAATGCTGAGTGTGTAGTGTGTGACGTGATACAGATTGGCGCTACCACCCCGGGGGGGGAGGGGGGGCCTTGGGGACGGGAGGGTGGGGGGGAGTTGGGGGGGGTTTGGTTTCGGTAATGCGGCACTGCAGCGAGGAGGATGGACTTTATACGCTCGCATATGCCTTGTGACACTTCGTAGGCAGCTTCACCTCCTCGAGGAGCATGCGACAGGACATTAAGTGGCGCCTGCTGGCTGGAACTCTCCTAGTAATGTCATTTCGGACTTTTTGCTTCCTGGACTTTGTTGTTGCGAATGACTTTCAAGGTGACCCCTAAGGCCCTTAAGAGCTCCTGCCTATATCGCTGTAACTTTGCCGCCTTTTTGTATGTTTCCTCACACCCTATTTTGCAAACTAATAAAATCTACTTTTACAAAAAAAAAAAAAATACCCTCTTCCTCTTATTCCTGTCCTCCTTGACCAGATTAAAGGAGCCAAAATCTTCACCAAAATCGATCTCAGAGGTGCTTACCATTTGATACGCGTAAAGCAGGGCGATGAGTGGAAAACAGCCTTTCACACCAAATTTGGATTATATGAGTATTGCGTCATGGCGTTCGGTCTGTGTAACGCACCGGCGGGGTTTCAATACTTTATTAATGACATTTTGAGAGAGTATATCGATATTTTTGTCATCGTCTATATTGACGATATCCTTATATTCTCTCGGAATGAGACCGACCATGTGGAGCATGTCCAAAAGATCCTTAACAAATTACAAGAAAACCAGTTATTCGCCAAATTGGATAAAAGCGCGTTTCACACTGCAACACTGCAGAGGTGGATTTCCTGGGCTTCACCATCAAACCCAGTGGCCTTCAGATGGATCCCAAGAAAGTGGAGGCTTTGGTTAAATGGAAAAGTCCTACCTCCGTCAAAGAAATACAGTCTTTTCTTGGATTCGCCAATTTTTATTGGCGATTCATTGACCGCTTTTCTGAGTCTATTTCTCCGATAACAAAACTCCTGAAAAAAGGGGTGCCTTTTATATGGTCGGCCGAAGCAGAACGAGCCTTTTGTGATTTAAAAGACAAGTTCACCACTGCTCCTATCCTTCATCACGCAGACAACACACAACCATTTTTTGTGGAGGCGGATGCCTCTCAATATGCTGTGGGAGGTATCCTTTCCCAGCGAGATTCTGAGACAGGACAAATGCATCCTATAGCGTATTTCTCAAATACCTTATTACCTGCGGAGAGAAATTACACTATAGGAGAAAGAGAGCTGTTGGCTATCAAGCTATCCTTTCAGGAGTGGAGACATAATTTGTTAGGATCCCCCCATGTGATCACCATTTATTCAGACCACAAGAACCTTCAGTTCTTTAAATCTGCAAGAGCCCTCACGCCAAGACAAATGAGGTGGCTATTATTCTTTAGTGAATACGATTTTCTGATCACCTATCGACCTGGGACGCAGTAAGGAAAAGCGGATGCCTTGTCGCGTCTCGGTCAAGAAAAGAGCACAGACAAGGAACAACCTCTTTCTATTATTCCTGAAAACAAGATACTTGGGGTGGGGGAAAAAGATCACAACCTCCTTGACGAAATCAAGGGACACCTTCTAGCTATGTCCTCTGAAGAATGGTTACAAGATCCCCTACATACCCTCAGAGTAGGGTTGTTTTATCATGAAGACAAACTGTATGTCCCTACTTCTGCTCTGAGACACAAATATCATAGAATGGTGTCATAGTAGCACCTTGGCCGGTCATCCTGGCGTGCGGAAGACCAATGAGCTGTGTCACAGATGGTTTTGGTGGGAATCTATGTCCAAAGATGTGTTAGCCTATGTACAAGCTTGCTCAACTTGTGCTCGCCAAAAAGCTTCGCATTGCGCACCTACAGGGCTCTTAAGAAACATAGCCATAACCCCATCACCCTGGCACACCATAAGTATGGATTTTATGACTGATTTGCCCCCCTGTCAGGGTTATTCCACAGTCTATGTAGTAGTGGATCTGTTGTCTAAGATGGGACATTTCATTCCTCTGAAGAAAGTACCTTCCTCTAAAGAACTAGCGTCTGTTTTCTTGGACAATGTGGTAAAACTACATGGATTACCCACAGTCATAATCTCTGATAGGGGTCCCCAGTTTGTCTCAAAGTTCTGGAGGGGACTGTGTTCCGTTCTGGGTATCGATCATAGACTGTTCACTGCTTATCAACCCCAAACTGATGGACAAACAGAAAGGACTAATCAGACCTTAGAACAGTTCCTGCGTTGTTTATTAACATCCATTCCATCTACTTGGGTTCAAGCCCTTCCTTTGGAAGAATTCGCTTACAACAATTCTAGTCACTCCACCACACATGTCTCCCCTTTTTTCTTTTTGCATGCACAACACCCTAGAATGATTCCTATTGTGTTACAACAAGAGGAATCTTCTGTGCCCGCACTAGACGAACACCATGCCCACATCCATGACGTATGGGAATCAGCAAAGACAGAGCTAGGCAAAGCGAAAGAAGCGATGAAACAACAAGCTGATAAACACCGGAGAACAGAGCTTATGAACACGATAGGAGAGAAAGTGTGGCTGTCCACCAGAAACCTTAGGATGGAAGGTTCGGAAAAGTTCCAACCTAGATTTCTAGGTCCTTTCCCTATATAGAAAGTCATATCCCCTGTCACCCTGAAACTACAACTACCCCCATGCATGAAAATACATCCCGTATTCCACAGTTCATTGATTAAAAAATACATACCCTCCACTGTCCCTGAGATTCCTCCCCCTCCTGTACAGATCGATGGTGAAGCAGAATATGAAGTACGCAAAATACTGGATTCCAGGAAATCCAGAGGCAAACTCCAGTACTTCATAGATTGGGTAGGATACCCCCCAGAAGATAGATCCTGGGAGCCTGCTGAAAACATCCATGCAGTCAGGTTAATCAGACAATTTCACAGACTCCATCCCTCCAAGCCTGGTCCTGGGGAGAGGCCTTTGAGGAGGGGTACTATTAGGAGTTAGGAGCCTTGACATGTGAGATTGCAGATATTTGATATTTAGCCCCTACCCCTAAACCTACTTGCACGGAAATTGTTGACGCTCCCTAATGCAACTAAAGAGGCACGGCAGAACGTAGCCGTTGCTTGGCTTACTGTTCCGGTACCACGCCCCCTCTCCACTTCCTGGTTCCTGCTAGCGTCTTCCGTGGCGTTTTACTGATCCCTCCGGGTGTTCCTGGAGATATTTCCTGCCTACTTGAGCTACAACATCGCCCTGCAGTTTTCCGCTCTTCGTGTGCACTGTGAGAAGCCCTTGCCGGTCTTCGGCATTTCTCTGTCTGGTGTGCGAGCAAGCGTGTGCGACTACCCTACCTTTCCTCACGCATTTTGCGGGCGTATTCTGCTTGACTCATTTCTTTTCCTCCCTTATTGTGATTCTACTACAACCTTTACCTTCTTGGTTATTATATACCTTTTGAGAGTGAGCGCTCCGCCCTGGTTGTCCTTCGGGGCCGGGTGTCTCTCCTCCTGAGTGTGTACTGCTCCGCTGTTCCTCCCTTCACAGCCGGTCAGTGCACCTCACTCCCTATATACTTTATTCTTTGTGTCTGGTGTGTGAGTCTTTCGTGAGTTCTACGTTTCCTGACCTCTTTTTGGGTTTCCTGGATTCCCTCTTACCTGAACTCATCGATAAGGCGAGCCTGACCTTCAGTTGGGGTAAGGATATCTGGTATAATCACGCATGTCAATGTTTCTTTAATGGCTGCCAGATAAGACAAAAGGGGATATCACATTTGTGTTACTTGGTTTTGTTTCCTAGCCTGGACCACCACCTGAGACTCCTCCCATTACCAGCTGACCCCCTCGTATGAGGAGAGTGGTGGACACTCCTTGGGTTATTCCCTCATACTTTTAGGGGACAGTAGACAGGAGTGTGTTACATTTCGCATTCTTGCTTCTGTGTCCTGGAGGTGGAGGGATTCTTCTTCGTTCCCGTGGAAATTGGTCCATCTGCTAACACTCGATATAGTCACCTCCATTTGTCTGCCTTCAGGTTAGTACCGAGGTATTTTACCTGGTAACTTGACCTACCTGATATCCCGGTCATTTACTTGTCACCTAGCACGATATACCCACGTTCATGCAGGTCTTTCACATGTCACCCCCTTGGGTTTATACGGGCAGAGACAGACTCCCTTCACCCCCATTGTTAGTGTACAGTCACTACATTGTTCCTTGGTATAGTCAGCCTTTTCCCTTGTGCTGTGTCGCGAGTATTTGTGTTCTGCCCATTACCATGACTACCATTCTTTCTGGCGCGCCCACTATTCCAGCGCTGCCAGTTCCGAGCCCCGAAGTATATTCATGTACATGACATGCAATTTCATTGTGGGGTTTTCTTGATTTATTGTATATCAAACAAATCATTTCTGTTATGTACTGCATATTGAACAAGTTACACCTTGTTGTTTATTTTGACAAATTTGACCGTTCCAAAATGGCTGCCATGATTTCACTCGAGACCGCTGTCCATTGTTTATGTTCACAACACTTCGGAAATGTATTTGAGTTTTTGCATGCTTGCACGGCACTTACGTGATCAAGGCTTCGTGGAAGCCGAAACATGTAGTAGGTGTTAATAAACACCCTTGGACCCTGCTGACTTTTGTGGTGTTTTTCGGAACTCTGAGAGCGTGTTTCTAGACTTTGAAATCGTTGGATTTTTATATATATATATATATATATTCACTGAAAAAACCATAGGTTATAGACCATATATAGTTAGGAATTTGCATTTACAAAACCTTGAAAATTCACTGAAAAAACCATAGGTTAGAGACCATATATAGTTAGCTGGACATTTTATTGACATAAAACCAATGAAATTCCATATATAGTTAGTTGCACTAACTATATATCGCGCACCCGCAATCCACTGCTGATGATGTCACATATTACATCATTCATGACATGGTCAGTGACATCACTGATGACATCACTGATGACATCTCAAATGACATCACTGATGACATCACTGATGACATCTCAAATGACATCACTGATGACATCATCTAGTGTCTGTGTGTTTTTGTAAAGTTTAAATATGTTTTACATATCGAAGAATGAGTGGATGTATGGAAGACTGAGTGTGTGTGTGGCTGGCTGGGAGGTGTGTGACTCTGTGCATATCAATGTGTACTTGTATCAGTGATTGTATAAGAGAGTAAGTATGTGTTAGTATATGTGTGAAAAGTATGGTGTTCTGTGTTTAACTGTATAGATGAGGAAATCGAAGTGTGATTGATTCTTCACAGGACTGACTAGGTGTATGAGTGCATATGATAGTGTTGTAATAATGAGTGACTGTATGTATGAGTGATTGTATGGGTGAATGAGTGAATGTGTGTGTAGACGTAGGAATCAGTGAGTGCGTATGTAGTAACTGGTATTGGTGTGTCATGATGTCATCAGTGATGTCATTTGAGATGTCATCAGTGATGTCATTTGAGATGTCATCAGTGATGTCATCAGTGATGTCACTGAAGTATGGTGTTCTGTGTTTAACTGTATAGATGAGGAAATGGAAGTGTGATTGATTCTTTACAGGACTGACTAGGTGTGTGAGTAACTCCATGGATGAGTGGCAGTGTGTGAGTGTCTGAATAGGTGTATGAGTGCATATGATAGTGTTGTAATAATGAGTGACTGTATGTATGAGTGATTGTATGGGTGAATGAGTGAATGTGTGTGTAGACGTAGGAATCAGTGAGTGCGTATGTAGTAACTGGTATTGGTGTGTCATGATGTCATCAGTGATGTCATTTGAGATGTCATTTGAGATGTCATCAGTGATGTCATCAGTGATGTCACTGACCATGTCATGAATGATGTAATATGTGACATCATCAGCAGTGGATTGCGGGTGCGCGATATATAGTTAGTGCAACTAACTATATATGGAATTTCATTGGTTTTATGTCAATAAAATGTCCAGCTAACTATATATGGTCTCTAACCTATGGTTTTTTCAGTGAATTTTCAAGGTTTTGTAAATGCAAATTCCTAACTATATATGGTCTATAACCTATGGTTTTTTCAGTGAATTTCATTGGTTTTTTAAAAGCTAATATCTATAGCTGTAAAATATATTCTTTATTACGTGACGTATCACGTAGCCACGTGAGACGCCTCATGACGCGTCGCATAACCGTGACGTATCGGCTCTGCAGCGCAAACAAAACCCGTAACGTAAGCGTGCCGGAGCACGCTTACAGATATATATATTTTTTTTAACCTTAATTAGACAAAATCCACACGTGCACATATCTTGAGGCCTTGCAAAGGCACATCAAACAAACAGTCCCTACAATTTTGCCAAGTTTGCTGGAAATCTATTCCCTTAATTTTTTTTTTACTGTTTCTCTTGGTTTTCCCCTTGTTACGCTTACCGGGACGCTACCCGGTACGCGAACCGGACGCTCCAAAAACACAAGATGGCGGACTCCCGCTATGCTGCCGGTTAGCTGCCCGGTTCGCGTACTGGGAAGCGCCTCTACCGCGAAAAATTGCGGGGGACTTTAATATCCCCCTCATCAATCCTAGGGGGTCAGGAGGGGTTTACCTTGCCCCCTTTCCTTCATTTCCCCCTTCTTTTTTCACCACATCTTGTCTCTCGAACCTACCGAGAGACAAGATGGCGGCCGCTCCGGACTGTTTACAATGTTGACAGCTACGCTGCCGGTTAGTTGCCCGGTTAGCTGCCCGGTGAGCTGCCCGGTGAGCTGCCCGGTTCGCGTACCGGGACGCGCCTCTACGGCGTAAAATCGCAAAAAAAAAATTTTTTTTATTTTTTGCCCCGCGGGGCACTTTAATATCCCCCTCATCAATCCTAGGGGGTCAGGAGTGGTCTACCTTGCCCCCTTTCCTTCATTTCCCCCTTCGTTTTTCACCACATCTTGTCTCTCGATCGTACCGAGAGACAAGATGGCGGCCGCTCCGGACTGTTTAGAATGTTGACAGACACCGGAGAGCCAATCAGCTTCGCTTCGCGAAGTTCCGTTACGCGTCAGGTACGCGAACCGGGGCGCTAACCGGAGCGCTGTCACAGATATATATATTTTTTTAAATGTTAATTTCTCAAAATCCACTGGAGCACATATATTGAGACATAGCAAAGGCACGTCGGGCAAACCATATCTACAATTTTGCCAAGTTTCATGTAAATCTATTCAGCCGTTCGAGCTAAAAGTGAGTCCAACCGCCCTATGGAAAAATGAATGGGAAAAACGCGTTTTGGGACCCCCCTTTTTTCTCGGCCCCCCCTTGACGAAACCCCCCCAAATTTTCGGGGGCTTCTCAGAAACAAAATGTGCCATTTTCCTGAAAATTTCAGCCAATTCCGTCCACAAACGCCAAAGTTATTAGACATAGAATTTTCAGAAATCCCATAGAGAAAAAATCCTAACTATATATACCCACTGGCTATCGCCAGTAGGTAATATACATATATAAACATATATAATCTGCATATCTATATAAATATAAATGCATGCATACATATACATATATGCATACATATGCATGTTATTTACATGAAAGTTTTAAAAACACTAATACAAGCAAAGCTAAAAAGCCACCTCATTACAAACAGAATGGCTTTAACTTAAACGAGGGCGAGATCTATTGCATTTTCAATGCTTGTTTACTTTGGTTCTATCAAGAAGGCATTCAGATGTGTCACACATTTGCCATAAATTCTGAATGTTAGCACTCTAGTTGCTCATTAGATCACTGTAGTAAAGCTAGTGCGCACCAGGGAAGTCTGCTGCTAATCATGGTTTGCAGCCATTTTCCCGCATTTTTTATCCTGCAGACTTTCAGTCCGCATAGCATTATCCCGCAAGGTCATTGACCTCGCATACCATTATCCCGCATTTTTTCAAAACGCATGTGCATTTATCGCGCATGCCTTTACAAAGAATTACGTTTTAAAGGCATGTATGGTAAATGCATTTGCGTTGTGAAAACCACGATGACGAGAGAGGTAAGTGGGTTTGTGTTAATTTTTTCGTGGGTTAGTGATTGTGTAGTGTAGTGTAGTGTTGTGTAGTGTAGTATTGTGTTAGTGTAGTGTAGAGTTGTGGTGGTTGTTTAGTGTAGTGTCATGCTGGGGGTAGTGTTTTAGGGTTTAGAGTTGTGTTGTAGTGTTTGCGTAGTGTAGGGTCATGCTGGGGGTAGTGTTTTAGGGTTTAGGGTAGTGTTGTAGTGTTTGCGTAGTGTAGGGTCATGCTGGGGGTAGTGTTTTAGGGTTTAGGGTTGTGTTGTAGTGTTTGCGTAGTGTAGGGTCATGCTGTGGCTAGTGTTTTAGGGTTTAGGGTAGTGTTGTAGTGTTTGCGTAGTGTAGGGTCATGCTGGGCGTAGTGTTTTAGGGTTTAGGATAGTGTTGTAGTGTTTGCGTAGTGTAGGGTCATGCTGGGGGTAGTGTTTTAGGGTTTTGGGTAGTGTTGTAGTGTTTGCGTAGTGTAGGGTCATGCTGGGGTGTAGTATTTTAGGGTTTAGGGTAGTGTTGTAGTGTTTGCGTAGTGTAGGGTCATGCTGGGGGTAGTGTTTTAGGGTTTTGGGTAGTGTTGTAGTGTTTGCGTAGTGTAGGGTCATGCTGGGGTGTAGTGTTTTAGGGTTTTGGGTAGTGTTGTAGTGTTTGCGTAGTGTAGGGTCATGCTGGGGGTAGTGTTTTAGGGTTTTGGGTAGTGTTGTAGTGTTTGCATAGTGTAGGGTCATGCTGGGGGTAGTGTTTTAGGGTTTTGGGTAGTGTTGTAGTGTTTGCGTAGTGTAGGGTCATGCTGGGGCGTAGTGTTTTAGGGTTTTGGGTAGTGTTGTAGTGTTTGCGTAGTGTAGGGTCATGCTGGGGGTAGTGTTTTAGGGTTTTGGGTAGTGTTGTAGTGTTTGCGTAGTGTAGGGTCATGCTGGGGGTAGTGTTTTAGGGTTTAGGGTAGTGTTGTAGTGTTTGCGTAGTGTAGGGTCATGCTGGGGGTAGTGTTTTAGGGTTTAGGGTAGTGTTGTAGTGTTTGCGTAGTGTAGGGTCATGCTGGGGGTAGTGTTTTAGGGTTTAGGGTAGTGTTGTAGTGTTTGCGTAGTGTAGGGTCATGCTGGGGGTAGTGTTTTAGGGTTTAGGGTAGTGTTGTAGTGTTTGCGTAGTGTAGAGTCATGCTGGGGGTAGTGTTTTAGGGTTTAGGGTAGTGTTGTAGTGTTTGCGTAGTGTAGGGTCATGCTGGGGTGTAGTGTTTTAGGGTTTTGGGTAGCGTTGTAGTGTTTGCGTAGTGTAGAGTCATGCTGGGGGTAGTGTTTTAGGGTTTAGGGTAGTGTTGTAGTGTTTCCGTAGTGTAGGGTCATGCTGGGGTGTAGTGTTTTAGGGTTTTGGGTAGTGTTGTAGTGTTTGCGTAGTGTAGGGTCATGCTGGGGGTAGTGTTTTATGGTTTAGGGTAGTGTTGTAGTGTTTGCGTAGTGTAGGGTCATGCTGGGGGTAGTGTTTTAGGGTTTAGGGTTGTGTTGTAGTGTTTGCGTAGTGTAGGGTCATGCTGGGGGTAGTGTTTTAGGGTTTAGGGTTGTGTTGTAGTGTTTGTGTAGTGTAGGGTCATGCTGGGGGTAGTGTTTTAGGGTTTAGGGTAGTGTTGTAGTGTTTGCGTAGTGTAAGGTCATGCTGGGGTGTAGTGTTTTAGGGTTTTGGGTAGTGTTGTAGTGTTTGCGTAGTGTAGGGTCATGCTGGGGGTAGTGTTTTAGGGTTTAGGGTAGTGTTGTAGTGTTTGTGTAGTGTAGGGTCATGCTGGGGGTAGTGTTTTAGGGTTTAGGGTAGTGTTGTACTGTTTGTGTAGTGTAGGGTCATGCTGGGGGTAGTGTTTTAGGGTTTAGGGTAGTTTAGTTGTTTAGTGTATGCTAAAGGCATATTCGTTCTAAAAGTTTTCGTTATTTTAATTTGCGGCCTAATAGTACATGCGGGATTTTTTTTGCGGACTGATGGTATGCGGGATTTCGTCATATATTCGCTAATCATACTTTCTATGGCAAAATGAACCCCCTCATTTTGTTCATTTTTAAATTAAATGTTTTAAGAGTTACCACTTTATTCCAATCAAGATGGCTTCAGGTGTGCCATACCTTTGTAATAAGTAGGACTGTTAGCACTCTAGTTGTTCTTTAGAACACTCTGGGACATTCTGTCATTGGGCTATAGTTGGGCTACATCTGGCTGATATTTGGGCTACATTTGTTTTTTTTGTCTCTGGTGGCCATCTTTGGGCTACATTGGGCTACATTGGGCTACATTGGGCTACATTTGGGCTCCAACATATATATAGCCCAATGTAGCCCAATATATATTTTTCAAAGTTAATTTTCGTAAAAACCACTGGAGCCTATATCTTGAGACATAGCAAAGGCACATCGGGCTACCAGTCCCTACAATTTTGCCAAGTTTGGTGTAAATCCATTCAGCCGTTCAGGCTAAAAGTGAGGCCAACCGCCCTATGGAAAATTGCATGGGAAAAACACGTTTTGGGACCCCCCTTTTTTCTCGGCCCCCCCTTGACGAAACCCCCCCAAATTTTCAGGGGCTGCTCAGAAACAAAATTTTCCATTTTCCTGAACATTTCAGCCAATTCTGTCCTCAAACGCCAAAGTTATTCGACATAGAATTTTCAAAAATCCCATAGGAAAAAAATCCTAACTATATATACCTACTGGCTATCGCCAGTAGGTAATATATATATATATATATATATATATATATATATATATATATATATATATATATATATATATATATATATATATATATATATATATATATATATATATATATTCACTGAAAAAACCATAGGTTATAGACCATATATAGTTAGGAATTAGCATTTAAAAAACCTTATTTTACTCACACAAAACCATTGAAATTCCATATATAGTTAGTTGCAGTAACTATATATCGCGCACCCGCAATCCACTGCTGATCATGTCACATATTACATCATTCATGACATGGTCAGTGACATCACTGATGACATCATCTAGTGTCTGTGTGTTTTTGTAAAGTTTAAATATGTTTTACATATTGAAGAATGAGTGGATGTATGGAAGACTGAGTGTGTGTGTGGCTGGCTGGGAGGTGTGTGACTGTGCATATCAATGTGTACTTGTATCAGTGATTGTATAAGAGAGTAAGTATGTGTTAGTTTATGTGTGAAAAGTATGGTGTTCTGTGTTTAACTGTATAGATGAGGAAATCGAAGTGTGATTGATTCTTCACAGGACTGACTAGGTGTATGAGTGCATATGATAGTGTTGTAATAATGAGTGACTGTATTTATGAGTGATTGTATGGGTGAATGAGTGAATGTGTGTGTAGACGTAGGAATCAGTGAGTGCGTATGTAGTAACTGGTATTGGTGTGTCATGATGTCATCACTGATGTCATTTGAGATGTCATCAGTGATGTCATCAGTGATGTCATTTGAGATGTCATCAGTGATGTCATCAGTGATGTCACTGACCATGTCATGAATGATGTAATATGTGACATGATCAGCAGTGGATTGCGGGTGCGCGATATATAGTTACTGCAACTAACTATATATGGAATTTCAATGGTTTTGTGTGAGTAAAATAAGGTTTTTTAAATGCTAATTCCTAACTATATATGGTCTATAACCTATGGTTTTTTCAGTGAATTTTCAAGGTTTTGTAAATGCTAATTCCTAACTATATATGGTCTATAACCTATGGTTTTTTCAGTGAATTTCATAGGTTTTTTAATAGCAAATCTTTATAAAAATAATACATTTTAAATCTAATTTTATATTTTATAATTTTTTTATTTTTTTTTAATATTATTTTTAGTGCGCTCCCGGGGCGCGGACAGGTGAACGCACGGGTAAGCGCAATCTGGCGGCGCGCCCCGAGGCGCGTACTAATGCGCGTCCCGGAAGCGCTATTGTCGAGAACGAAAACAACATCGTGACGTATCGCGTAGCCGCCACGCCTTGCGTCATAAGACACGTATCGCGTAGCCGCGAGATGCGTCTTATGACGCACCGCGTAAGCGCACCCGGAAGCGCATACGATCGCGCAACGTAAGCGCCCCGATGCGCTTACGATACACGCCCGGGACGCGCCCCGGGCGCGTAGCGTAAGCGCGTCAAACCATGTGACTTTAAAATAACACTTTTCATTGGTTCAGAACTTTTTTTTTTCCAAATTGTGTGAAACCCACCCATTTCTCTCACTATTGCTTTGTACTTGGAGAGAGCAAGAGCTGTTGTGTCTACTCTATCTCCTACTTTTCTGATCTCCAGCAATGGCTGCAAGAGAGTCATCCAGCAGTGATTCAGAGGGATTTTTGGATGAGGACCCTCCTCAGCAAAAGAAAAAAACCCATTTCATTTGGAAATTTTACGACATCCCAGAAGGACAGAAAAAAGTGAACGCTCCCAAAGTAACATGCAAAATATGTGGGAGTAGTTTATCCAGAGGCAATCCTCTGAAAAAATATAGTTTTGGCAATGCCAATTTGATCCGGCATGTCAAAAGAAGACACCCTAACAACTTTGCCAGGGAGAGTGTCAGAGAGCTGGCACGGAATGTACCAACAGATGGCGGCAGCACCTCCACTGGTGGAGCAACACCTTCGGGACCACCCCGTGGAAGAATGATCCCTAACATTCAGCCGGTGTTTGCGGGCATCAAATTTTTGTGCGCAGAGTGTGACGAACTGCTCTGCTATGGGGAGCAGAGTGTTGAACTGATTGCTCTAAAGAAACAGCAACACCGCTGCTCTTCCAGTCCCTAAATTTTCAATTTTTTTTGCTCCTGTTGAGCAGTTTTGCAATCCTTGTTTTTGTTTTTCCCTTGAAAAAAATACAAAAAAAATATAAAATTGTTTTAAAAAGTCTAAAAAAATATAAAACAAAAAAAACAAAAAAAAAATATATATAAAACAACAAAATGAAAAAAAAAGTTCTTTTCAGAACTACCTCCAATTTTTAAAAAGAAGCTTTATTTTTTTTAAAGTCTGTCATTTTTAATCTCCATGGTACGCTCCCCCGTACGCTCCCCGGTGCGCGTACCGGGCGCTCACCCCCGCGAAAATCGATTTTTTTTTTTATTTTTTTTTTTCACCCGCGGGAGCCTTTTATGGCCCCCACATGAAACCTAGGGGGTCAGGGGGTGTGTACCCTGCTCCCTCTTGCTCATTTCCCCCTTTGATTTTTGCCACCTCTTGTGTCTCAATCCTACCGAGACACAAGATGGCGGCCGCTGCGGACTGTTTCGAATGTTTATAGACACCCGAGAACCAATCAGCTTGCCGTGCGCAAGTCGCGTGGCGCGCCTGGAGCGCTCTCCCGTACGCGTATCCGGGAGCGCTCCAGGCGCGGATCTAGATATATATCTTTTTTTGAACGTTAATTTCTCAAAATCCACTGGAGCACATACATTGAGACCTACAAAAGGCACATCGGGCTACCAGTCCCTACAAATTTGCCAAGTTTCGTGCAAATCCATTCAGCCGTTCGGGCTAAAAATGAGGCTAACCGCCCTATGGAAAACTCAATGTTAAAAACACGTTTTGGGACCCCCCTTTTTTCTCGGCCCCCCCTGGACCAACTCCCCCCAAATTTCCAGTGGCTGCTCAGAAACAAAATGTTCCATTTTGCTGAAAATTTCAGCCAATTCCGTCCACAAACGCCAAAGTTATTAGACATAGAATTTTCAAAAATCCCATAGGGAAAAAATCCTAACTATATATACCTACTGGCGACCGCCAGTAGGTAATATATATATATATATATATATATATATATATATATATATATATATATATATATATATATATAATAAATCCAAGGGTCAGTAGCGCTCTCAGTGACAAGTCGGCACACCAGCTCAGTTTCCAAGGGTTTTTAATCCAAAAAACAACATGTTTCGGCTTCCCTGAAGCCTTGTTCACATTCAATGGAAAGTGCCCACCATTGTGTTTAATAAAGCATTCAGCAGTCAGTCACGTGTTATAGTAAACATAATGAAAGGACTACACAGGTATCGTAACCTGAAATCAAAAAGCAAGCCGCCATGATGGACTGGGAAAATTGCTACTGATAAACACAAATCTATAAATGTACATAGGTTACTGGCCAAAATATATATATGCCTCAAATTAAACTCATATTAAAGCATGCACACTTGGCATGATTACATTTATATATAATATACATATATACAGGCTATTAGTTTCAAATACATTGTTGAATACATTTCCTTGTATATTTTCTTCGTATCATATGCGTGATCGTAACCCAACTTATGCACATGAAATCCTGGAAAATAACCGCATAAATGCAATTAATCGTATTCCTAGGTATAACTTATTTAGTATGCAAAACAAGCATCTGAAATCTCTTGTAAAATACAATGTGACACAGTTGTTCCATTTTATAGCATGCATATCCAACATCAATTCTGCCAGACTGGTTGTGTTTATCAAATCTTAAACATATGTGCAAATACAAAGTTTACTGTCCATGGATGGCATCAGTTCTGAGTCCTATTATATGTACTTGCGCTACGTTGCCCAGAATGATGATCTTATTACAAAGTGCTCTTGTGGAAGGAAAAGGAGAGATGGTGTCAACCGTGCTCAAAAGATATGTTGTTCAGTCGTATTTTTTCCTGTTGAGAGAAAGGGAATCCATTGGTAATCTAAACAAATTAAAAAACTACATCCACATGTGTATCACCTATTGAAAAATTCATATAATTCTCTCTTATGCACTGCACATGGAAGGTAAAATAAAAGGAAAGGATGTTCAATGAAGAAAGCAGACTTAAAAACAGCATGAATTTTGAGATAGTCATCAGACTAAGAGTATCTATGATGCAGTTATCAGAGTGTTCAACATAAATACAGTATATTACAGTAGTTATTCCCTGAGATGTATTGCCAGTTCCTCGTCCTGGTTCAGGCCTGCAGGTTCTTTGGTCCGAAACTCAATTATATATTTAGATTCTCTTTTTCTTAACTTGGGCATTCTGTTCCCACATCTTGGGTTTTGTTTAATCTGTTCTAATATAAAATATCTAACTTTTGAGGTGTCAGAAAAGTGTTTGTCCCTGTAGTGACGGGCAACTGGATATTTATCATCATTGTTCTTAATTGCCCATAGATGCTCTAGGACATGTTTCTTTGCCGCACATGTTGTACTCCCTATGTACCATCTCTCACATGGACATACAATGACATAGACAACATGTGTGCTTGCGCATGTTAGAAATTGTTTGGTCTCCATGCGGTTCCCATTATATTGAGTTTCTTTTGTATAGACACTATTTTTGCAGGCTTTACAATGGCCACAAGGGAAAAATCCCTTGAGGCCATGTTCAGAGCCAACTTCATAGGTAGTGACATCGCTGTGGACCAAAAGGTCCCTAAGGCTCTTGCCTTTCCTGTAAGTGACACTCGGTCTGTTGGACAGTTCGTCACCAATAACGTTATCACTTTTGAGGATGTTCCAGTTTTTTGCGACAATCCTCCTGATGTTCTGTGATTCAGCATTGTAGGTGAGAATTAATTTTGTTTCATTGCCTGCTAACTCCTCTTTTATTTTGATCTTTTTGGCAAGTGTGTCAGATCTAGTTACATTGTCTGCCCTGTTTTTGGCTTTTCGAAGGACCCATTTAGGATAACCTCTGGTAGAGAACCTGGTTAGCATATTTCTACATTCCTCCTGGTAGGTTTATTCGGTGTTACAGTTTCTTTTTGCCCTCAGCAGCTCCCCATAAGGAATACTCCATTTGAGTATGTTTGGGTGGCTGCTGAGGGCATGAAGAATACTGTTACCGGCAGTGCTTTTTCTGAAGAGGGTTGTTTGAAGTGTATTCCCTGTAATGTTGATTTTGACATCTAGATAGTCTGCTGTTTTGTTGCTGATGTGACCAGTCAACATTATATTCTTATTATTCTTGTTGATGGTGTCTATAAAGGCTATAGCGTCTTGTTCAGTGCCATCCCATATGACGAATAAATCGTCAATGTACCTCCACCATGTAATAACATGGTGGAGATATGGGGCATATGTGGGGTCGGTACTGATGTCTTGCTCCCAGCTCCCCGTGAAAAGATTCGCGAAGCTGGGAGCAAAGCTTGAACCCATCGCAGTACCGACCTCCTGCCTGTAGAGTACACCATCAGAGAGAAAGATGTTGTTGGAGAGACAAAATGTATAACACACGAAACACAGGGGGTCTAACAGCCAAATTGAGAGGCTACACTGTCGATACTGAGTCAACAAGATCTCAAAATATCTTTATCGCACACACATAACGTATTAATAAGGATAAAGAAGGAAAAAAGGCTAACACTACATGCATAGAGGAGACCGGTACATCATCGATTATTCGCAAAATGGCTGATTAATCCACAACAGATTGTAAAGGGTTTCCATCAAATTAGACTCAATGATCAGTCCTATCATTTGGCCAAACCCATGTGCAAATGAGGCTGGTACTCTGATCAGTGGGACACTCAGCTCCGCACCTTATTGTTGTATCAGGATTTGGTCCACCAAATACACAAACCGTCCATGATGACTGATCTTTTGATGGTAGAGTAAGAAGAAATAGTGCAACGAACAAGAAAGTGATTTAAAATAGGATGAAATGTCCTCCTTCTAAATACTTTATTCTGCGGACTGGACACGCCTCCTAATTAAAAAATAGAACAGTGCAAGAGAAGACAGTGACAATTATCTGTCTACATAAGGGCCAACATGTTTCTGCCTAACGGGTATTTAATCCCTTGGCATTCATCAGGGCCTCTGCTCGTATAATAGTTGCACTCCTAATAATGAAATATAGAATTCACCACCATCACCAAAACAAATTGTAGTAAAACTGGTTAGAAACGGTACAACCTGTAACAACCATGGACATTAACCCTCCGATTCACAATGGTTACTGTGAATTCCTTTGTGGTAGGGCAATAGACCTCATCTCACCTGGACACTGCTCAGGTACTAAGAGGCCCGCACTTTCCGTCGGTACCTCAAGCTCCCATCCGAGACTTGGGGGAGGAGTCAGAGGCCCTGACGAATGCCAAGGGATTAAATACCCGTTAGGCAGCAACATGTTGGCCCTTATGTAGACAGATAATTGTCACTGTCTTCTCTTGCACTGTTCTATTTTTTAATTAGGAGGCGTGTCCAGTCCGCAGAATAAAGTATTTAGAAGGAGGACATTCCATCCTATTTTAAATCACTTTCTTGTTCGTTGCACTATTTCTTCTTACTTTACCATCAAAAGATCAGTCATCATGGACGGTTTGTGTATTTGGTGGACCAAATCCTGATACAACAATAAGGTGCGGAGCTGAGTGTCCCACTGATCAGGGGACCAGCCTCATTTGCACATGGGTTTGGCCAAATGATAGAACTGATCATTGAGTCTAATTTGACGGAAACCCTTTACAATCTGTTGTGGATTAATCAGCCATTTTGCGAATAATCGATGATGTACCGGTCTCCTCTATGCATGTAGTGTTAGCCTTTTTTCCTTCTTTATCCTTATTAATACGTTATGTGTGTGCGATAAAGATATTTTGAGATCTTGTTGACTCAGTATCGACAGTGTAGCCTGTCAATTTGGCTGTTAGACCCCCTGTGTTTCGTGTGTTATACATTCAGTTGGTGCTGGTGATAAAATCAGGTGTGGGTCTTTAAAATATATATCCCTTGGACCCTATTTTAAATGGTTTTGTTTAATCCGGAGAGACAAAATGTCATCAGGCTGAGCAACATTTTACTGTGCTCTCTATATCTGAGGGGATGTTTTGCCAGAAATTGACCACACGCCTCTAGACCATCCTTGTGATTGATGATTGTGTACAACGATTGTACATCTAATGTTATCATCAGGTAGTTCAGTTCCCATCTTAGTTTCTGAATCTTATTGAGGAAGTCTTTAGTGTCACGTATGTGACTGGGTAAAATAGCCACCCACTCCCTGAAATAATGATCTATGTACTTGGAGATGTGGTCCGTTATACTGTCCCGAGAGGACACAATCGGCCTACCCGGGGGATTTTGGGGATCTTTATGTAATTTGGGAAGTAAATACATAACTGGAAGGACCGGAAAGTCATTTTTTAAATAGTTGTATTCTTCCCATTCGAGAATACCCTTGTCCTTCCACATTGTGAGTTCATCACATACCTCAGTTATGCTCTTGTTATAGATCTCACGGGATACAGGTCAATAACAGTGCAGAAATGCCAACCTACTCAAGGGTATTATGCAAACTTCACTTCACGGGACTACAATAACCATAAGTCCCGGCGTTGTTAAACCCCACCCACTTAGGGAGGACGACGCCAGCTGTCAAATAAAAGGCGTTTGAATAGCGTGAAGAGAACATGGTGACATACTGTACTCAGTCCATGAGGAAGGCGCGTTTGCGGCCCCGAAACGCGTGGGACCTTTTTTCTAATCAAAGGGAACCTGTGAACATTGCAGAGGAGCCAAACATAGACCGGAGGGTCGGATGAAGCGATGAGCCCTCCCGAAGCGCCTGCGCAATTTGCTCGAACATATATATATATATATATACCTTTTTCTAACGTTTCAGGAGGCAATACATCACTAGTACGTTTACATGAATTAATGAATAAATGATATTTTAGAAAGCGCTCCACTTCCCATGGTTATCCTGGCTCTAGCAAACTGTCTAGGATGAACTGCAAGTCAAGCTGGAAAGTTATTGGTAGAAAACAGCAAGGTTTTGAGGGATTTTCTGAAATGGATGAGGTTAGTCTGAGATTTAATGTACAAAGGCAGACTATTCCACAGTCTTCCAGTAGAACAGATTAAACTTTTGCCACCCAAACATGCCTGTTTAAATTTAGGAGGCAACACATTTTTAAGAAAGTGGAGCGTAACATTACTTTGGGGACATACCACTGAATAGTGAGCTTCAAATTTTCCAGGCCACAATCACGAAGAGCCTTATTGGCAATGCAAAGGGCTTTAAAATCAAATTGTTTCGTGACAGGCAGTCAGTGACGTTTAGATAGTGCCTGTGAGACCGACTGAAAAAGGGAATACCTTAGGGAAAGCGTGCTACTGCATTTTGAGGGGGCTAGAGTTTATTTAATAATCCCTATTGAATATTGATATGTGGTGCATTCCATTAGTCAATTTTTGATAACACTAGACCTCTCACAACTGCTTTCCTTGCTCCTTAATGTTAACTTTTGAAACATCCGGGGTGGCCGCAAGACTGCACTAACAGTTCCTTCTCATAAAGTAAATGACTGTAATATTGGGTTTGCATGTATGATTGTGATAATTATTGTTAATACATTGTGCCTCTGTGTGATGATTGGTGGTCTCACGTGTGTGTTTAGCTCTTCATTGGAAGCAGTTGTAAAGAGGGCCTGGGAAGCTAAAGTGGGACTCAGAGGAGAGGAGATTGAAAGAGCGACTGATGATGGAGGGGGCAAGCAGTGATTAGGGATGGGGTGGGTGGACAAAACAGACCCCCTCAGAAAACAGCAAATGTGAGAAGAGAAGGACAAGATTTACAGGGCTGTATACTGAAATGGCCCAAGGAACATCAACACTACAAAGAAATCAAACGGAACCTCCCCAAAAACATGGGCTGGAAGAAACAAAAAAATAGTGTGCATACATAAACTGAAACAGACAAAAATGTACTGTTTGTTTTATAAAATACATGACCATAAAGTTTTGGATTTGCATGTAGGGTTGTGATAATTATTGTTAATGCATTGTGCCTCTGTGTGATGATTGACAGTCTCACGTGTGTGTGTGGTAAACAACATTTACCCCAAAACTATCTCCCCGCATGGAATGACAATGCGGTTGTTATCAGGACCGCGTTGTGATTCCGCATAGCATTACTCCGCAAGTCGGAACAACGATTTGCGGAGGGGGGGCAAGTGTTGGATTTAAAATCCAACACCTTCCCTAGAGTCCGCACTGACTGGAGTTGGAATAGTAAATTATACTATTCCAACATCCAGCACCCCCACTCCGCAAGTCGTTGTTCCGACTTGCGGAGTAATGGTATGCGGAATCACAACGCGGTTGTGGTAACAACCGCGTTGTGATTCCCTGCGGGAAGAAAGACTGCGGGGTAAAGAGACATATTCGCGTGTGTAGCTCTCCTTTGGAAGCAGTTGTAACAAGGGGCCGCGAAACTGAAGTGGGACTCAGAGGGGAGGAGACTGAAAGAGTGGCCAACGACGGAGGGGACAAGCAGCAACAGAATAGGCGCCCTCAGAAAACAACAATTGTAATGAGATAAGGACAAGATTTGTAGGGCTATTTACAGAAACGGCGCTAGGAGCATCAATACTACAAAGAAACAAAAGGGAACCTTCCCAAAAAGCAGACTGCAAGAAACAAAATAAATAGCACACATACATGAACTGAAATAGACTAAAGTGAAAGGATACAAGTTATAGGGCAGTGGTCTGTGGGAGGGAGCAAGACACGAGAAGGAGGGACAAAAAACACAGATTACCCACATAGAAGCAAGCTTTTGAGAAGGACATGTGAGGAAATTAATCAAAATCAATGCGCAGGCTGTAATCCCACAGAGTGGATACAGCATGTCTCAAACAGACAGCGCATGTACTGAGAAGAAGAAACCTAAAAAGGGAGCAAAAAAGAAAATAAACACACAGGGACAATGAGAAACTAACAAAAAGTGAAAATAAAGTATGAAAAAGGGGAGCAGTGGAATAAAAAGGGCAAATGAATGGGCAATCGGAAGCTGGAAATGCAAGGAATAGCGAGGCAGGAGTAGGCTGGAGTTAAACAAAAGCAGCTTCACCCTTGTACAATGCGCTATGTTTTGGAAGCTAAGGGGCAAATGCATCAAGCCTTTTTCCATTTGCAAACGGGCCTATTTGCATGGAAAAAGGCCTTTTCCAATGCATGTAGGTTTTGTGTTTCGCAATTTGGGTCATCAAATTTTTTTGGCGATTACATAAATTGAGAATGCATTTTGGGAATCGATACCGATGCATGTAGCCTTTCCTAAATGCAACCTGTGCATTTAGGAAATGCTAATTACCATCAACTTCCAGTTGATGGTAATATGTGCATGCTTTGAAAAATGCACAAAGGGAGGAGGAGCTTCGCGGGCATCCAACATGGTCGCGTGAGCACAGAGCTCCCCGGACCCGCGCCACCCTCCACGGATATCCTGACTACATCCTGATTTTAAGGACAGGCTTTTGTTCGCACATCCTCGCTGATCTTCCTATCCTTTGAAAAATCGAATTCGGACGCTGGGGTCCACTTTTACATCGCTTTTCCTTTTTGCGGCCCTCCCCGAGGCGGACCGGGGGCTCAGTTGCTTTGCAGGCCGGGGAGTAGTTGAACAACAATGGCTGTGGGGGTCTCCCTTTGGTCGACCCCCTCTTGACTTTCGGTTTCATTTTCTACTCCCGGCTCGGATTGACGGAAGCGCAGCCCTGATCCACCTTCGGCTGGCCTGGTGTCTCTTTGCTGTTTAGTGCTGGCCCTACTGAGTGCCCAAACTCCGACTTCTTGGTGCCTATGCACATCTGATCTGGTCTTGTTGTCTGTCTGGCCACTCGACGACCGGCCATTTTTACCAGGTTGCGAGGACCCCTTCGGGGTCCCTTCTCCAATATGGCCACCGGACCTGCTCCCGAGAGGCGCAAGATCAAAACACCTCTCCGTGGGGGCCAAACCCAGACGAACATTATGGATCACTATTCGCAGATAAAGGGATCCCCTGGCGGTTATGGCCGCACTTCTGAAGATCCTAAGACTGTCTCTTCAGCGCCTTCGGAAATATCCTTGCAGGACGTCATGGGCGCCATTACCACCATGCAGGCCTCTATGGGACAGCAGTACGAGGCACTTGCCTCTAAGATCGACACAGTGGCCGTCGGCATCACGCTGATTAGAGCGGATTTGGCGAAGACCAACGAGAGGGTCAAGTCATTGGACTTGAAGACTTCTAGTCTTACTACGGATGTCACGGAGGCCCAGACTGAGATTGGTAATCTGCGTTCCTCACACGACCTGATGGCTCGTCGTCTCGAGGATTACGAAAACAGAGCCCGTCGCAATAACGTACGTCCTATTGGTGTCCCGGAGAATCCCGAGATGCTGGCGGTTGACCTTTTGGTGGAGGATCTGGTTACGAATTATCTTGCTCCCGCCGGACTTAGCAAATTCTTTGCTGTTGAACGCGCTCATCGAGTCCCTGGCGGGAAGGCGAAGTCGGGTGCTCCCCCGAGGCCCATTATTGCCAGACTATTCCACTTTAGAGATCGTGATGCTATTCTTCAGGTCTCTCGGGATAAGGGCCCAGTGAAATTCGAAAATGCCTCTGTTTCTTTTTATCCTGACTTTTCACCGCTTGTTCAGAGACAAAGACTTGGATTTCAGGGTGTGAAGAGACGATTGCGGGACTTGGGCCTAAAGTACGCCATCTTGTTCCCGACCAGGCTTCGGATTGAATATGGGGAACGTACATTTTTCTTTGATCGCCCGGAACATGTTAGTGACTGGCTTGACTCCCTGCCTAGAAGAAACGAACGTACTGGGCACCCCGGAGGCGCCGACGGGGGCGCGCTGGAGTGAGGGTTGCCCCGTGGATCCTGGCGTCTGGACTTTTCTACTTTTTCAGCTGAGTCTGGACTTGGGTCTTCCTTTTTAAGCCTAGATTGGCATGGGGGTGGCGGGGGGTAAATGGGGACTCTTCCTCCTCCTGGGTTCTGTGCGTAGCTTAGTTTAATAATGGGGCGACAGGCACACTGCAAGTTGGGGTGGCTTATGAGTCGTACGCAGGGGTGCAGGGTGGGGGGTGTTATAACATGTTCAAGTTGAGGGGTGGTGGGGGGGTGTGTATGTGTTTCCTTTTATTCACGAGGCATCGTATTGTTTTCTTCCTTTGCTCTGATCATTGGGCCCTGTGTGGGTGCTGCTCTGCCTACTTCTTGGGGATGGGGGGTGGCGAGTTGAGACTGCTAGCCTGGAATGTCAACGGATTGGGTGACAGAATTAAGCGTGGGATTGTGTTGCGGTTCCTTAGGCACCATTCTCCCGACATTGTTCTCCTGCAGGAGACGCATCTAATAGGTAATGCATGTCAGGCTATGAAAAGGCGCGGATATCGTCTGGTGGCCCACGCTGGGTTTACTTCTGGTTCCAGGGGGGCCGGTATTCTTATCCGGTCCTCTCTCTCTTTTGAGGTTGATGAAGTAAGGCTTGATGACAGGGGGCGCTACGCAGCGCTCACTGGTAGATGGGAGGGGAAGACATTGTCCATACTCTCGGTGTATGTCCCCCCGGGCCTACAGACCTTGACCTACGCTGATCTCTGCAGGGTCCTTTTGGAACTTCCTGAGGGCCTTCTGATCATGGGTGGGGATTTTAATTCGGTTGTCTCCGGCACCTCTGATCGTCATCCTCCTAGGGATTTGCCCAGGGCTCAAATGTGGCTGAGGGATTTTCTTGAAACCTTCGGGCTGGTAGATGGCTGGAGATTGCTGCACCCCACACAACTACAGTACACCTTCCACTCTAGGGCACATGGTAGTCTTTCACGATTGGATTACTTCTTAATGCCATCGGTCCAATCCTCCTCCATTAGAGAGATTTGTCAGCTCCTTAGGGGTATTTCCGATCACTCCCCCTTGTGGCTTCGTTATGAGGTTGGGGCGGGCAGTGAGGGTAGGGTCGCCCCTATCAACCCTTGGTACTTCCGCAATCCTAAAACCCGCTCTGAACTCGTTAAAGCTATTGAACATTATTTTGACAAAAATGTGGGGTCTGTTTCTTCTGCTGTTTCATTGTGGGAGGCTTTCAATACGGTTGTACGTGGGCAGTCCCTGTCCTTGATTGCCGCTGCTAAGAAGGCTGCAAATGTGGAGGTGGTGCGATTGGAATCTGAGATAACCGCACTTGAGGACGATCTTCAGACAGACGTCTCCAGTGTAAAGTTGCATTCCCTTGCCTTGAAACAAGCTGATTACAGGGCTCTTGTGACTGACGCGGCGAGAATGATGTATAGGGAGCAGCAGGGCAGACTCTATGAAGTGGGAGACAAGGTGGGTAAATTGCTTGCGTGGTTGGACAAGAAAGAGAGAGTGAATCGTGTTGTTCCCGTGATTGAACGGCCTGATGGAGAGTGTGTTACTGACCCAGTTGGGATCGTTCAGTGTTTCGCGGACCACTTTAGGACTGTGTACACCTCAGTTTGTGGTAGGGATGAGGAGGACTCTCATTTGCTGCTGCGGGATATCGCTTTGCCTTGCCTTTCTGAAGCTGACAGGGACCTCATGGATGCTCCGCTCACAGTGGACGAAGTCGCTTTGGCTATTCGTTCCCTCCGTTCTGGTAAAGCGATGGGCCCCAATGGTTTGCCCATTGAATTGTACAAGCTGCGGCCCGACAAACCGGCGCCCTACTTAAGGGACATGTTCCTTGAGGCTTTGGAGTCTGGTTCCCTCCCCTCGGACCAATGACTTGCTACCATCGTAGTTATCCATAAGGAGGGTAAGCCGCGGGATTGTTGTACTTCGTACAGACCCATTTCTTTGCTCAATGCCGAACCTAAAATTTTGGCTAAATTATTGGCTAATCGCTTGATTACTGTGATCGGGGACTCGATCCATCCAGATCAGTCCGGTTTTATCCCGCACCGCAATACTGCTCTGAATCTTCGCAGACTCCATGGAGTTGTCGCGAGAGCCGGGACGCTCACTGAACCGGCCATTTTGGCTTCCCTTGACGCTACCATGGCCTTCGACACCATCGAGTGGCCCTATCTTTGGGCGGCCCTCTCGAAGTTTGGGTTTGGGCCGGGATTCATTGCCTGGGTGAAACTTCTTTACGAGATGCCCCTGGCTCAGGTGGTAGTTAATGGGAAAGTGTCTTGCGTTTTTACGCTTGGGCGTGATACCCGGCAGGGCTGTCCGCTGTCTCCATTGATTTTTGCTCTCGCTCTGGACCCTCTGGCGGAGTGGCTCCATTGGGAGCCTTCTATGCTGGGTATCCGATGGACTCCCGACTTTGAGGATCGAGTCTCGCTATATGCGGATGACATCCTTCTTTATCTCACCTCCCCTCGGAAGTCCCTGAATGTACTCTTTGATGTTCTGACCTCCTTCGGAAAGAACTCGGGTCTCATTATTAATTGGGCTAAATCCTGTGTCTACGTTTTGGCGGGAGATCTCCCTCCACTGCCTCGTAGATTTCCGATTCAAGTAACTGAGACCGGCTTTAAGTACTTGGGGATCTATGTTTCCCTGGACCCTTCTAGGCGATATGAGCGTAATTTGCTACCCCCCCTTCAGCGGCTCAAACTGGATGTTGCTCGCTGGCGTAGGTTGCCGTTATCGTCCCTTGGTAGAGCGGCGCTTTTTAAAATGTTGTCACTGCCTCGTTTTTTATACGCACTTCAGAACTCCTTTGACCCGATCGCCACGGGCTATTTTCGTGAAGTGGAGAGCCTGCAGAGACAATTGATCTGGGGTGGGCGTGCCCGTATCGCTCTTTCCAAACACATGCTTCCGTGGTATGATGGCGGTATTGCCCTCCCGGACATCAGGCATTATTATTGGGCATCTCAGTTGAGTGCTATGAACCATGCGACCTACGCACCGGGCCCTGCCCCGGCTTTCTCCATGGATAAATGTATTTTGCCAGGGGGGACCTTTAACAGAGCGTTGTACTCCGGAGGACTCCATGGAACACTGACTGGTCCCACCAAAATTGCCGTGAGGGTGTGGCGGGACGCGAATGCGGCATTGGGTTGATGTGGCAGATTTACTCGGGCTACCCCTTTGTATGATTCTGAATGTTTGGGACATCTTTGTAGAACGAAATGCTTCGATAAATGGGATATGATTGGTATAAGCAAGGTGGGTGATCTGTGGTCGAAAGGTACCGTCAAGTCCTTCGACACGTTGAAAGTGGAGTACGAGCTTGGTGACTCGGAATTCTTCAGGTATGCCCAGGTCCGTCACGCTCTATTATCTGTGTTTGCTGCGGGTGATGATATTCCTGAATCCTCCCCTCTGGAGGACCGTATTCTGGATGGCCATGTGCTCGACAGCACAATTTCATTGATCTATGAGAAATTGATCTATAATAGAGCTGACTTGCTGGTGCGCCTCAGGGCCTCGTGGAGTGCTGACGGACTAGAACTGGATGATGAGGACTGGCAATCTGCTTTGTCCTCGCCCAAGGAAGTCGCTATTCCTGCTCGCCTGAGGTTCGTCCAGCTTAAGATACTCCATCGAGTGTATGTTACCGGGCCGTGTCTTGTTCGAATGGGCTATTCTTTGGATGGGTTGTGTAAGCGTGGCTGTGGAATGTCTGGCACCTTCCTACACATATTGTGGGAATGCCCGGAGGTGGTTGAGTTTTGGTCCCGAATAGATGTTGTGATGGAGAATGTCACGGGTGTGTCGCTGCTGCCTGAGGCTAGGCGTTGTCTGTTGAATGTTTGGGAGCCCAATGACTACAGCACCGCACAGGTCGCATGGGCGACCCTTTGGAAATATGGTCGCAAAAAGAGACATTACTCAGCTTTGGGGTTCTCACAGACCGCCCACCATTTCCAAGTGGAAGGAGAACATGGACTGGTGCATGTTCCGGCAGAAGACTGTGTACCTTTCCCGGGGCCGGCCTAGGAAATGGGGTAGGATCTTGTCCCAATGGAACGCTTATCCTGGAAATATATGTACTTCCCCACAGGATGTAAACCTTGATGTTTCTACGTCCCCCTAATTGGCATCCAGCTTCCCTTTATCGTCAATATTTTTGCTTGTTTCCTTGTCCGCCCCTTTTACCCCACGCTACTTGATTGCAATACCTGTATCTAACTCTGGAGCTCTGCCCGCATGGACTCATGATCATGTAACACTGTACTTTTGCCTTGAGAGTTTTGTTTTTTTCTTTTGTATGTCTGTTTTGATTTAATAAAAATTTGTTAATAAAAAAAATGCACAAAAATGCATTTTGAAAGTGCCATGTAGCGACACATGCATGTGTGTGCTTTACATGTGCACACTTACCTTTTTTCGTGGGGTGTTTTGGGGGCCTTAGTCCCCCAGGCACCCTTGGATATGCATTTGCGATTACCAGTTGGTAATCTCAATTAGTGAATGCAATGTCATTCATTCCTATGAGCCTATAGGTCCATAGGAATGAATGGAGTCACATTAGGTAATAGCGATTCGCAATTTACGAATCGGTGTTAGGTAATGCTAAGGAATCGCTAATTTTTTCGTGATTCCTACATGCATAGCATAGGCATTTGCGATTACCAAATAGTGATTCCTTAATAATCGCTATTTGTTAATCCCAACTTGTACCTTTGATGCAAGTGCCCTTAAATGTACGTCCGCCATCATTTGTTTGACGCAAGGTGCCTGCGATGAAGTCTGCAGATTTCTGTGTAAATGTATGTAATATTTTAGCAACTGGGCATGGTTACTGAAAAGGAAATTGCACAAATCTCCCACATCCCTACTGTCAATGACCTAGCTTTTGTGTTTGCTTAAACTACTGTATTTTATTATGAAAGGAGATGCTATTGACGAGTTTTGTTATATTTGGAAGTTTGCAGCGCTTGGGCACTGTACTATGATTATTCAGTTTTTCTTCGGAAACCTCTGATCTTCCTCAACTTACCAACCCCCACTCAGAGCGCGTATCCATGAAGGGCACAGCCCTCTAAGGAAAGGTGGCGTGAGCAGTGGCTATTGAGACGGTGAATAAAGACCCTCCCCGTCAATCCTTTTTTTTGCTGTGAAAGTCGGCAAGAGGCCACTGAAAGGTTTATCCCTGCGCTGTGCCCCTTCCGCCTCCCGCCACTTAATCATCAGCCCAGAGAAACATATCCAGGAGCTCAGGCGGCCTCGCTGTGGAAAGGTCATTCTTGTCTATTTCTGGTACATGAGCATCACTGCAGCGACCTGGGCAGCTGAGGTCTTAAGCAGCACTGAGTGATGTAAAACCTCATTGTTCTTGAGATCGTGCTCAACATTTGTAGCGTTGCCTTTTGATGCAGTCTGGAGTAAATCTGTTTAGATCGGGGGTATCATGAACAGCCGCGCTGGCTCTGCGCAGATCCCAGCGCCTGTATTAATGCGCTTGTACCGCCACCTAAAAGCATTCATTTAACCCGATAGGCAAGGTTTTGAAATACCACCGCTGGAAACCAGTGAGCAGGCTTTGCCTCTTTTTATCTGAAAATGATGCCCTTACCAGATGACAAAATGTCTCAGTGTCGGACACAGTGCTGTGTTTTGTAGGATTGTTGTGGTTCGCTCATAATGTTCGCTTTTAAATACATGTTCTGGTTTTCGAGAGGGAGTCGGGAGAGTATGCATGTTCGCATTCTCTCAGGTGCATTACAGTCCGGGCAAAGAGTACCTGCTTAAAATACCCACCTGCTGGGCGGCATGGCCCCCTTCCTGCAGCACAGCAGGATCTAATTAAGAATGAATCAGTCTCTGATAAGCTTGCTTACCTGTGAGCTTCGACAAATCACAGGGGAAGGGGGAAGGCGTGTTTAATAATTTGTTTTTGTTTTAATTTTGCAGATATAGGTAGACATTCTAACATTCTTAAGGGATAAAAGCCCTCTCCCTTACACAGATGGAAAAACAGAGAGGCCCTAATCTAATTTAATTTGAAATTATTTCAAATAGAGTTTAAACGCAGATCCCTCAATTACCTTATTTAAGTTACGGAAAACTTTTGAAATCGAGGAAACTGCAAAACCTCTGAATTGATCTTTTTTAGGTCTCGGCTGGCGATAGCAGTGCGCATGTGCTGCTCTTGGCATTCATGAGCTTCTTGGAATCAATACAGATTCCGAAGTTGTGTTTCTGCTCCGCCTGCAGTTTTCATTAGGTGTGCGTCACTTGGCGTCACTAATTACGCAAAAGCGGGTGCAATGATTGCACCAGAGGCCCCTTTTGGCCGCGCCCCCGGGACTGGATCTTTTACTGGTGGCAGAACATGGTGGGTTTTATAATGACTGTTGGCACTTTTTTTTACCTTTGTTTGCATGGGGGGTGTGCTTTTACTCGTGGGTGACATCTAATAATGTGCTTTACATGAGTACCAGTTATCTTACATTGGAGCGCTTTACTTGAGACCCAGTTACGGTACACAAGGACACATTTGATTTTGGTAGGCATGGTGTACAAAAATAGTGGTGCCGTGCTGTTGGTGTAGTTTGGCACATTAGCCAAATTTTACTACAAACATCACATGGTTCTTGACCAATTGGAGCAATCTGCCTGAAAGAGGCACAAAAGCACTAGTAACCACAGTTCGTATATACAGCGTGACATACATCCAAGAAACTAAAGCACTCACAGCGGTCATATGGGCTCGGGGTAGCCATACAATTGGTGCTCAGTGATACCAGTAACATAACAATGCTTAATGAATGGTGCACGGCTTCTGATGGTTAGTGTGGGCGCCAATACAGCACTTACAAACAGAACAATTTTAACAAATCCATAACCCTATTCTTTCACCCCAACCACCACCATGTCCACCACTACCACGTCCATCACAACCACCATGTCCACCACCACTATGTCCACCACCACAATGTTCACCACCACCACGACCACCACTAGCACCCCCAGCACGTCCACCACCACCATGTCCAAAGCCACCATGTCCAACACCACCATGTCCACCACCACCACATCCACCACCATGTCCACCACCATGTCCACCACCACCATGTCCACCACCACCACGTCCACCACCACCACAAGCATGTCCACCACCACTTCTACCACCACCATGTCCACCACCACCATGTCCACCACCACATCCACTACCACATCCACCATCTCGTCCACCACATCCACCATCACCACATCCATCACCACCACCATGTCCACCACCACCACGTCCACTGCCACCATGTCCTCCACCACAACATTGTCCACCACATCCACCACCACATCCACCACCAACAACACGTCCACCAACACCACCACATCCACCACCACCACCACGTTCACAACCACCATGTTCACCACCACATCCAACACCAACACTTCCACCACCAAGTCCACCACAAGCACCATGTCCACCACCACCACGTCCACCACCACCACCACGTCCACAACCAACATGTCCACCACCACCACCACATCCACCACCACGTAAACCACTAACACCACCACCACCACCACATCCACCACCACCACGTCCACCAACACCATCACCATGTCCACCACCACCACCACCACATCCACCACCACCACCACATCCACCACCACATCCACCACCACCACGTCCACCACCACCACATCCACCACCACCATCACCATGTCCACCACCACATCCACCACCATGACCACCACCAAGTCCACCACCACATCCACCACCACGTCCACCACCAAGTCCACCACCATGTCCACCACGTCCACAACCACATCCACCACCACATCCACCACCACCATGTCCACCACCACTAGGTCAACCACCACCACCATGTGCACCACCACCACCATGTTCACCTCCACATCCACCACATCCTCCACCGTGTCCACCACCATGTCCACCACCACCACCACCTGTACCACCACCACTATGTCCACCGCCACCACATCCACCACCACCAATTCCAACACCACCATGTCCTCCACCACCACCATGTCTACCGCCACAACATCCACCACCATCACAAGTATGTCCACCACCACCATGTCCACCATATCCACCACCACCCTCATGTCCACCATATCCACCATATCCACCACCACCATTTCCACCACCACCACGTCCACCACCACCACCTTCACCACCACCATCAGGTCCCCCACTACCATGTACACCACCACCACGTCCACCACCACCATCATGTCCACCACCACCATGTTCACCACCACCAGCATGTCCACCACCACCAGCATGTCCACCACCATCATGTCCACCACCACCACCAACATGTCCACCACCAGCATGTCCACCACCATCACCATGTCCACCACCACCACATCCACCACATCCACCACACCCACCACCACCATGTCCCCACCACCATGTCCACCACGTCCACCACATCCACCACCACCACGTCCACCACCACCACATCCACCACCACCACCATGTTCACCACCACCACATCCACCAACACCATGTCCACCACCACCATGTCCACCACCACCATGACCACCACCACCGTGTCCACCACCACTTACAGCACCACCATGTCCACCACCACCATGTCCACCACCACCAGCACATCCACCATGTCCAACACAATGTCCAGCACCACCATGTCCACCACCACCATGTCCACCACCACCACCACATCCACCATGTCCAACACAATGTCCACCACCACCATGTCTACCACCGCACCCACCACCACGTCAACCACCCCCATGTCCACCACAGCATGTCCACAACCACCATCAGCATGTCCACCACCACCCCTGGCATGTCCACCACCAGAACCTCCACCACCATGTCCACCATCACATCCACCACCACCACGTACATCACCACCATATCCACCACCACCACCACGTTCATTACCACCAGCACATCCACCACCACCACATCCACCACCACCATGTCCACCACCACCAAGTCCAACACCACATCCACCACCACATCCACCACCACATCCACCCCCACATCCACCACCACATCCCCACCGTGTCCACCACATCCACCACCACGTCCACCACCACCACGTCCACCACCACCAGGTCTACCACCAACACCATGTCCACCACCACTACCAAGTCGACCACCATGTCCACCACCACATCCACCACCATGTCTACCTCCATGTCCACCCCCATGTCCACCACCGCCACATCCACCACCACCACTATGTCCACCCCCACGTCCACCACCAAAAAGTCCACCACCACCATGTCTTCCGCCACCATCACATCCATAACAACATCCACCACCACCACATCCACCACCACCACGTCCACCAGCACTGCCAGTTCCCCCACTACCACATCCACCACCACCACATCCAACACTACCACCATGTCCACCACCACCAGCACATCCACCACCACCATGTCCAACACCACCACCACCACATCCACCACCACCACGTCCACCACATCCACCACCACCACTATATCCACCACCACCACCATGTCCACCACCACCACAAAGTAAACCACCACCACCAGCATGCCTACCACCAGCATGTCCTCCACCGCCACCAGAACATCCACCACCACCATGTCCACCACCACATCCACCACCACATCCCCCACCACCACATCCACCACCACAACATCCACCACCATCACCATGTCCACCACCACCATATCCACCAATACCATGATCACCAAATTCACCACCACAATGATCCCCACCGCCATGTCCACCACCACATCTACTACCTCCACCACGTCCACGTCCACCACCACCATGTCCACCACCACCACCACCACATCGACCACCGGGTCCACCACCACCAGCATGTCCACTACAACCACATCCACCACAACATCCACCACCACGAGGTCCACCACCACTATGTCCACAACCACATCCAGTAGATCCACCACCACCACATCCACCACCCCCATGTCCACCACCAAGTCCACTACCACCACCATGTCCACCACAACCACATCCACCACCACCAGATCCACCACGTCCACCACCACCACCAGCATGTCCACCACAACCACATCCACCACCACCACCACCACCCTGTCCACCACCACATCCAAAACCAACAACATATCCCCCACCACCATGACCACCATGTCCACCACCACCATCCCCAGCACATCCACCACGTCAACCACCACATCCACCAGCATGTCCACAACCACCATGTCCACCACCAGCATGTCCACCAGAATGTCCACCACCACATCCACCACCACATCCACTGCCACCACCACGTCTACCACCATGTCCACCACCATCATGTCCACTACCACAATGTCCACCACCACAATGTCCACCACCACGCCCACCACATCCACCACCACCATGTCCACCACCATCAAGCCCACTACCACCATGACCACCACCACCACATCCACCACCACCACACCCACCACCACGATGTCCACCACCACGTCCTCCAACACCTCATCCACCACCACCACGTCCACCACCACCACATCCACCACCACCATGTCCTCCACCACCACCACCATGTTCACCACCACCATGTCCACCACCACCACCACTTGATCCACCCCTTCCACCACCACCAGCACATCCACCACATCAACCACGAAGTCCACCACCACCACGTCCACCACTACCATGTCCACCACCATGTCCACCACCACCATGTCCACCACCACCACATCTACCACAACCACCTCCAACACCACCACATCCACCACCACATCCACCACCACCACCATATCCACTACCACCTCCGCGTCCACCACCAGCATCACCATGACTACCGCCACCATGTCCACCACCACCAACAAGTACACCACCACCATGTCTTCCACCACCATCAAATCCATAACAACATCCACCACCACCACATCCACCACCACCACGTCCACCACCACCGTCAGGTCCCCCACTACCACGTCCACCACCACCACATCCAACACCACCACCATGTTCACCACCACCAGCAAATCCACCACCACCATGTCCAACACCATCACCACAACATCCACCACCACATCCACCACCACCACCATGTCCACCACCACCACAAAGTCCACCACCAGCATGCCCACCACCAGCATGTCCTCCACCGCCACCAGAACATCCACCACCACCACGTCCACCACCACATCCACCACCACAACATCCACCACCATCACCATGTCCACCACCACCACGTCCACCAATAACATGATCACCAAATCCACCACCACAATGATCACCACCACCATGTCCACCACCACATCCACTACCACCACCACATCCACCACCACCATGTCCAGCACCACCATGTCCACCACCACCACCACATCCACCACCAGGTCCACCCCCACCACCAACAGCACATCCACCACCACCACATCCACCACAACATCCACCACCATGAGGTCCACCACCACTGAGGGTCCGTGGTTTTCGGGACCGGACTTCATTTTGTTTGCATTGTTCATAATGCCATTTTGTGTTGCCCTCACGTAGGCCGTGGAGGTAACCGAACGAACAAAGTTGCATGGGCCTCATTGTTCATGTATGCATTGAACAGGCCCTTTTCTGACTTGTGAGTGAACTGCAGGACGCTGACCTCTTCACCTGAAACTGACCCTTCACGAAGCCAATTTCTCTGGCTGATCGTTGTCTGAGATTGCCAATCAATGTTCAGGACCTCGTTAACCTTTAGTTTCCTTGCATATATCTTATCCTAATCAGCATCTGAATTGTTTCTTTCCTTAGGACTTTTCATTACATGGTTAGTGCTTTCAATTATAAATTTGTCCAGCTTGCAAAGATTGAATTTGGGACAGTCCTAATAATTAACTTTTGGGTTGGGTTACTGTAAATTGGGTTTTTGTTAATGTGATACTTAGTTAGAAAATGTGTCCTATTGGTCAGAATTTTGCGCAGTGGGTGTACATTTTTATTGAGAATATTGTGTATAAAAGGTGATGTCTTGCTCTATGAAATTTGAACAGTTTCTTGAGTTGTACACCGTGTTGTATTGCTGAGATTACTGTTACTAGCTGCAGCTAATAAATTTGATCTCTGACGCCACCTAGAAGTATTCCGTGTCTCTGTTTGCCAAGACAGGAGAACCCGAAGACTTTGGGCGTGTCCCTGGTGCCACTGGGTTCTAAAACCCGGTTCTTCAGTTGGCGCCCAACGGTGGGGCGACTTCAGCGGTACCGGTCCAAGCCTGAGGATCGTGAGGAGCCACGTGAGGAAATTCTGGAGGAAGTCCGCCACTTCTTTGACCCCTGCATGTCGACGTGGACCGAAGGTCTTTTCTGCGAGTCTTCCCGCTTTCCAATGGCTGACTGTCGCCCTGTCTTGGACCCTTGATTGATCCTTTGTAGAGCGAGACGATAGACGGTCTTCTGGTGGCGTGACAGATATTTGGTTAAGTATAAGTGGTCGCTCCCACGACTTTGTTTTGGTTCTTGGGTTTGATTTGATTTTTGCACAAATCGAAGCCGAGGGGCTCGTATATTTACAAGTGTATCGATATTTGATAACCCCTTGAAGTTTGAAGCTAGATTAGTGAGCTATAAGATGCCTGGTCTTAGCAAAATTAGGAAATGGTTTAGTTGTGGTTGCAACAGGGATTCCCGATTGGAGGATTCGTGTCCGATACCTCCGGTTGGAACTCCGACTTATGAGCTCTATTCAAAACACGGAGTGGGTCCTATCACTTATAATGAAGTGTGGGTCCACTATACAAGGAAGGATGGTGTTTTACGATGGCCCCAACATGGTAGTTTTGAAGTAAATGTTTTAGATAATCTGGAAGTTGCGCTATTTAAGAAGAAAGCCCGGCCGGCAATGTTTGACTCTTTCCGCCTTTGGCGAAAGGAAGCCAAACAGCGAGAAATTAAGCAAGCAAAGAGAGATAGGAAAGATAAGAATATGTCAGTACTACAAGCTGCTAGGCAGTTTAAGTCAGATGAGGAAGATCGAGTGTGTGAAGTTTTAGATAGACAGCGTTGCATGGCCATAGATAAATGTTATCCGGCCTTGCCGTCTTCTCCTCCGAAAGTGACGGAAGACCCTGAAAAAAATCCTTTGATGTCTCATTTACTGAGATTTCCACCCCCTTATGTGCAGGGTGCTACTGCGCCTCTATTACCCCCGGTTGTTTTACCCTTTGTTGTTCAACCTCCTGCTGTTATTCAGCCACCCGGTGCTCCACAGATGGTTTTGCCTCCTACTGCGCAACCCACTCTAGGGACGCAAGCTTTGCTTCCAGCTTTGCCTCAAACTCCTTTGCCTTCTGCTTCTGCATCTCAGACTCCTACTGCTCTTGTTCCTACTTTGTCTCAAGATTTTAACTTTCCTGTTTTTACGCCTACTTCTTCTCCGTCTGCTCGAAAACGAATGACAGAAACTGTTGTTAATCTGTTGTCTCCATTGTTTGGGCCACTGAGTATGACCCCTGTTTCGGAACGTAAGCAGAGACGTAGTCAGCTTTCTAGTTCCGAAGAGCGAGCAGTGTTGGATCTGTTGGCTCGTAGATGGATTTTAAATGCTTCCAGGTATAATTTGCCAGCAGTTATGGATGTTTTCTTTCAGTGGGAGCCGCCTAAGCAAAGGTATGTTTTTGATGTAATGTGTGCTTTTCTGCTGCAGGAATGGGAAGATAATGAGTTGGGTCCGGTTCCGCAGGAAGTGCTTGATGTTCAGTCAGAGTTTGCTAAAGGGACGATAGTGGAATCTGATGTTACTAATGCTGTAGAGACGATACTTGCCTTCAGAACTAGACTCCCGTCTCAGCCATTGTACGAACCTGATCCTTCTGTTAGGAGGAAAGTGAAGCAGTATCCTATGAGAGAGGTTCCCCCTGTATGGAGAGACGCCGCTCAGGCTGATGCCGTTTTGGGTATTGTGGCCGCACCGGCCCATTTTCAGCGAGTGTGGGTGCATGTCCCTTGGAAGAGAGCAGAGGTCTTGGCTCTTAAGCAGACCTTACCTGACCCTCGTAAGAATCCTGCTGGTTATTACAAGGAGTTGTCCCAGACAGTTGAAGCGTGTATTATGAATTTAGCTGACATAGATATGTTAATGGGTAATGTAGTTCCTCAACCTTTGTGGGCGAAGATTCGCCATGAGAATCATGCGGCAGAATTAGGAGATACGTGGGCTAATATTGTTGCTGCAGATGGTCGACAGGTTGGAGGTGCCAAACCTGAGCCCTTAGTTGCAGAATTACCTGGTAGGATTATTAATCTAATGAAATCTATGATGCCTGCTTTACGAGTGAATTAGGACAAGTTAGCAGCATGCAAACAAAAGAAAGACAAGATTGTGTCTGATTTCTTCACGAGGTTTAAAGAAACGTTAATCGATCATAGTGGTCAGGACATGAGTACGGAAGGTGGTCAAAGGTTGTTCGTGGACAAATTTGTCTTTAATTTGCTTCCCGAACTTTCCAATAAGTTAAAGGACTCTGAGAGTTCATGGGCTGTTTCTTTGACGGCCCAGATATTGGCTACTGCACAATATTATGAGAATAGGGATAAAGATGAGAAGGATAAAGCAGAGAAGAAAAGTAAAGATTTAAGGACGAAGGTTCTTTTGCAGCAAGCTTATCCGCCTTGTCAGAATCAGCCTCAGTTTTCAGCAACTTCCACAGTTTCAGAGATTGTTACAGAAACCTGAGTTTATGCTCCGCGATTCTTTCCTGGTCCTAATCAGTGTGCTTATTGCAGAGAGGAAGGTCATTTTCAGAATAGAATGAATGAATGAATGAATTATATTTATTGTGGGTTACTGAAAACCATTACATAAAACCAGAAATACAAAAGTCATCACATTACAAAAGTTAAAATCAAGGAAATTTCAAAGATCAAGTTATATAGTTACTACAAGAATGCAAAGAAGCCGGGAAAAAGGTTCATGGGCCGGCTGAAGGCTCTGTGATCCGGCCAGTAGAAGTCATCAGCTTTGCCCGTGCTTCGAAGATAAACTTCCCAAAGGCAGCCATGTGCATAACTCTGGACAGGGCATAAAGGTGAAAAATCCCATCCTTTGCAGAGCGTGACCCAGAATGTCTAAGTAATGGCCTAAGATAAAGACTGCGGGGCAACCGAAGGGCAGGGCAACAGAAAAGAAGATGTGCCAATGACTCCCGTTTATAGCTACAGAGCCTGCATTCCTGTGCTCCTGGGCTGGCCTTGCCATACGGGTAAAGTTCTTTAAGAGGCAATGGGTGTAATCTATAAGCCAAGATCTTATGAAGGGCTGCACTTCCCACTGCCTGCGTGAGATGCTGTTTAGGGGTGTTCAAGATGTGCGGGAAACACAGGGTCTCATGCAGATCTTTTCTTCTCCTCAGGGACTCCAGATCCAGTTCCAGAGACCGTGCACGCACTTGTTTTTTAATCGCGTTTTTGATTGTGGGGTATGTTACATATTCAGGATTCCAGGAGTCCATGGCAAGGTTGAGATGGGCCTTAGCCACTTCAAGGGAAGCCGACCAAGGATTCCCTGGCTCTTTGAAAATGCATTTCAGGACTGCCTTCAGTGTGTTCTCTTGTGCCGCCGTAGTTAGAAAATAATATTTACTTAAGGCGGCCAGCTCTTCCAGGTTTTGCTGGTTGAGTGAGAACTCCGAGCGAACGAGGGTGTTTCTAGTGCAGCTTGGGAGGTGGAAAAGTTTCTTGTATGCCCTGCAATGAATTTTTTCTAGTTCATGGCTCAGTTTACCCGGGAATGCCTGGAGGGCATAGTTAAGTGCCGGCATGAGCTTGGCTTTAAGCACTCTGTTAATGGCCGTGGTAGACGGACTGTATAGGGAGGCTTGCAGCTTACAGATGGCGTAGGTGATGGATTTACCTTTGGCCTTGATTGACTTAAGATGGGCACTTGGGAGCCCCGACTCCTGAAAGCAAATGCCCAAATAGATGTAGCTCTGCGTACTTTCCAGCGAAAGATTACCTAGCCTCCATTTCAAAGATATTTTCCTTGGGTGATGCCCGAATATAATTACCTTTGATTTAGTTCAATTAGCTACAAGCCTATTTTTGTCGTTGTATACGGCAAGTGCCGTCAACGCCTTTTGCAGCCCCATTCTCGTGTGGTCCAAAAGGACCAGGTCATCAGTATATTGCATGAAGTATATTTTGTGCCCGCCGATCTTTGGAGTGGCCAGGGCGGCGCCAGTCAAGGCCCTCTCCATGTCCGCTGTGTATAAGTTGAATAGTAATGGGGCTACCACGCACCCTTGCTTTAGGCCTCTATCTGTGTAGATCTTAGCAGAAGCATGGTCCTTTGAGAGTTTGATACGCACCCAAGTTTTTTGATACAGGGACTGTATCGCTCTTAGCAGCCCCTGATTGATGTTCCATTGGACCAGCTTATGCCACAGAATTGCGCGGTCGACCCCATCAAACGCCGCCGTGTAGTCAATAAAGCAGGGCTGTCTGTGCGCGATGCGCCTGGAAAGAAAGAGCGATGATGTTATCAACTGTGGCTGACCCAGGTCTGAATCCGGTTTGGCAGAATGGTAGAATGCCAGCTGCACTTGACCAGTCTGCGAGTTCCCTCAAGATGGCGCTAGTATAAGCTTTACCCTCAATATCCAACAAGGCAATCATGCGGTAATTGCCGGGTTCCGATTTTGGGCCTTTTTTGTGAATAGGCTGTAAAAGCGAGCCTCTCCACGAATCTGGAACTTCCCCCGGAGCCAACATTCGGAGTACAGATGGGTCAGGTTTTTGGTCCAAAAGTCAATATTTGCCTTGAATAAATGCCCAGGAAGCCCATTGGGGCCCGGTGCGGCGTTTTGTCTAATAATTTTTTAAGATTTTGGAAACCAACGATTTTTCCGGAGGGGCCGTCATCTCGATGGTAGGATCAAGGTAGTCGCCAGGATTGGGTGTTACATTTTGCATGTATGCTGGACCATCATTGGTATATAATGCCTTGACATGGGCGACCCAAATAGAGGCTTCGAGGGCATTTTCTCTATGATTTAGGCCTCGTCCCATGTTGCATATGTAGTTCCAAAACTCCTGTGATTTTCCCGAGCTCAGCAACTCAAATATAATTAACTATTGTGATTCACAATGGGCTCGTTTTGCGGCCCACACCTTTTTTGCATGACTTTTTTTGGCTTCTTGTAATTCCTTCTTGTTTTGTTCTGTCCTGCTTTTGTGGAACAGTTTCCGTTCCTTGTTTAGTGTTTTGGCACTTTTTTGATTTCTATATTGTAACCGTATTTAGGGGGAGGACACCTATGCGACACACTGTTCTGATTCCCACAAAGAACCACCGCCAGGGACTCTGATGTAACATTCCAGCTTTCTATTGCGCCATTTTTCTGTACACTCGATGGCCAACCTGTCCACTGATTTGCCCAGCTGTTAAATCTGGCTATGGTGGTTTGTTCCCATTAAAATCGCCAAGAATTATACATTCAAGGCCCGCGAATTGGAGCAGTAAACACTCAATGTGATGTATCAACATGGCTGGGTTAGATGAAGGCCCATGCGGATTATGGTAAAGATTAATTAACAATATTGAAAAGTTACTGTTTGCCAGGCGACAGCCTTTCAAAATGCCTGCCTGGAGGAAATCCGGTAAGTTAGAGATTTCTGCAAATTCCAAATTTAGTGCATGTTTAATATAAACACATATCCCTCCCGAGGGTCTACCGAAGATGTTAAGCTTTTTTGCTGGTTTTCCGTACTCAGCATGACCTCTCAGGGAGAGCGGATGGATTTGCCAAGTCTCTTGTGTACAAATTATATCTGCTTCCTCCATCAATGACAGCGCATTTTGGTTGAGAAGCAACCGCCTAAGGCCGGCAACATTCCAAGACATGACTTTTAGTCTCACCGGGGACCATGCCTTCTCAACGGGTTTTAGGTCTATGTTTTTCATGCGTCGCGGAAAGTGGCCCCAGGCGTTAAGGCGTGAACCATTAGGTCTTGGAGTTTAAAGCAAACGAGATCCAGGACCAGTCTTAATTCGCGGGTCCCAGTGTTACGCATTTACGTGTCCCCTGGATTAAGTCCCTAGTGATCTTAATTGGTTTTCTAATAGGGTGACCGGAGATTGTGCCACCTTTGTGCCCCTGGAGTGTAGGCACCAATTCTGGGGCATCCTTGTAGAGCGCAAACGGGCGTGGGAGCTCTCCAGCTGGTTGGGCCATGTTTCCCACCGAGGTGTATGCAGAGTGTGTTTTTAAGATCAGAGGATATTTTTGTGATCTCTTGGGTTTTATCCTTATGCCCCAGCTTTCCAGTAGCTTGTGCTGGCTTTTTAAAGCCTCTGCCATGGCCGAGCTAATGAAGGTTACCTCCGTGGTTTCGTTTATCTCTTCCTCGTCTGGAGGTAGGAAGGAGATGGTTTCGATGTCTGAAGTTTTTATTCCCTCCAGCCCTGGAATGTTTGCACAGAGAATCAGAAGGTTGCTACGATTGAGAATGTCTCACCTCGCCTGCGAGACATATTCTGGGTATAGCCATATTTCCCGGTCCTGCGATTGGGAAAGATTTAAGACATCAACGGAGTCCGCGGCCTGAGCGCCAATTTCTGTTGGCTGTGAGAGGCCAGCTAAGGGGGCATCTGTGTGCCTTATTGCCCTGGTAGCTCGATCAGGGGCCATCGTGGGTGAAAAACTGGCAAGCCCGTTGTTAAACTGAGTGTTTTCAATGCCCTTTGTATCTAAAACTGCCCATGACACTTGAAGCACACCGTGCGTGGACGCTGGTAAAGCAGCGGCTAAAGAATGATTTGATCGAGCTTCATGTTCAGTGATGCAAGGTTGGGTCGCTTCCACGGCGTTTATATTTTGTGGGTCATTTGCAGGGTTTGTGGTTGATACTAATGGGGCTGGTCGGGACGCCACCAGAGAGACAGCCAGCCCTTGGTTTGCTATTGGGTTAGATAAGTGGAGATCTTCATGCTTTGGGAGCGAGCAATCTGTTATTAAAGGGAAAGCTTCTAGCTCAGTCGTTTCCGGTGGCTCTGTGTGACCTTGCGACTGGCGACCGGGCTGCAGCCATTCCTGTATGGATTTATTTTTAATCGCCTTGTTCAGTTTTTTTAATTTTTTCTTATTTTTCCTTGATAATTTCTTTTGAGGATCTGAACCGGACAATGTAGGAGTCTGCTGCCAATCGGAATTTTGAGATGTGGTTGGAGCGACATCTCTGGTGTTTACGTTATTCGTTGGTATGGGCCCGACCCTAGCAGATTGATTTTCATTATGTGTTACTGTGCCGTCTAATAAAGAGATTTTTAAGCTTTCTTTTATGGAAGGATCAGACGCTGATGCCTTAGTGTTTGAATCCTTGTTCCTGTTAGCTTCTATTTTAAGATCTTCAATTAGAGAAGTCATAATGTGCGGAATTTTTCCAGGTTTTTTAGAACTGGACCGCAATTGCAAGGCTCAGACGTGAGATATGTACTCTCCTGGGCTCTGCGAATCAGGGAGTTCAAGTGATCCAATTTAGCATCGACCCCTGAAATTAAATTTTCCACTGTTTGTAGGATGTTAATCTGGGCATCAAGCTTATCGGCATGCATGATTGCTCAGTCATAGAAATGAGGGTCTCATTTATCAGTGTTAGATGGTCTACAAACACTGGGGGGGTGACCTCCCTTCCACGTGTCGGGGATGATCGCTGAGACGTGTTGTCTTGATTCGGCGGGCTCCAGGTCAACAAGATCGGGGATTGGGACTGCCCGGCCGGTAATGCTGTGACTACTCCTCCTTCATCGAGGACCTTACAGCTCCCAGATTCATCTAGTGTATCCTCTCTGTTTGCTGATGCGGATGCACTGCAGCGGGGACCATTGCCAACGCCAGCCTTCAGGGCCTCATATGATGACAAGTTGAGTTGAGAGTTTATTAATGCTTGTTGAGGCAGGGTTGTTGGACTATCATGCTCGAGCCTCAAAACTGCCCTATCAGCTGACGCCAGCTTATGAAAATCTGCCCCCTGAAGAGGGATTATTAATGGTGATAAGGGAGGCCCTGGTCCCTGCCCCATGGTCATTCTCGGGCTCTGTTCAGGAGCTTTGGTAGTTGATGAGCAGCTCAGAGGCCTGAGAGATGCCGCTGAACCTGTAACCAAGGGTAGCAAGAAAGATCTTATGTCTCTGTTCCCTGAAAGCCCAGTGGCGGCTGTGAAAGCGCCAGGGCGGAGGTTCAGGTTAACTGTGGTGAGACGCTTCCCCTCTTCCCCTGTTTGCGTGAGCACAGTATTCGGTGACCCTGGCAGTGCTGGGGGGACCACAAATGAGTCTGGGCGAGTTGATGTGGCTCCGGTGGCGACAGGGGAATCCCCAGGGGCCCCCTCCAAAAGCACTAACCCGGAGTGAAGCTCCCCTACTCCCGGGGGGTAGAAGAGTTTTGCCTCCGTCTTCGGGCTGATCTGTGAGGGCGAGGCTTTGCCTGTATCTGGGCCTGTAATAAGGAAGAGTTTCTGGTCCTCATTGTTTCTCCTGTAGTTTCTTGCTATATGGAATTTTCGTGGACCTCCCACGTGCCAGTTCCCCTATAATTGAGGCTGTTCAAGGCTGGTCTTAGTGAGTGTGGGGCCCGGATGGGCGAAGTAAGCAGTGTCGGTTGCGGCGTTGTTATCGCAGCGCTCGAAGTACAACACAGCGCTCACACCTACCAACCGCACTTTAGGTCTAGCATTTGATGACAAATAACAGATATGGTGACACAAAGTTTTTCATGAAGAGCCAAAACTCCAAAGGGGTCCTCTCCTGCTAGCAGGCGTTGTTGTCACAGCGCTTGATACAGCGCTCACACCTGCCAGCCGCCGTGGTCGTCTCACACACACATATCCCTGTGCATATCCCTGTACCTTTTCCACTTTCATTTATTATGTTTTCCAAGAGGGATTTATGGGGTTTTTACGGGTTTTTACAGAGTTTTGCACGGAGTTTACTGAGAAATGTATGTGCCAGTTGGCCACTAGTCCCTAGTCCATGCCTTACCACACAAAGTACATGCAAAATGTGCCCCCCCGGGGCTCTCACCTTTCCAGCCCCCCCTGCTCTTCTCCCGCTCACCGTGTGGTAGGCTCAGTGCGGCTGAGTCAATGAGTGAAGGAGACCTGGACAGGCTGCAAGAACGGTCACAGATCGAGTCAGCCTTAGGGAGAGCCTCAGGGAGAGCAGCAGGAGAGCGAACGAACGGCCATAGCAGAGGAGGTGGCTGGTTCTCGGGCACTTCGGCTCCCTGTAACGGATCCCACTAGCGGCATAGACTGGCTATGTGCCGTGTTAATGGCCCGGCTGGACTTCTGCCGGCTTCTGCCGGCTTTTCTGGGCTGCTGCTGGGCTGGGGGGGCGGATTAATGCTCCCTGATGCTCACGCCAGCTGTCCTCTGCCAGCCTGCCGCCTGCCTGTCACCTGCCACCTGCGGCACCGGGGGCTCCGTAGAGCAGCCCCCCAACCCGGACCGATTCGGCGTGGGACGGGTGCAAACAACTTCAGGCCCAGGTGAGTAGCACAGTCAGGTAGAGTAAGCCTGCTTGTGCAGCATTAACGCATTAACGGCTGGACTTCTGCTGGACTTGACTATGACTACGGCGTCTTCGCCGGTTTTCAGGGGCTTATGGTGGAGTTGGTGGCAGCGCTTTCAGTGTTTTTAGCGACCCAGCGAAGACTGCCGGCTGCCGGGCTACCAAGCTACCAAGAGCCCACTCCGCTCCGCTCCGCTCTGCTGATGCTGCCGACTCGTAGAAAGATCCCGGCGTTTCTGGCGTGCTAGCGTTCCTGCACTCTGGCGACCTCTGGGGAGTAAGAATAGTTGCCCGGCTTTGTTACAGCGTGCGAATGGCGTATCTGGTCAGAGAGTTCGTGGTGGTTTCCAGGAAGCTCCTTGGGGTAGGGGACGTGGTGTGTTACCCCAGAATGAGCGCTCCTCTTCCCTTCAGAACTCTGCGAATTATTTTGACAGACAGAATGTTCTGAGTGGTCAGTCTGCACAGTACTATGTTGTTGATTATTATGTCGAGAGTGAGAGTGCTGGTTATAATGATAGTTAGGACAGCCATGGGCAAAGAGAGGGAGTAGTGTCAGTTCCAGTAGACCAGAGTGGACCTTATGTTGAAGTGACTACATCAGGTGTGACAGAACTTTTTCTTTTGGATACTGGTGCGACAAAGAGTTCTATTATGCATTCTAAACTTCCTGGCGCACCTTTGTCTGGCTTGACCAATGTTTTCGTAGGATTTTCAGGCGCCCCAGTTTGTATCCCGATTTCTAATCCTTTGTCCCTTTCTATTGGCCCTTGTAAATTGGAAACTCCTCTTATTTTGACGGCTGGTTGTAATGAGAATCTGTTGGGTTTGGACTTGCTGAAAAGATTGTATACGACATTACATTGTTCTCCTTCAGGAGTACATCTTACCCTAGGTAAGAAAGTGATTTCTCCAATGTATGTGTCTAAAGATTGTCTTCCACTGGAATTGCGTTCTCTTCCTGATACACTTTGGGCTACAGGTCCTAATGATGTTGGTCTTTTGCAGATTCCACCTTATGTTGTCACCCTCAAATCGAATGCTAGGCTACCTCGTATCCCACAGTATAAAATATCTAGTGATGGCGAGAGAGCTCTATTAGCGATTGTCTATGATCTGGTTGAGAAGGGTGTAGTTGAGGAAACGAGAGGTAATGTGTGTAATAGTCCGGTTTTGCCTATCCTTAAGCGTACTGATGCTTCTCAGCCACCTGTGTACCGGTTTGTGATTGACCTTTGAGAGGTAAACAAGATTGTGGTGCCACAGTTTCCTATTGTCCCTCATATCACTGCTTTGTTGACTCTGATTCCTGCTTCGGCAGCCTGGTTTTCTGTTATCGACTTGAAGAATGCTTTCTTGAGCATTCCAATTGCTGAGGAGAGTAGGGATATTTTTGGCTTCTCTTTAGGAGGACGAAGCTTCCGGTTTAAGAGAGCTCCCCAAGGTTATTGTGAAAGTCCCTCCATCTATAGTCTGGCGTTGAAAACTCAGCTTGATAGCTTTGTGTTGCCTACTGGTGCTACTCTTATCCAGTACATTGATGATCTGTTGGTTGCTGCTGATGAGGAAGAGATTTGTAAAGAGGCTACTCCTTCTTTGTTACGATATTTGTCGGACCTCCATTATAAAGTGTCGCCTTCAAAGTTACAGTATTGCCGACAAGAAGTAACCTACTTAGGTCATCTCTTGTCGAAGGAGGGAAGAAGATTGACCCCAGAACGAATTCAAACGATTGCGCAAATGAGTGTATCATCCACACAGAGAGAAGTGCGTGCTTTCTTAGGTATCACCTCGTATTGTAGACAATGGATCCCTAATTTTTCCCTGCTAGCGAAACCTCTGTTGGCGCTGACTCTTAAAGATACTCTGCATCCTCTCCCTTGGTCTGATGAGTGTCAGAAAAGTTTTTCTGAATTACGTGACGCATTGTGTTCGGCTCCGGTATTGGGTACTCCTGACTACAGTAAACCTTTCAAGTTGTACGTTCACGAGAGAGAAGGTTGTGCATTGTCAGTGTTGACTCAACAGTTTGGAGACAAGCAACGCCCATGTGCGTATTTTTCAGCGACGTTAGATCCGGTAGCTAAATCGTTGCCGAGCTGTTTGTGAGCTACAGCGGCAGCGGCTGTTTCTATCCGACAGTCTGCTGGTTTGGTATTGGATAATACGTTGATTGTGATGGTCCCAAATGCAGTCGATACCTTATTGAACAGGACCAAGACACAGCACCTTACTAGTGTACGTCTGTCAGGTTATGAGTTGACTCTTTTGGCTAGTCATGTTCACATTAAAAGATGTAATGTATTGAATCCAGCTACGTTGTTGCCGATTTCTGTAGAGTCAGATGCTCAAGAACAGCATGCAGACTGTGCCTGGCAAAGAGCGCTACAATCAGAGATCGAAAAAGGACGTTTGAAATGGACAAATAAATCTATATTTTTTTAAGTAGTGAATTACACCTTGTCAGATCAAGAGACTTTTTTTTTTACTTTTTCTTTTTCGAGTCACCATCCGGACTCAGCTGCAGGGTCACGGTATAAGTTCGTAAGGGGTGAGCCGCGTATTGACACAAGGTCTGTGGTTTAGGGTCGTTAGTACGATCTTGACACACACTTAAGTGAAGAAGGAAAGTTGCCGTGAGCAGCACGTTAGAGGATGGAGTCTTTTGAGTCCGACAAGGGTGTTAAAAGAGTTGATTTCAGAGTGCAAATGTGTATATTGGTTCGTAGCAAATGTTTTTTAATAATGTGTTTTCTTATGCTTTTGAACATTACGTTGGTTTGTGTGGGTTGGATTTTCTATGCATCACAACAGACACTTGCATCTACCTCCCAACCTACTGTTTCTTTTCCTACTGTTTCCCCACATGAGTTTCATACGTTGCCTGAACATGAACGGACACGAAAATTAGAATTTGTGAACAATTCGTTTATACAGATGTTACATCAGCATCAGCTAGTTGTAAATACCACGAATTGTTGGGTTTGTGGTCTTACGCCGCATACGACAGATAAGGGAATGCCATATTTGGTTTTGCCTTTTTCGCCTAATGGGTCAGTATGGGCACTCCAGTCAATGTTTATCTATGCGAATGAAGCATCTCCTGTACGTTCTGTCAAAGATAATGCGAATAATAATGCTTTGATACAGGGAATAGTAGATATGGTCAGAGATATTGAAGCATATAATGCTATCCCTAAAGATGAGGTACGAGCATATGTTGGTTGGAACAAGACGAGATATAGCATTAGTCTGACAGAGAAAGAGAGACAGAAAAGGTCTCCTCCTATTTGGATTGTACCCCACCGAGGTAATTTTTGTCTGCAAGGTAATGGTCAGAATCCGAGAGCTCAGCTTGGTAAGAGTGTGTGTGTTCACACCTATGTCTATATGTCCCAGAAATCTCCACCGTTCATGCCAGCCAAAGGCACGTATTTTGTTTGTCACGACAGAGCATATACATGGTTGCCTTCTGACTTTTCAGGCACATGTTATGTGGCATTTTTGCTTCCCCCTACATACACAGCTGTTTTCAATTACCATAAGACAAGATATGATAGAGGTGTTATCGATGCGAAAGACACTGCCGCAAAAGAAGTTGGAGACTTCTTTAAGGGTTTCCTGGCCTTTTGGGGTCCTATGGCTAATGGTAGGACTATTCCTCATCTTACGAGAGTGGTCGAGGCCACTATAAATGAGACTGCAGGTTCCCTTAGCAATATTACAGAAGAGCTTCAAGCGGATCGACTTATGACATTACAGAACCGCTTTGCTTTAGATATTATACTTGCAGATAGAGGTGGAGTATGTAAATTGATCGGGTCTAGTTGCTGCGTTTTCATACCAGATAATGCCCCGACAGTGTACCAAGCCATCTTGAGGTTACATAAGTCTGCTGAGTCTATACATGTAGACGAAGGGAACTGGTCATTGATGGGATGGTTTTGGGAACTGCTGTCCAAATGGGGATGGAAGATTCTGATGTTCCTTGGTATGGCTTTAGCGATCCTTTTCTCATGTTGCTTATGCATCCAGTGTGGTCCCGCCATTTGTAGTCTTTGTGCTACAATCTGTGTGAGAAGACCAGTCCCGAGAGAAGCGAAGGATAATAAGATGATGTTACAGCAACACCTTGATGACCTGATGAGAATAGATATAGACCTGGATTCAGATTGACGTGAGTTTAGGTCATTGCCTACGTAATGGCAAAAGGAGTGTCTGAGGTTCTGTGGTTTTCGGGACCGGACTCCATTTTGTTTGTGTTGTTCATAACGCCATTTTGTGTTGCCCTCACGTAGGCCGTGGAGGTAACCGAACGAACAAAGTTGCATGGGCCTCATTGTTCATGTATGCATTGAACAGGCCCTTTTCTGACTTGTGAGTGAACTGCAGGACGCTGACCTCTTCACCTGAAACTGACCCTTCATGAAGCCAATTTCTCTGGCTGATCGTTGTCTGAGATTGCCAATCAATGTTCAGGACCTCGTTAACCTTTAGTTTCCTTGCACATATCTTATCCTAATCAGCATCTGAATTGTTTCTTTCCCTACGACTTTTCATTACATGGGTAGTGCTTTCAAATATAAATTTGTCCGGCTTGCAAAGATTGAATTTGGGACAGTCCTAATAATTAACTTTTGGGTTGGGTTACTGTAAATTGGGTTTTTGTTAATGTGATACTTAGTTAGAAAATGTATCCTATTGGTCAGAATTTTGCGCAGTGGGTGTACATTTATAATGAGAATATTGTGTATAAAAGGTGATGTCTTGCTCTATGAAATTTGAACAGTTTCTTGAGTTGTACACCGTGTTGTATTGCTGAGATTACTGTTACTAGCTGCAGCTAATAAATTTGATCTCTAACGCCACCTAGAAGTATTCCGTGTCTCTGTTTGCCAAGACAGGAGAACCCGAAGACTTTGGGCGTGTCCCTGGCGCCGATGGGTTCTAAAACCTGGTTCTTCACCACCATGTCCACCACCACATCCACCAGATCAACCATCACCACATCCACCACCACCATGTCCACCACCATGTCCACTACCACCACCACGTCCACCACAACCACATCAACCACCACCAGATTCACCACGTCCACCACCACCACCAGCATGTCCACCACAACCATGTCCACCACCACCACCACCACCATGTCCACCACCACATCCACCACCAAAAACCTTGGTATACCCCTGAGTTGAAAGCTCTCAAGTTGCTGTGCTGGAGGAAAGATTATGCTGCAGCCAGTAAGGAGAGCTATAGACTAGCCTTAAGGAAGTATAAACAGGAAATAAAAAATACACAATCTAATTACTTCCAGATAAAAATCAGCTCAGCAGCCAATGCGCCCAGAACATTTTTCAAAATATTCAATTCTCTTGTTGCCCCCCCTGTTCCTACAGCTGACCCCGGCCAAGCTATTACACGCTGTAATGAACTTGCTAACTTCTTCTCCACAAAGGTGGCTAATATATTTTCTTCTTTTCAACATCCTCCCACTGAAGCTATTTTACCCCCTCATGCGGCTGTAACTGAACTCAAGCAATTTAGTTTATTAGATTGCTCGACCACCAAGATGCTTTTAAAGAATCTAAAATCTGGTTCTCCTGTAGATCCCGCACCCCCAACTATATTGAACCTGGTGTCCGATACTGTGACCCCTGTGATCCGGGAGGTGATTAATTCCTCCTTAACAGCAGGCGTAGTGCCCCCTTCCTGGAAACAGGCAAGAGTTAGGGCCCTGTTAAAAAAGCCTAATCTTAATCCGGACGACTGGGCAAATTACCGTCCAATATCCCTTTTGCCAACTGTTAGCAAACTTGCCGAGAAGCATGTAAATTCCGTGCTCTCCTCCTTCTTGGAGGATAGTAACTCCCTGCACCCCACACAGACAGGCTTCAGAAGCAATCTGGGTACAGAAATAGCCTTGATTACAGTGGTGGAGGAAACAAGGAAGATCATGGACAGTGGAAGTTGTGCGGCCATATTACTTTTGGATCTCAGCGCGGCCTTTGACACCGTGAATCATTCCATTCTGATTCAGAGGCTAAGAGAAGCAGGTGTCACGGGCCAGGCGCTTAAGTGGCTGTGCTCCTTCCTGTCCGATAGGTCGTTTGCGGTGGTTGAGGACAATGTATCCTCCCCCCAAATGCGTCTACAGTGTGGTGTTCCCCAGGGTTCCTCCCTCAGCCCTACCTTATTTAATATATATATGAGGCCATTGGCTGAGGTGGTGTTGCCCTGGGGGGTACAGCTGGTGACGTATGCAGACGACACCCAGCTCATCATCTCCTTGACTACCCAAGCCGCCCCGTATGCAAATCTTTCCACCTGCCTTGACAAGATCCATGACTGGATGGATAAATCCTTTTTAAAGTTAAATGGCGCAAAAACGGAGGTGATGATGCTGGGATACAATCCACCCGCCACTGTGGAAAGTTGGTGGCCTATTAGTCTTGGCCAGCCATCTTTACCAAAGGAGAAAATTAAAAGCTTGGGGGTCTGGTTGGACCCTGCTCTGAATTTTGCGGTACAGGCCCGGAAGGTTGCAGGTACATGTTTTGCGTATATCAGGCTACTGAGAAAAATTGTCAAGCTTCTTCCTTTTGAAGCCAGGAAGATCATGGTGCAAGCGCTGATCCTTACACGTTTGAATTATGCTAACGCACTATACCTCGGTACTCCCCTAGGGACTGTTAGAATTCTACAGACAGTACAGAATTGTGCAGCACGAATGCTGTTGAATGTCCCGCGAAGGTCATCCGCTAAGCCTGGACTGCGCCAGCTTCAATGGCTACCAGTGCAACAGAGAGTGGAGTTCAAGGCCCTGACCATGGTATATAAGGCAGTTAATAAAATCGGACCTGTCCTTATTCAAGCCATGCTCTGCCCATATACTCCCAAGCGGACCCTGAGATCCAACAACAAAAATTTGTTAGCGGTCCCCAAGACAAGGAGAGTGCGTACCGGGGGGAGACGCTTTTCCTTACAAGCCACAAATCTTTGGAACAAGCTTCCCGAATCAATTAGAATGGAAGCAAATCACCTAAGATTTAGAAAATTGTTAAAGACCTTCTTGTTTGCTTAAATCTTGGAGTGTGAATGAGTTTTGAAGCGCTGGGATGCCCTCGGGTAGCCATGCGCTATACAAATGCGTAATTCATTCATTCATTCATATCCACCACCACCATGACCACCTCATCCCCAGCACATCCACCACGTCCACCACCACGTCCACCAGCATGTCCATAACCACCATGTCCACCACCACCACCATGTCCACCACCACCATGTCCACCACCACCACATCCACCACCACCACGTCCACCACCACCACTTCATCCACCACTACCACCACCACATCCACCACCAACACATCCACCACGAAGTTCACCACCACCACGTCCACCACCACCATGTCCACTACCACGTCCACCACCACCATGAACACCATCACCACCACACAATCCACCACCACATCCATCACCATCACATCCACCACCAACACATCCACCACCGCCATGTCCACCACCACATCTACCTCCATGTCCACCACCACGTCCGCCACCATGACCATGTCCACCACCACCATGCCCACCATCACCACGTACTCCACCACATCACCCACCACATCATCATCCACCACCACATCCACCACCACCACATCCTCCACCATGTCAACCCCCACCACCATGTCCACCACCACCATGTCCACCACCACCATGTCCACCACCACCACGTCCACCACCACCACGTAAACCACTACCATGTCCACCACCATGTCCACCACCACCATGTCCACCACCACCACATCCACCACAACCTCCTCCACCACCACCACATCCACCACCACCACCACATCCACCACCACCACCATATCCACCACCACCTCCGCATTCACCAACAGCATCACCATGTCTACCACCACCATGTCCACCACATCCACCACCACCACACCCACCACCACCCCATCTACCACCACATCCACCACCAAATACACCACCACATCCACCACCACCACCAAGTCCACCACCACACCCACCGCCACGTCCACCACCATGTCCACCATTACCACATCCACCACATCCTCCACCACATTCACCACATCCACCATCACATCCAACACCATGTACACCACCACATCCACCACCACTATGACCATCACCACAACCACATCCATAACCATGTCCAACATCCAACACCATCACGTCCACCACTACCACATCCACCAGATCAACCACCACCACATCCACCACGACCAGATCCACCACGTCCACCACCACCACCAGCATGTCCACCAAAACCACATCCACCACCACCACTACCATGTCCACCACCACATCCACCACCACCAACATATCCACCACCACCATGACCACCACGTCCACCACCACCATCCCCAGCACATCGACCACGTCCACCACCACATCCACCAGCATGTCCACAACCACCATATCCTCCACCACCACCACCATGTCCACCACCACCATGTCCACCATCACCACATCCACCACCACCACATCCACCACCACCACTTCATCCACCACTACCACCACCACCACCATATCCACCACCAACACATCCACCATGAAGTCCACCACTACCACGTCTACCACCACCATGAACACCACCACCACCACACCATCCACCACCACATCCATCACCACCACATCCACCACCACCACATCCACCACCGCCATTTCCACACCACATCTACCTCCATGTCCACCACCACGCTTGCCACCATGACCATGTCCACCACCACCATGCCCACCATCACCACATACTCCACCACATCACCTACCACATCATCATCCACCACCACATCCACCACCACCACATCCTCCACCACATCAACCCCCACCACCATGTCCGCCACCACCACATCCACCACCACCATGTCCACCACCACCACGTCCACCACAACCACATCCACCACTACCATGTCTACCACCATGTCCACCACCACCATGTCCACCACCACCACATCCACATCAACCACCTCCTCCACCACCACATCCACCACCACCACACCCACCACCACCACATCCACCACCACCACACCCACCACCACCACATCCACCACCACATCCACCCCCAAATTCACCACCAGATCCACCACTACCACCACGTCCACCACCACATCCACCAACACGTCCACCACATCCACCACCACATCCAAAACCATGTACACCACCACATCCACCACCACTATGACCATCACCACATCCACATCCACAACCATGTCCAACATCCAACACCATCACGTCCACCACCACCACATCCTCCACAACCACCACGTCTACCACCACCACAACGTCCACCACCACCACTTCCACCACATCCACCACCACCATGTTCTCCACCACTAATACATCCACCACCACCACGTCCACCACCATGTCCACCACCCCATCCACCACCACCACATCCACCACCACCACATCTACTACCACCATGTCCACCACCACATCTAATGACACATCCAACACCACATCTGCCACCACCATCACATCCACACCACATCCACCACATCCACCACCACCATGTCCACAATCACCACATCCACCATCACATCTGCCACTACCACATCATTCACCACCACCACCTCCACCACAATGTCCACCGCCACCACCATGTCCGCCACCACCATGTCCTCCACCACCACCATGTCCACCACCACCCCATCTACCACCACTACGTTCACCACCATGTCTACCACCACCATGTCCTCAACCACCACATCCACCACCACCACATCCGCCATCACCACATCCACCCCCACTACCATGTCCACCACCAGCACCACCAAGATGTCCACAATCACCATATCCACCACCACCACATCCACCACCATGTCCACCACCACTCCCACCACCATGTCTGCCACCACCACCATTGCCACCACCACCACATCCACCACCACCATGTCCACTACCACGTCCACCACCACCATGAACACCATCACCACCACACCATCCACCACCACATCCATCACCATCACATCCACCACCACCACATCCACCACCGCCATGTCCACCACCACATCTACCTCCATGTCCACCACCACGTCTGCCACCATGACCATGTCCACCACCACCATGCCCACAATCACCACGTACTCCACCACATCACCCACCACATCATCATCCACCACCACATCCACCACCACCACATCCTCCACCATGTCAACCCCCACCACCATGTCCACCACCACCATGTCCACCACCACCATGTCCACCACCACCACGTCCACCACCACCACGTAAACCACTACCATGTCCACCACCATGTCCACCACCACCATGTCCACCACCACCACATCCACCACAACTTCCTCCACCACCACCACATCCACCACCACCACCACCACCACATCCACCACCACCACCATATCCACCACCACCTCCGCATTAACCAACAGCATCACCATGTCTACCACCAACATGTCCACCACATCCACCACCACCACACCCACCACCACCCCATCCACCACCACATCCACCACCAAATACACCACCACATCCACCACCACCACCACGTCCACCACCACACCCACCGCCACGTCCACCACCATGTCCACCATTACCACATCCACCACATCCTCCACCACATTCACCACATCCACCATCACATCCAACACCATGTACACCACCACATCCACCACCACTATGACCATCACCACAACCACATCCACAACCATCACGTCCACCACCACCACATCCACCAGATCAACCACCACCACATCCACCACGACCAGATCCACCACGTCCACCACCACCACCAGCATGTCCACCAAAACCACATCCACCACCACCACCACCATGTCCACCACCACATCCACCACCACCAACATATCCACCACCATGACCACCACGTCCACTACCACCATCCCCCGCACATCGACCACGTCCACCACCACATCCACCAGCATGTCCACAACCACCATATCCTCCACCACCACCACCATGTCCACCACCACCATGTCCACCATCACCACATCCACCACCACCACATCCACCACCACCACTTCATCCACCACTACCACTACCACCACCATATCCACCACCAACACATCCACCATGAAGTCCACCACTACCACATCCACCACCACCATGAACACCACCACCACCACACCATCCACCACCACATCCATCACCACCACATCCACCACCACCACATCCACCACCGCCATGTCCACACCACATCTACCTCCATGTCCACCACCACGCTTGCCACCATGACCATGTCCACCACCACCATGCCCACCATCACCACATACTCCACCACATCACCTACCACATCATCATCCACCACCACATCCACCACCACCACATCCTCCACCACATCAACCCCCACCACCATGTCCGCCACCACCACATCCACCACCACCATGTCCACCACCACCACGTCCACCACAACCACATCCACCACTACCATGTCTACCACCATGTCCACCACCACCATGTCCACCACCACCACATCCACCGCAACCACCTCCTCCACCACCACATCCACCACCACCACACCCACCACCACCACATCCACCACCACATCCACCCCCAAATTCACCACCAGATCCACCACCACCACCACGTCCACCACCACATCCACCAACACGTCCACCACATCCACCACCACATCCAAAACCATGTACACCACCACATCCACCACCACTATGACCATCACCACATCCACATCCACAACCATGTCCAACATCCAACACCATCACGTCCACCACCACCACATCCTCCACAACCACCACGTCCACCACCACCACAACGTCCACCACCACCACTTCCACCACATCCACCACCACCATGTTCTCCACCACTAATACATCCACCACCACCACGTCCACCACCATGTCCACCACCCCATCCACCACCACCACGTCCACCACCACCACCACATCCACCACCACCACATCTACTACCACCATGTCCACCACCACATCTAATGACACATCCAACACCACATCTGCCACCACCATCACATCCACACCACATCCACCACCACCATGTCCACAATCACCACATCCACCATCACACCTGCCACTACCACATCATTCACCACGACCACCTCCACCACAATGTCCACCGCCACCACCATGTCCACCACCACCATGTCCACCACCACCCCATCTACCACCACTACGTTCACCACCATGTCCACCACCACCATGTCCTCAACCACCACATCCACCACCACCACATCCACCATCACCACATCCACCCCCACTACCATGTCCACCACCAGCACCACCAAGATGTCCACAATCACCATATCCACCACCACCACATCCACCACCACGTCCACCATCACTCCCACCACCATGTCTGCCACCACCACCATTGCCACCACCACCACATCCACCACCACATCCACCACCACTATGTCCACCACCACCACCATGTTCACCACCACCATGTCCACCACCACTACATCCACAGCCACCACCTCTACCACCACCAACACATCCACCACCACCACATCCACCACCAGCACCACCACATCCACCACCACCATTTCCCCCACCACCACATCCACCACATCCACCTCTAGCACAACGTCCACCACCACGTCCACCACATCCTCCGCCACGTCAACCACCACCACATCCAACACCATATCCACCACCACCACGTCCAAGAGCACTATGTCCATCACTACCACCACATCCACCACCATGCCCACCACCACGTCCAAAACCATCACGTCCTCTACCACCACTTCCACCAACACGTCCACCACCATGTCCACCACCACCACATCCACCACATCCTCCACCACATTCACCACATCCACCACCACATCCAAAACCATGTACACCACCACATCCACCACCACTATGACCATCACCACAACCACATCCACAACCATGTCCAACATCCAACACAATCACGTCCACCACTACCACATCCTCCACAACCACCACGTCCACCACCACCACAACATCCACCACCACCATGTCCTCCACCACTAATACTTCCACCACCACCACGTCCACCACCATGTCCACCACCACATCCACCACATCCACCACCACCACCACATCCACCACCACCACATCTACTACCACCATGTTCACCACCACATCTAATGCCACATCCACCACCACATCTGCCACCACCATCACATCCACACCACATCCACCACCACCATGTCCACAATCACCACATCCACCATCACATCTGCCACTACCACATCATTCACCACCTCTACCACAATTTCCACCGCCACCACCATGTCCACCACCACCATGTCCACCACCACCCCATCTACCACCACTACGTTCACCACCACCACAATGTCCCCCACCACCACATCAACCACCACATCCACCACCACCACATCCACCATCACCACATCCACCCCCACTACCATGTCCACCACCAGCACCACCAAGATGTCCACAACCACCATGTCCACCACCACCACATCCACCACCACGTCTACCCCCACTTCCACCACCACCAATGCCATTTCCACCACCACCACATCCACCACCACATCCACCACCACTATGTCCACCACCACCACCATGTCCACCACCACCATGTCTACCACCACCACATCCACCACCACATCCACCACCACTATGTCCACCACCATGTCCACCACCACCATGTCCACCACCACCACATCCACAACCACCACCTCTACCACCACCACCACATCCACCACCACCACATCCACCACCACATCCACCACCACCACATCCACAACTATCGCATCCACAACTACCATGTCCACAACCACCACATCTGCCACCACCACATCATCCACCACCACCACCTCCACCACAATGTCTACCACCACCCCATCCACCACCACTACGTCCACCACCACCATGTCCACTACCATGTCCACCACCATGTCCACCACCTCCATGTCCTCCACCACCACATCCACCACCTCTACCACCACATCCACCACTACCACATCCAGAACCACCACAACCACCACCATCACATCCACCCCCACTACCACATCCACCACCAGCACCAGCAACATGTCCACGACCACCATGTCCATCACCATCACATCCACAACCACCATGTCCACCACCACCACCACCACATTCACCACCACCACGTCCACTACCATGTCCACCACCACATCCACCACCACCATGTCCACCACCACCACCACATCCACCACCACCACATCTACTACCACCATGTCCACCACCACATCTAATGCCACATCCACCACCACATCTGCCACCATCATCACGTTCACCACCACCATCACATCCACACCACATCCACCACCACCACGTCCACAACCACCACATCCACCACCACATCTGCCACTACCACATCATCCACCACCACCACCTTCACCACAATGTCCACTACCACCACCATGTCCACCAACACCATGTCCACCACCACCCCATCTACCACCTCTACGTCCACCACCACCATGTCCACCACCGCCACCATGTCCACCACCACCATGTCCTCCACCATCACATCCACCACCTCCACCACCACATCCACCACCACCACCCACATCCAGAACCACCACATCCACCACCACCACATCCACCCCCACTACCACTTCCACCACCAGCACCACCAACATGTCCACCACCACCATGTCCACCACCATCACATCAACAACCACCATGTCCACCACCACCACATCCACCACCACTTCTACCCCCACATCCACCACCATGTCCACCACCACTTCCACCACCATGTCCACCACCACCAATGCTATTTCCACCACCACCACGTCCACCACCACATCCACCACCACTATGTTCACCACCACCACCATGTCCACCACCATCATGTCCACCACCACCACATCCACAACCACCACCTCTACCACCACTACCACGTCCACAACCACCACATCCACCACCACATCTGCCACCACCACATCATCCACCACCACCATCTCCACCAAAATGTCCACCACCACCACCATGTCCACCACCACCATGTCCACCATCATCACTACGTCTACCACCACCATGTCCACCACCACCACCATGTCCACCACCACCATGTCCTCCACCACCACATCCACCACCACATCCATGACCACCACATCCAGAACCACCACAACCACTACCACCACATCCACCCCCCTACAACGTCCATCACCGGCACCAGCAACATGTCCACCACCAACATATCCATCACATCCACAATCACCATATCCACCACCACCACATCCACCACCACGTCCACCACCACTCCCACCACCATGTCCGCCACCACCACCATTTCCACCACATCCACCACCACATCCACCACCACTATGTCCACCACCACCACCATGTTCACCACCACCATGTCCACCACCACTACATCCACAGCCACCTCTACCACCACCAACACATCCACCACCACCACATCCACCGCAAGCACCACCACATCCACCACCACCACATCTAATGCCACATCCACCACCACATCTGCCACCATCATCACGTTCACCACCACCATCACATCCACATCACATCCACCACCACCACGTCCACAACCACCACATCCACCACCACATCTGCCACTACCACATCATCCACCACCACCACCTTCACCACAATGTCCACTACCACCACCATGTCCACCAACACCATGTCCACCACCACCCCATCTACCACCTCTACGTCCACCACCGCCATGTCCACCACCGCCACCATGTCCACCACCACCATGTCCTCCACCACCACATCCACCACCTCCACCACCACATCCACCACCACCACATCCAGAACCACCACATCCACCACCACCACATCCACCCCCACTACCACATCCACCACCAGCACCACCAACATGTCCACCACCACCATGTCCACCACCATCACATCAACAACCACCATGTCCACCACCACCACATCCACCACCACGTCTACCCCCACATCCACCACCATGTCCACCACCACTTCCACCACCATGTCCACCACCACCAATGCTATTTCCACCACCACCACGTCCACCACCACATCCACCACCACTATGTTCACCACCACCACCATGTCCACCACCATCATGTCCACCACCACCACATTCACAACCACCACCTCTACCACCACTACCACGTCCACAACCACCACATCCACCACCACATCATCCACCACCACCATCTCCACCAAAATGTCCACCACCACCACCATGTCCACCACCACCATGTCCACCACCATCACTACGTCTACCACCACCATGTCCACCACCACCACCATGTCCACCACCACCATGTCCTCCACCACCACATCCACCACCACATCCATGACCACCACATCCAGAACCACCACAACCACCACCACCACATCCACCCCCCCTACAACGTCCATCACCGGCACCAGCAACATGTCCACCACCAACATGTCCATCACATCCACAATCACCATATCCACCACCACCACATCCACCACCACGTCCACCACCACTCCCACCACCATGTCCGCCACCACCACCATTTCCACCACATCCACCACCACATCCACCACCACTATGTCCACCACCACCACCATGTTCACCACCACCATGTCCACCACCACTACATCCACAGCCACCACCTCTACCACCACCAACACATCCACCACCACCACATCCACCACCAGCACCACCACATCCACCACCACCATTTCCACCACCACCACATCCACCACATCCACCTCCAGCACAACGTCCACCACCAGATCCACCACATCCTCCGCCACGTCAACCACCACCACATCCAACACCATATCCACCACCACCACGTCCAAGAGCACTATGTCCATCACTACCACCACATCCACCACCATGTCCACCACCACGTCCAAAACCATTACGTCCTCTACCACCACTTCCACCACATCCACCACCACCACCTTGTCCTCCACCACCACCACATCCATCACCACCATGTCCACCACTACTGTCCACCACCACCAAGTCCATAACCACCACATCCACCACCACCACATCCACCACCACCACATCCACCACCACGTCCACTACCACCACATCCACCACCACCAGGTATACCACCACCATGTCCACCACACCATCTAACTCCACATCCACCACCACGTCTGCCACCACCACCACATCCACCACCACCATCCCATCCACCACCACATCCATCACTACCACATCTGCCACCAGCACATCGTCCACCACCACCACCACGTCCTCCACCACAATGTCCACCACCAAGTCCACCTTGACCATGTCCAACACCACCAAGTCCACCCCCACCACATCCACCACCACCATGTCCTCCACCACCACCATGTCGACCACCACCATGTCCACCACCACCACCATGTCTACCACCACCATGTCCAACACCAGCATGTCCTCCACCAGCACCATGTCCACCACCACCACCACATCCACCACCACCACTTCCACCACATCCACCACCACTACCATGTCCTCCACCACCACCACATCCACCACCACATCCATAAATACCATGTCCACCACCACCCCATCCACCACCACCACATCCACCACCATCACATCCACCTCCACCACATCCACCACCACCACATCCATCGAAGAATCGTATTCAAATCTCTATGCACCATCCATCGAGTAATATGGGAAACTGGCCCGCCCATCAATCGCTCCCTGGCAACTCCATATTCTCCCGCCAGGCAGCTCAGATCATCGAACTCATTTCTACTGACGGTCCCTAGGATCAAGAACCCAGATGCGGAGGCCGTGCCTTCTCTTACAATGCATCCAGGCTGTGGAACTCCCTCCCCCTCCACCTGCGTGCAGAATCTAACCTACTGGCTTTTCGTAAACTACTAAAGACCCTTCTTTTCTTAAAACTCAATTAGGTTTCCTGCCCATCTCTTCTGCTCACAGTGTCTGTTAGCGCTAGGACGCCTCAGGGTAACTATCGCGCTCTATAACTGTAACTGTAACTGTAACTGTAACTGTGTTTTGTATCGCGCCAACTCACCTACAGGTCTCAAAGCGCTACTGAACAAGTACAACAACAAAGAAGGAAAAGAATATAGAAGTGTCTGATCTGGTAGCCGACTATCGAGATGGGAATGCGTCTTTGAAGAGTAAGGTTTTCAGGGACTTCCTAAAAAGGAGGAGATTAGGTTCTCTACGAAGTGCCTCCGGTAGCTTATTCCAGATGGTCGGAGCCTGAACTGAAAAAGATCTGCCTCCTTTAGTTGTTAACTTGAAACGTGGACAGGATAGCAGAAAAGATCCGGATGATCGCAGGGCGCGCTTAGGTTCGTATATCTCAAGCCTTTCTTTTATGTAGGCTGGCGCCTGTCCGTGGATTGCTTTGTGGCAGATACACATGCTTTTAAATTCTACTCTCTGCGTCATGGGCAACCAATGTAGCCTATAGAGCAGGGGGGAGGCATGAGTCCTCCTCGGCAGTCCAAAGATCAAACGTGCTGCGTCGTTCAGAATAACCTGAAGACGATTGATGGAATTTTTTGGAAGGCCGAGGTACAGCGCATTGCCGTAGTCTATTCGAGACACTATAGTGGCGGAGACAATAGTTCGCAGCATGTTTCTCGAGAGCAGGGGGGCGAGTTTGCGTAGTTGCCTGATCAGGTTGGTACAGGAACCAACTACAGCAGATACTTGGTTGACCATCGAGAGTTCCTGGTCAATTTTCATCCCAAGACTCTTGACACTACGGCACGGTTTTGGGGTGGGTCCTAGTTCTTGTGGCCAAAATAAATCATTCCAGGGGGAAGTAGAGGTTGAAACTACAAGCACTTCCGTTTTATCTGGATTGATTTTCAGCAAATTGGACGACATCCAATTCACAGTAAATCGTAGTATGTCTTGGGCCAAAGACTGAGCCGATGATGTATTATCGATACTCAGCAACAGCTGCGTATCGTCAGCATAGTTAAAGACTTTACAATTCATATTTGCCAGGGACTCTATCAATGGTTGTAAGTACAGGTTGAATAAGAGCGGAGAGAGTGCTGATCCCTGCGGGACTCCACAGGCTAAAATGCCCACATCTGAGACCTGGTCTGCCAGCTGGATCTTCTGTGTCCTTCCTGTCAGGAAAGCTGTTAACCATTTGAGGGCTTGCTCTCCTATCCCAAACCTAGCCAGTCTGTCCAGGAGCAGTGCATGGCTGACGGTATCAAACGCCGCTGAAAGATCTAATAAAATCAGGGCGCTTGGCTTTTTACCGTCAGCCATGCATCTTAACTCATCTAGTACTGACAGCATTACTAGTTCCGTGCTATGGTGGGCACGGAAACCAGCTTGCCGCTCCTGGAGGAGGTGGTGAGATTCCAGGAGGGATGACAGAGATTTTAATACATGCTGTTCTAGTACCTTTGACAGAAATGGCAGCTGGGAGATTGGCCTGTAGTTCTTTAAGCTAGTTGGATCTGCTCCAGGCTTTTTTATCAGGGGTCTGACGCGTGCCTCTTTGAAGGTAGATGGTAGTGTTCCAGTGGCTAATGAAGTGTTTAAAAGATCTAAGATTTGGTCTTCTAGAATCGGCATTGCTAGCCGAAGGATGTCGGGCGAGCAGGGATCAGCGGGGGAGCCTGATTTAGTGGATGATACAAGTTGTCTCAGAATGGTGGAGTCAATTTCAGGAAAGCTGGTGAAGACAGGGATTGAAGAACATGAAGGAGGCGGTTGGTCGATGTAAGAGACTGGGTTGTCCTTCTTGATATCAGACAAGATGGTCGCTACTTTTTCGAGGAAGTAACCTTGAAAGGTATCGCAGTCGATCTGGATATCTGCCTTTTCCTCCTTCTTACTCAGCTCTTTCAGGATTTGAAAGGTCTCTCTCTGGATGTTAGTAGCATTATTAATGCGTGTCTCGTAGTAATCCTTTTTAGCTGATGTAATGAGCTTTTTATATGATTGAAACAATGATCTATATTATTCCCTGTCAATATCCATTTTAGATTTCCTCCAGCATCTTTCGAGGTAGCGAAGTTTTCTTTTTTGTTCACGTAAACCTTCGGTGAACCAGGGGGCTCCTTTCTCTACACCTTTTACTTTTTGTACTTTTTCAGGAGCTAGCTCATCGATTGATTGCCTAAGGGTGGTTGTTATCGCGTCATACTTTGAGTCTAGGTCTATGCTATCAGAGAAGGTAGTGAAATCCTGTTTGTATTTAGGCAAGACTTTGGTTAGGGTTTCTGAATTCACTTTCTTCCATTGGCGCACTTTTTTTGTTTTTAGCGGTAATTTGGCCTGGTAGATATTTTGGGGTAGGTCGTATAAAATAAGGTGGTGATCCGACCAGATACAAGGTGAGATACTTGTAATGACCGTTTTTGGTGTCGAGGACCAAATGAGATCTAAGATATGGCCTTTTATATGAGTTGGAACTTCCACGAGTTGTGTCAGTCCAAGGGCGGTCATGATAGTCTGTAAAGTCTGGACGGAAGAGTTTTGATCACTTTTATCCCAATGGACATTAAAGTCACCCGTTACCAGAATGTTTTTATAACGTGTACATAGATCTGATATAATGGGAATGAAGAGATCATTGAACATGGGGGTACTTTGAGGTGGGCAGTATACTGTTAAGATAAATAAGACAGGAGTTGTTCGAGGTAATTTTTATCCCCAGTAGGTCAACGGTGTTTATGGTCTCTGCTAAGATTTTGGTTACCATAAGTTGCCTTTTAAAGATCGTTGCTACACCCCTACCTCGGGCCCCTTCTGGTCGATTATGCCAGATCATATCATACCCGCTGGGAAGGGCGGCAATGATATCCGGGGAAGAAGCATCACTCAACCATGTTTCGGTGAGTGTTAGGATATCGATAGTCTCGTCCTGTAAGAGGGTGAAAATTTCCAAATGGTGTTTCTGCAATGACCTGGTGTTGAGGGTGGCTAGCTTTGTGGGGGTTGAGCGGCTTAAGTTCTTACGGCTAGGGGTGTGCAAGATATGATTTTCCTTAAGAGTGGCACATATAGCAGGAGATAGAGTATACCTGTCAGATTTCAGAGTTAGGAGATCTGCTGAGGAGTAACAGGTGCGCGTGCCAGAGTCCCTAAGCCCTAGGCCCGGTCGTGCGCGGACGGGTGCAGACGGGCAGGACTCTGGCACGACTCCGGCGCAGATCCGGCGCGTCCGCTGGTCGCGTCCGCTGCGCGGAGCCATTATTGCCTGTTTTTATAGCGCTTGTCTATGGCCTCCCCAACCCAGCCCGACCCAAGATGGCCGCCAAAAACCGGCGCCCAGCCCTCGGCGTCAATACTCAGCCGAGGGTGGGACCGGAGCTACAGGGAGGGGGTGAAAGAAGATTTTTAAAGCACTGCTAAGCGCTGGGGGGTCTCTACACTCTGCTTTAACCTGGATAATAAAATTAGGAAACACAAGTGTCCAGCGAGTAAAATCACGAAAATACAAATAAAATTCCAGAAAAGGCAAGAGACCTCCCGGCTTCCGCCTCAGGAGGGGAAAGGTGTGTGCAAATGTCAGAATTACCGCTTTCCTGGTAACTGGCGCCTTTTATAGCGCTTGTCTATGGCCTCCCCAACCCAGCCCGACCCAAGATGGCCGCCAAAAACCGGCGCCCAGCCCTCGGCGTCAATACTCAGCCGAGGGTGGGACCGGAGCTACAGGGAGGGGGTGAAAGAAGATTTTTAAAGCACTGCTAAGCGCTGGGGGGTCTCTACACTCTGCTTTAACCTGGATAATAAAATTAGGAAACACAAGTGTCCAGCGAGTAAAATCACGAAAATACAAATAAAATTCCAGAAAAGGCAAGAGACCTCCCGGCTTCCGCCTCAGGAGGGGAAAGGTGTGTGCAAATGTCAGAATTACCGCTTTCCTGGTAACTGGCGCCTTTTATAGCGCTTGTCTATGGCCTCCCCAACCCAGCCCGACCCAAGATGGCCGCCAAAAACCGGCGCCCAGCCCTCGGCGTCAATACTCAGCCGAGGGTGGGACCGGAGCTACAGGGAGGGGGTGAAAGAAGATTTTTAAAGCACTGCTAAGCGCTGGGGGGTCTCTACACTCTGCTTTAACCTGGATAATAAAATTAGGAAACACAAGTGTCCAGCGAGTAAAATCACGAAAATACAAATAAAATTCCAGAAAAGGCAAGAGACCTCCCGGCTTCCGCCTCAGGAGGGGAAAGGTGTGTGCAAATGTCAGAACTCGTCATTCCATTCCATTCCATCCACCACCACATCCACCACCACCACGTCTACCACCACCATGTCCACCACCACATCTATCTCCACATCCACCACCACGTCTGCCACCACCACCACGTCCACCACCACCATCACATCCACCATATCCACCACTATCACATCTTCCACCACCACATCGTCCACCACCACCACCACGTCCTCCACCACAATGTCCACCACCACCATGTCCACCACCACCATGTCCACCACCAACCCGTCCACCACCACCATGGTCACCACCACCATGTCCTCCACCACCACCATGTCCACCACCACCACCATGTCCACAACCACCATGTCCACTGTTGTGTAACATTTTAGGACCCTATTGTAATTTTCCCGATTCATGCCCTTATATAGGTATAAATCCCCATATTCTTATATAGGCATAAGAATCATAACCATATTTGGACATAGCTCATGCAGTCCAAATACAGTTAGGGACTTCCCCTTGTTCGAATACTGACTTGTCCAAGAACTCCTGGAGTTTTCAAAGAACTGAGAGTCTTTAATGACATTATTATGTCCACCTTTACGTCAATCTCGGCACCTTCAAGGTATAAATATGCCCACATTTGCCATAGCAAACACATGGTGGTTTGGAGCAGTTCAACTATCTACTTGCCCGATGCGCCCAGCTACTGCAAGTGCCAAAGGAAGCCGACCCTCCAGCAGATGCACTGGGAGAGACGCTGTCTTTTCTCCTGCCGAGAAATCCAGCTCCAGTGTTTCCAAGCTACCCTGGCAGGTTGTTGGGAAATCGAGTCCTGAGCCTGACCTTCTTCATTCCAAATCAAGGTACGGAGCTGATTAGACCCTATGAGAAATCTTGGAAAGATTCTTGGCAAAAGAATACTGCATTTATGCTACACCTCACTTACTTCTTCCCTCGTACTAAGCTTAGATTAGGTACATCGGGTAGGCGTATTTTAGAAGCACCAGTTAAGTACTTTTAGCCTCTGTTATGTATGTATGTATTTATCTATGGTTTAGGAACCATACAATGCTCCTACAGTATTATTTTATTCTACTCTTTTTACTGTATGCATTATATTTTGCAACCAGTTTACGATTGTAGCAGTTCATTTCTTAGGCTTGAGAAAGAAGACTGTTCAATAAATCCTTTTATTGAAAACGCCCATCTATCTATTTCTATGCACCTCTGGTGAAACGAAGCATGCACGATTGACTGAGTGAAATTTCTATCTATTGTTTCTACGTCTCTGAAGATCAGCTTCATTCTTGGGGAAACAAAGTTGTCATGTTTATGCGGTTGTCAGAAATTAAATCCCTTCTTGTGAACTCGAGAAAGTTTCTAGTGACCTCTGAGTTAGCTGGCACTCACAATTAAGTCTAATATATTTCGATAGAGACCTAGTAGACTTAAGTCCTACTTCACATCTATAGGATATATTATTCCAATTCGCAGAGCCTATTGGGAATATAGGAACTACACTATATGGCGCCCAACGTTTGGTAAGGCACTAATTTAATGCTAGATACTAGAGTAAATCAGTTGTGCTTTTCACAGAGACCCCTTTTATCCCGCAAAAAACTCCAATAGACGTCTGGAGTGGGTTAAAGGATAAAATATCCGCCATAAACTGAGTTGGACGGAAAATCCTATGTATTAGTTTTGGTTTTGTTCAACGTTGAAGGATACAGTGTTAGAAAATATTGTGCACATTATCTTTATTTCCTTGAAACTTGCTCTGCAAACTTTCATTAAACAATGTCGACTAACGACAACACCGAAGCCGGTGGATCTGGAAATCCTCGACCAGGGTTTGACACCACAGGGTTTAATGAAGACGACGTGGATGCTATAATCATCCCGGAAAACGTAAGGAAAGCCATAGCTATAAAGCTTATAGAAAATGGCCTATCAGCAAGAGGTGATAGATCCAATTTTTAGGCAGCTTTCCAATGGAAGCCACATAATGCTGAATGATCACAGCTGTTTTGGAATGATGCCAGGGACATCATATCTGGTGTGTGTGTCAGCCAGGGTCACTTGTTGTATGCAAGTATTGTTTCCGAAAAATGAGACAGACGGGGAGTCGCCACTATGGCCTTCACTGAACATCTCTTCTATATGAATTGATACTTTAAGCAGAATGAAAGCCATTCTTTTACAAAAAACTGTGCCACTGACCTCGTCCAGAGAGACGCATGATCTGCAAGTTGCAAGGTCCTCTGCAGAGATAGATGCATTATTATCAACAAACTGCCAAATACATTTCGCAGAAATGTTAGGTCGTATCTTAAACATGTCTGACATCAGCGGTATTGTATATGTATTTAAGAAAACAAAATTCTGGACTGTTAGCACCCTTTAAAGCAGTCCTGGGCATTTTTCCTAACTTTGTGCACTCTGTGTTCGGCGGCCTACCTCTCATCTTGGGACTCGTAGCGGAGATCCTATTTTTATTCCTCCTGTTCTGTTATGGCAAATTCGGCCACCAGCGATACCCAAATTACCTTGGAGAATGCTCTCCAGGCCATGCAGGATTGTGAAAGAATAACACAGATCCTTGGCTTGGCTCGTTTGAGAGATCTGAATACCACATGGTTCCTGTCATTCAGACCAATCTGGTAAGATTGTATCTTACCTGTTCTACGATGCCTGCTTTGTGGAGAGGATTGCATGTTAGATATCTGTCTGACACTTCCATCAGCAATGCCAATGGATGTTGACGCTTTACTGAGTCCGGTGACGGCTCATGTACTGTGTTGCCCCCAACGGCTACCGATCCTGATGACGGCATTCATTGATATCTCACCGGTAATTCCAACTGAAGGTGAGATTTTTAAATACATTTCATTTTATTTTTGGGTGGGATTGTAAAACACATGCTCTTGATTATATGTTTTAGTGCTTGAACTTAGATGAACATGATAACGTGGAGTGGGTGTGTGTAACATTTTAGGACCCTATTGTAATTTTCCTGGTTAATGCCCTTATATAGGTATAATCACCATATCCTTATATACACATAAGAATCATAACCATATTTGGACATAGCTCATGCAGTCCAAATATGGCAGGGCTACTTCCACTGGTTCCGAAAAACTACAACGATTTCTTGGAAAACTCGGCTTCAGCAGCTAGGGACTTCCCCTTGCTCGAATACTGACTTGTCCAAGATCTCCTGGAGTTTTCAAAGAACTGAAAGTCTTTAATGACGTTATTATGTCCACCTTTATGTGAATCTCTGCACCTTCAAGGTAATGTAATGTAATGTAAAGGCCAATTTGTATCGCGTAACAATCGCTCCAAGGAGCATCTAGGCGCCAGTATTAGGTCAACCAGGTGTCATGTTGCCTCTCCACTTGACTTGACAAGATCTAAAATCACACTAGGCTTCTGGCAGTTGTATCAGGGAGATTGAAAATCCAGGTTTTTAAGTGTTTACGGAAATCTGTTTCCTCGTCCAATGCTCTCAGATGTAGGGGGAGGGTATTCCACGCTTTTGCACCCAAAACGGCCAAAGACTTGCCCCCTCGGGTTTTGAGTCTGAACCTTGGGATGGCAAGCAGTTTGGCATTAGAGGATCGCAATGCTCGAGTTGGACAGTATCTCTGGAATTTTTTTCTTAGGTATAGTGGACCTAGGTCATGGACCGCTCGAAAGGTAATTATTAGCACTTTGAACAGAACCCGTTTTGTTATAGGTAGCCAGTGTAGCAGGTTAAGGGCTTTGGTGGCTGATGATCTTTTCAGCCATTTCAAAACCAACCTTGCTGCTGCATGTTGTACCATCTGGAGTGTGTGGGTGACTGCTTTATTAGAGCCGGCATAGAGGCTGTTACAGTAGTCGATACGTGATGTTACTAATGCAACCATAACTGTTTTTCTTGCTTCAAAGGGCAAAAAGTCAAAGAACTTCCTCAACCCCTTTATCACCCCAAAGCACATGCCTGCTACTTTCGACGCTTGTTGTTTGAAGGACAGGTCAGCGTCGAAGCATACCCCCAGATTGCGGGCCGAGATGGTAGTATGAGGCGGTATTTCTGCCTTTTCTGGCCACCAGAGTCTAGGAATGAAATAATTTTTAGGGCCTATAGGCATGATCTCAGTTTTGCCTGTGTTGCATTTTAAATGATTTCTCCGCATCCAGTCAAAAGTGGCCGTTAGGCAACATTTGAGTTTTTCCTCCCATATCTGGTTATCCTTATCCATTACCAGGATCAGTTGTGTGTCATCTGCATAGGCTATTACATCTATGCCAAATGACGCTATCAACTTTATCAGGGGTGCGGTGTAAACATTAAACAGTGTCGGACTCAAGCTTGAACCCTGGGGTACTCCCGTCAACAGTGGTTTCTCACTTGAACAGAATTCCCCCAGGGTCACAACTTGTCTCCTGTCACTTAAAAAGTTCTTTATCCACTCCAGAACTATGCCTGAAATGCCAGATGTTATTTGCCGGTCTATTAAGATGACATGTGAGACCGTGTCGAAGGCCGCCGACAGATCTAATAAGATCAGGACGGCCTTCTTACCTTGGTCTAGGGCTGAGCGGATAGTTTCAACAGTGAACAGGAGAGCTGATTCCGTGGAATGTTGAGTCCTAAAACCTGCTTGGTTGGGGTGCCATGCTTCACTATCTTCCAAAAAGCGTGTAAGCTGTTTATTTACCATCGACTCTGTGATTTTACACAGTGCCGGGAGTAGTGAGATGGGACGAAGATTAGACAATGTGGTGGGGTCGGGAAGTTGTTTTTTTTGCCTTGGTTTCACTGCTGCCAGTTTCCACTCCAGGGGCACGTTGGCCATAGACAATGAGGTGTTGACAATATCATTTATAACTGGGTTCACGGTTTCTACAATAAGGTGCAGTAGTCTAATAGGGCACGGGTCAAAAGGTGATCCTGATTTTGTTGCCAAAATTGCTCGTTTAGTCTCCTCCAGACTGATTGTTTGAAAGGCTGCTAGCTGAGTAACCCCCTTCCTTGTTATGTCATCCTCTTTCCTTGGCTCTGGTGTTGGGACCTCAAAATACTTCGTCAGACCCTGTACTTTTTCCTCGAAGAAGTCTGCGATATTATCACAGAGCATCTGTGAGGATGGAATATCCTGCGCTAAGCATTTGGGCTTATTAAAATCATTCACAATTTTTAAAATCTCTTTATGTTTACAATTGGCGGTTTCTATAGCTGATATAAAATACCTCTTTTTTGCCTGTTTGATTTGCGCATGGTAGGCACTCTTAATCTTTTTGTATTTGCTGCATTCTATGCTGCAATAATTTTTCCGCCAGCTGCGTTCAGCTCTTCGTAGCTCCCCCTGTTTATTTTTTAGTTCTCGATCGAACCAAGGGGCGGAGATCTTCTTTTTCCCGCGCCTCATTCTGTTTCTCCCTGTATAAATATGCCCACATTTGCCATAGCAAACACATGGTGGTTTGGAGCAGTTTGACTATCTACTTGCCCGACGTGCCCTGCTACTGCAAGTGCCGAAGGAAGCCGACCCTCCAGCAGACGCACTGAGAGAGACGCAGTCTTTTCTCCTGCCGAGAAATCCAGCTCCAATGTTTCCAAGCTACCCTTGTGGGTTTTGGGAAATCGAGTACGGAGCCTGACCTTCTTCATTCCAAATCAAGGTACGGAGCTGATTAGACCCTAAGAGAAATTTTGGACAGATTCTTGGCAAAAGAATACTACATTTATGCTACACCTCTCTTACTTCTTCCCTCGTACTAAGCTTAGGTTAGGTACATCGTGTAGGCGTATTTTAGAAGCACCAGTTGAGTACTTTTAGCCTCTGTTATTTATGTATGTATTTATCTATGGTTTAGGAACCATACAATGCTCCTACAGTATTATGTTATTCTACTCTTTTTACTGTATGCATTATATTTTGCAACCAGTTTTACGATTGTAGCAGTTCATTTCTTAGGCTTGAGAAAGAAGACTGTTCAATAAATCCTTTTATTGAAAACGCCCGTCTATCTATTTCTCTGCACCTCTGGTGAAACGAAGCATGCACAATTGACTGAGTGAAATATCTATCTATTGTTTCCACAACTCTGAAGATCAGTTTCATTCTTGGGGAAACAAAGTTATCATGTTTATGCAGTTGTCAGAAACTAAATCCCTTCTTGTGAACTCAAGATCATTTCTAGTGACCTCTGAGATAGCTGGCACTCACAATTAAGTCTAATATATTTAGATAGAGACCTAGTAGACATAAGTCCTACGTCACATCTATAGGATGTATTATTCCAATGCGCAGAGCCTATTGGGAATATAGGAACTACACTACACCACCACCACCACATCACCCACCTCCACCACCACCACCACCACATCCACCACCACCACATCCACCACCACATCCACCACCACATCCACCACCACCACATCCACCACCACCATATCCACCACCACCACATCCACCCCCACTACCACGTCCACCACCAGCACCAACAACACGTCCACCACCAGCACATCCACCACCATCACATCCACCACCATGTCCACCACCACATTCACCACCACGTCCACCACCATGTCCACCACCACGTCCACCACCACTATGTCCACCACCACCACCACCACATCCACCACCATGTCTACCACCACCACATCTACCACCACTATGTCCACCACCACCACCACGTCCACCACCACATCCACCACCACCACTTCCACCACATCCACCACCACCACCATGTCATCCACCACCACCATATCAACCACCACCACATCCACCACCACCACCACTACTATGTCCACCACCACCACCACATCCACCACCACTACGTCCACCACCACCATGTCCACCACCACATCCATCACCACCATGTCCACCACCAGCATGTCCACCACCACCACATCCACTACCACGTCCACCACCTCATCCACCACCACCGCCACCTTTTATAGGTAAAGTGTCACTGGAGGGCAGGGGTAATAGGAATGTCCACCCCAGCTGTAGCTGTGACATTTAAGGATGCGTGGGGTGTGAGAAGATGGGAATAGGGGCTAGAAGTATTACACCAAACCAAAGAGGATGATGGACGAAGGGTTGAACATCGCAAGCACTCACCCCCAGTCAACTGATCTGGGTTTAATCCATCATCATTCTTTAGCTCACTCTGCCACCCCAGTTCAGACATGGCCATATGCCACTGAAGACTGGGAAGTTTGGTATCAAATCAGCCTGACCCTGTGTCTCATGCAAGCAGTCTAGCCGGAACTGCCAAGCCATGTCTGTCCTGGACCAGAAACAAGCATCCTGGCACCGGTTTCTGGCTAATCAGCCGTCATCAGCCAGGCTAGCTTGAATCCAGTGGCAAAGTGAGCAAGGGACCCACATCTGGGCATGCCCTGCCAACTTAGGGCGAACAAAGCAAAACCAAAGGGGATGATGGACGGAGTTTTGAACATTGCAAGCACTCACCCCCAATCAACTGATAAGGGTTTAATCCATCATCATTCTTTAGCTCACTCTGCCACCCCAGTTCAGACATGGACATATGCAAATCAGTCTGACCCTGTGCGGCATGGGAACATTCCAGCCCGAACTGCTAAGCCATGTCTTCCCTGGACCAGAAACAAGCGTTCTGGGACCGGTTTCTGGCTAATGGACTGTTCCCATGAGGAACAGAGTCAGACTGATTTGCATATGGCCATGTCTGAACTGGGGTGGCAGAGTGAGCTAAAGAATGATTGTTATTTAGATTTTGTTATTTAGGTGTCTGTATCATACTTCTTTGCCAGTGGATTTCTACATGGTGTGTTCAGGGCAAGACTGGGAACCAAAGCTGCCCTGGTAAATGTTGTCAGGCCAGGCCCTGTGCAGTGCAGAGTAAGCATAGCCAGCAAGACTTTTTTGGGAGGGCGGGCTCTCCCCCAAGAACATTTTGGGAAAGAATGGTACATTCCACAACACATTTGTCATTGTATTTTCCACCGTGTTAGATTTTAAAGCGTAGTAAAAGAGGACCTTACTGTGCACCAGGACAGAAAATCTTTGCTTGGGCTCTTCAATTATTCCCTCACTATCATCCTTCAACAGTGCCCCTCATCTCTCCATAGCCCCTCTCTCAAATGTATTTAATTTGGTTTATAGCACTTCTCATACCAGTGTAGGGTGTCAGAGAACTTTACATCACACATATACAGAGACAACGAATGATACATTTTTAAATCAGTGTATAGAAAATGTTACATAAAGCAAAGGTGACTGCAAGGTGTAGGTTTTACATGTCAGCCCTACTGGTAGGCATGTTTTTAGGAGTGCTTGGTCTGGAGAAGCACAAACACAGGATTTAGAACGTAACACAGTGGTTAGGGTTCACTTTAATAATAAGAATTCTTTTGAGAACATAACACTTTTGGTTAGTGTACTAAAGTGGGTTTCTGTTGCAGCTTTTTGCCAGACTACTGATACACTTTTTCTTGGTGTGCCCTGAGTCCCTGTCAATCAGGTTCCCAGGGCCTGTGTTCTTTCCCCAAAATTATCCCGATTGACATCTCTGGCCACATGTCAGCCCCTGGTAAATGGTACCACAGGTACCCAGGGCACTGTGACCATAGAAGACCTCTAAGGGCTGCAGCATTTATTGTGCCACCCTTAGGGGCCCTGTACCCTGACACTGACACACTGCCTTTGCAGGCTGCGTGTCTTGGCGCAGAACAAAGTGAAGAGTCAACATGGCACCCATCCCTATATGCCATGCGCACAAACTGCTGCCCTGGCATACATCGGTCACCCCTCTAGCTGGGTGCCCTATGCCAGTGGTGGGGGTACAGGTGCATAAGCCCTATACCCCTAAAGTGCCCATGTCCATTCCTGGGCACTGTAAGTGCAGTGCTGCCATTAAGAGTATATGGTGCTGGGGGTTTGTCATTACGAATAGGGGTGGGCGGAATTTGCGGAATTGCGTTACGCAGATCTCCGCGAAACGGTAATAAATCTCTGCGAACACGCAGAAATTCAGTGAACGCGTGGAATTGCTTGTTCGCGATGCTTTTCTACTGTTCGCAATCGCTGTTTGCGTGCTCGCGGGGAAATATTTCGCAAACATGCATTTGAGAACGCGAACAAGCAAAATATTTCGCGAAGTCGCGGAACGCAGAATTTTGGGCAATTTCGTGTTCTCTGCGAAACGCCAAATTACCCTAATTCAGCAAATTCCGTGATCGGAACGGAATTTACCACCCATGCCTAATTACGAACTCCACAGCACCATAAAGGCTACACTGAAGACTGAGAAGTTTGGTATCAAGCTTCTCAGCACATTAAACCCACAGTTTTGCCAGTGTGGGATTTAATGTAAAATGCACAACAGAGGGCATCTTAGAGATACCCCCTGAAACTCGACCAACTCCTAGTGACCTGACTGAGTGGCTGCTTAGGCTGCCACGACCAGACATGTTTCTGGACCCCTGGGTCGAGAACTTGCTGCTCTCGGGGGGCCTGAAACAATGCATATCCTGGGACGAGGTGCCAAGCCTCCTCCCCCAGGATGGGCAGGGTTTACGAAGGAGAAGCTTCAAAGGCATGTCGCCTTTGTTAGCCTCTCCAGACCCTTTACTGCTTTCAGCAACTGGTTCTACCCCCCACTTTGGGAGGGAGAACCGGCAGGGAAAACAAGTGAGGAAGAGAAGTGTGCCCACCTTTGCCAAACTCCACCACTAAGGTGGGGGAGGCGAGGTGAAGCACAACCTTGAGTTCCCGCCATCTTGAGGATGGGGGACCCAGCCAACTACGGACATGCTCCTGCCCCCCTCCCACTGGAGAGTGGCAGAATAGGGGGTGTACCCACCCCAGGGAAGGGACCCATTGGTCCCTGCCCTTTACCTAGCTGTAATGCCCCTAAATTTAGTATTTAGGGGCACCTGGAACCTTCCTTCCTCAGATCCAGCAACCACACGAAAAGAAGAGAAGAAGAAGGATGAGAAGCCGTGCAGAGCTAACAAGAGGACAACGCCCACTGACTTGGCCCCAGCCCTACAGGCCTGTATCCCCCTCAAACGTGCTCCTGCAAAACCCCGGCATATACAGTAGCCAGTAACCTCAAAAAAACCTTAGGACCTGCCTGCCTTCACTTTCCAAGCTTTTTCTCCCATGAACACCGGGTCATGTTTGAACTGCAGCTCCTGGCGCCAGTCAGGAACCGCAAATCCAGCCCACACTGCACCTGCCGAACCCGGCCCGAGCTAGAGTGGAAAACACCACTAGGAGGTCCCCTGGCGACCCTGACCTGGCTCAAGCCTACATACGACATCTGCAGCCTCAATCCAGAGGACCCCTCCGACCGCGACCAGAGTGGGTAAGAAAACCTGACATCCAAAGTCACCCCTGCACCCAATGCCCCATGGCCTTGTGTGCCCAACCGAGCGGTACCTAAACCATCCCTCTACATCCCAACTTACCTCTCGAAGTGGTGATTACTCCTGGAAGATCCTCGTCCCCGAGCCTGCAGTGTTTCTTTGTCCCGGAGAATCTCCATTGAAATCAACAGGGCACTCGACCTCAAAACAGCACCCTGCACCCAGCCGCCCTAGTGCCACTGAGGGTGCCCCTTTGTGCTAACTTGGTCCCCACCTTGCCCTGAGCTTAACCCTAGGAGCTTTGCTCTCACAACCCCGTGGCCTGCTTACCAGCAGCCACCAACCGGAGTCCCCCTATCCTCCATAGGATAACAATGGGCCTCAACACTCTTTACCTGGCCACCCGAGTGCCGCTGAGGGTGCAACAACAGTGCATCACTGACCCTGGGAGACCACTGAGTCTAAGCCCAGGACCCTAACTCGAAAGACCGATTACCTACCTGGAAACCAATAACCTCTTTTTCCTCATAGAATAACATTGACACCTTTTCTCCAAAAAAGTTTGTGTCAACTTTTGAAAACTAAAAATATTCCTTAAAAATCAGCAGAATAACCAAAACGCATTTTCTCTATGTGAATAAGTTTCTAAGTGTCAACTTTTGAAATGAAATAATATTCTTTAAAAATCGTATCTTTAACTAAAACGCAATTACTCACCTGTTTTCAGGAAATGCCCCAGTGCTGAATCTAGAATCCAGCACTGTATTAGCAAAAGTAATCTGAAAGTAATTAACTGCATTTTACTTAAGTATGGGTGAATTTTGCGAATTCGCAATTCGCGAAATTGCGTATTTACGGATTCGCAATCCGTAAAATTGTGTTCGCAAGGGTTTCTGTCCGTTCGCGAGGGTTTTTTACCAGTTCACAAACGCGAACTTACTTGTTGGGTCGCAACGGTCGCGACCATGTTGTTTCTACGTCTGGTTCATCACAGCACCCTCTGTTTCACCACTGCCACACTCTGTTTCACCACTGCCACCCTCTGGTTCACCCATGCCACCTCTGGTTCATCACTGCCACCCTCTGGTTTATCACTGTAGATTATGGGGGGAAAAGCACACCTGCCCTGCCTCAACTGACATGAATTAGTTTGGGGCTGATTAATGTGTCACTGAATTTGAGCTGGCACCTGCTTCCTTAGCTGTAAGTGCTTCCTGATTAATGATGAGCTTGAACTTTTGAACCTGCTAAGTGCTTTCAGTTTTGCAAAATTCGTTAGCACACCTGCCCTGCCTCAACTGACATGAATGAATTAGGGGCTGATTAATGTGTCACTGAACTTGAACTTCCAGTCTGGCACCTGATTCCTTATCTGTAATTGCTTTCTGTTGCAGTGTATTTTTTTTTAACAGGACCTTTGTGGCATACTTGTAGCTATTCTCTGAGCCTGCTGTGAGGGTCAGAGCAGGGTCATAGAATAGTTGCAAGTAGGCAACTGAAATCTGGAGGGGCCCCTCAGGAAGCACTGCAGGGAATGGTTACTAATGATGAGCTTGAACTTTTGCACCTGCTGAGTGCTTTCAGTTTTGCAAAAATCGTTTTTCTGCGATTTCGCGCGATTCGCGGGGCGCGAATTCGTGCGAGATTGATTTCGGAAGCCGCGAATTCGTGCGAATATACGATTTGTTTTTTTGCGGCGTGTTAGTTCACGTGATTTTTTGCGTTTTCGCAAGCCGCTTGTAGCGCAACGTTTCGAAGTTACCCTAGCGGTCGTACATGGGCGCGGCCATCTTGTTTGCGTGACGTATTTCCGTTTCTGGGCACTATGTGTAATCTCGCAAAGTGTGCGGCTCGCTAGTACAATTTTGCGGGTGATCGCGGGGGAAATCTCGCGCGAACTTACCCACGCGGTCGTGAAAGGGCGCGGACATCTTGTTTTTCATTTATTGCTATGGTTCTGGGCATCCTTTCTGTATCCTCTATCAATCTCTGCCATCCTTTGCTTGTTTGAAGTTTTTTTTGATCTATTTTACTTATTATCTATCCCTCTATTTTTCTAGCTCTATATTTATGTGTTTTCTGCTACTTTTGGTTAATTTTAAACTACTTTTTTTAACTCTTTTCTTTTCTTCTCTATTCTATTTCTTCTTTATTATTTACCTTCCTTTCTGCCCAGACCATGGTAAAGGGAGCCGGGAAGCAGCCCGAGAAGGTGAAGGGTCCTGCACCCCGTGCCCGGCTCCCGTGCGGGCGTTTGAGGGGGAGCTAGTGATGCCACGGGAGATCTTTAGCACGGAGGAGGTGGCCGCACTAGTGTTCTTTGTACAGCGCCGCCTCCCCAGGACCATCGCGGCAGGAGGCAAGATCGCAAGCGGCTATGGGCTCCGGGAGCGCCGGAAGCGGTGGGCGAAGGTGTGCCGGGCCATGTTTGAAAACTCTCGGGTCCGGCGCACCTACAACCAGGCCACCCACCGTTGGACGGATCTCCTGGACCGGGAACGCGACTTGCTCGACCTGCTCGGCGTCGAGATCCCCGGGCTTGGTGAGTAGTAGTAGCTATTTCATCACTACTCTGTTTCTCCTGCTCTGTGTGTTATTATATTGCAAATTTTTGTTTTTTATCAAGAGCAATAATGCTGCCGATTGCATTGTAGGTAAATTATATTTCAAAATCTTCTGTGCATTTCAGGTGCACTGCTCTCCTTCTCAGTAGCGTTGCTACTATGCTTATTTATTTTCGATTTTGTGTTCATTTCATTGGCCTGAGAAATTATGTATGAGTGTAGTTTACAGAACTGCGTAATGCTAGACACTAAGGGGCAGATTTGCAATTACCGGCGCATCCCTGCAAAGTAGCAGGGATGCGCCAGTAATTGTGAGCCACGCCACCACCACCCATGGTGCGCCGTATTTACAATGCGGCGCACCATGGGCCCAAAACGTCACCGAAGCGTTACGCATCTGTGCCGTAAAGGCGGCGCATTGCTGGAGTTGCGTCACAACGATGGCGCAGCTCCAGCAATGCTCTGGGGTGCCCTATCTCCCCAATGCTGCGTCAAGCCATACGTCTGCTTCAAGCAGGCGCAGGGTTTGAGTGACGCATCATTGTCCTAAAAGTGACTGATTGAAATCTTGTCGATTTCCCTCAGTCACTCTTAGGATGCGTTCCTGAGCAGGAACGTCCTCCCATGCGCCGGAACACCTGATGATGGCGCAGGGCTTTACAACGTGATGCATCTCCCATATGCGTCACGTTGTTAATATACGCCGCACCATGGCGCCTCTTTTGTTCTGCCACTGCGTCACAAAAGTCACGCAACAACGGAGCAAAAGAGCCGCAAGGGGCTTGTAAATTTGCCCCTACAGACTCAAGTCCAGTCCTTCCTTTGTACACCTGGCAATAAGAAGAAATAGTGGTGGTGGATTGATAGTTTGAGTATTTTAATGACTGGTTAATGTAGTAGGAAACTTTTCAGTGTTGTCACTGATCTGCAATCACAATGGAGTTTGTATGTCACTTCGCGTGCTGCGAACTGCTGCCTGCCAGTCCTAGGCGAACCTTTTTAGTACTTTGTTTAGTGAGTTACATAACTTTCCAAGTCGACGGTCCGCAAATCAAGCAATACTAATATCGTAGTAGACCACATGAGATAGGTCAATATATCCCGTGGAATAGTTGTCTATTTGCTATTTCGCCAAAATATTTTGTTATTGTTCTTTTGAAATGTTTGATTTGGTTGACAACAATCATCCATGTTTTCAGGTCTTTCTTTCTTTCATGTTGTACATCAGCTCCCCCCAGGGGCAAGAGGACAGAGGAGGAGGTGGTTGCTGCTGCTGTTGTAGAAGGCCAGGATCGGTCAGGCGAGGGCTCCTTTGCTGGCCCCAGTAAGTTTTCATTTTAATATAGAGTACCTATTTTTTCCTAGCGTTCCTCATTCGATTTTTTCTAAATCGTCTTGTATCTTCTTGTAGACTGTATCTAAATTCTTATCCTGCCTCTACTATGACTCCCTGTGGTATTACTAGATTATTCTTATTAGTCTGTCTGTGTAGCTAACTAAGATTGCACAGTTGGCAAAAGGTATCAAACGAAACTCCCATTCTAGTCATCAATAGCTCTATGAACTGAGTGCAGTCCTCTGGGATTGTCCATAATGTCTTTTCAAGTCTTCAAAATGTTTATGCTTTGACAATTCCCAACAATAAAATGCGAATGACCACCAAGAAAGAATAAGATACTACTTTACTTTTGGTTTGGATAGGAGGTCAATCCATACTACTACTGTTGCAGGGACAAATCTGCACAAACAGAACTATGGACACTAAATAGTGCATTGTTTATCAATTATAATAGGCGCAGGTAGACTTTCCACATACCTCAGTGATAACAGACTTTGAAGAACCCCCAATCTCCTTACTGACTAGATAGTGTGGCAGAGTCATTTAGCTTCCGAATTCGATGATTGATCCCCAATGATGATTATCCAACGCAGGACAAGAGTACGGAATCAGAGTCCAGAAGTGTCAGAGGCACGGACTCATGCGTGCAAATTGCAAAACCTTTTGCTCAGTCACTCTTGACCAAATACCACAGAGTCTATTTAAGTTTTAAAGCTTTATTAAAAGTAAAAACATTTATTAAAAATCAAGTTTGTCATAAAACATAAACGGTTGATTAAAAATGGAAAAGTGCTTAGTGATTTATTTCACACATTTATTGTGGGCGAGCCGAGCCCTCACCTGGTTTGAACTTTAATTTTTCTTTTTGGTGCTGAATCGTTGGTCACTCCGTCCTAGTGATGATGATCTGATCTTGCTCTTGTTCTTAGAAGTGAAGCTTCTGTCTGTTATGAGAAAAATGGTGCGTGTTAAAAAGCAAGCATTCATCAGTTGTGCCAAAAAGTGCAGCAAGACAACACCCTTCCCTGGAAAAAGGGACATTTTTACTTTAGAGTAGACAGTCACAAATTATTAGATTGGTTTCTGTATTCACATTTCTTCATTCCTAGACAAAATACTAGTGAGTGGTGTATGTCTATGACATCTAACATTCTTAAATGTACTTTGTAGGTGGAACATCTGGTGCCGGGGCCAGCGCGGAGGTGGAGGAGGACACTATTGGGGAGGAGGCGGTGCAAGTGTCGGAGGAAACTGCTGTGAGGGTTGCCACGGTAGTGGCGGGCAGTGATAAGCTCTTATATTCCTTACTTATTGAGATTGCAGACTGCAGAGTGTGCTCTCTGCATGGGTGTAGTATATATGTTGTACAGTTAAGTTACTATACTGTTAAGAAGACTTTCAAATTTAGAACAAAGTTTTTATCAACCAGGTAGTAGCCTCCTCTAAATGTACTTCAACTCAGCGGTGAATTTTTTTTTCCAGATTCCAAATCAGATCAGAGATGAACTTGATGGATGGGATGAACGAAAAGCGAAAGAAGGGTATAAGTAAGTGTGGAAGGATGAGCAAGTTAAAAGTAATGATGACTGACAAAGAAGAATGATACGTGTTTGATTGGTGCCCGAGGTGGCTGGGAAGGAATATGATGCATGGCTGGGTGAAGGATGAAGCAAGGATGGGTGGAAGGAGAACAGCCTTGGTGGGTGAAACAGAAACTGTATGTGTGCGCAATATATCCTTTGGTTGAAATTCAAATGCAAGTCAAGCACGGATGTATGGCTTGTGGTTTCCCAAATAAAATGAAAAGGTTGTTTTCCCGTGAGAAAACGTAAGGTTTGTCCAGATTAGAGACATGAAGAAGAATGATTGACATATAGTTTGAATGGATGGATGCCTGTATCATGGTACTATCTGACTCTTAGATAGCATATGTGTATCTAGAGAGAGTAGACGGTCACTGGATGAACTAAGTGTTACTTTGAAGAGCATGTAACACCGCACCCGCACGTCCGTTCCAGTGTAGGAAAGGCAAGGAAAAGAAGTTTTAATTTTGTCCGAATACTACCATGAATAGAAGCAGTAGTTTGTTTTGCAAGCACAGCATATATCCGGCTATTACGATGGCCACTCACTACCTCTGTTAATAAGTTTAGTAGAACTCGGTCATTCATGTGTGGATGTATCACTGTTCACTCAATAAAAAGCAAAGCAACTAAAGTCATCCCATATGTAAGCGAATACATACCATGTGCAGTGATAGATAATCAGATTATTTATCTTCTTAATTTTCCTTTTCTAGTATTCATTGGCACTGTAGGGTGAAAGTTAAATTAATTAAGCAGTAGCCCTTGTAACAGAGTATTCTCAGTGCCACCCGTAATAGAAAAGTAAGAGCATCACCACCTGCATGTACTGGACCGGTACAGTAACGCAAGTCTGTCTCACTCATCATGGCGGGCGTCTGTTTTTCTCGGGTGCAAGTTGACTGTGCTGGCATTATGCCGGCTTGCAGAAGTTAACGTATCAATTTTGCTAAACAAGAGAGAAGAAGAAGAATAAGACTGGTGTACTTTCATAGTCGACTCTAATGGAGTGAGTCCATAGTGCTCGTAGAATTGATTCCTTAAACTCCCACTAATGTTAGAACAAGGATGAAGAAGTGGGAGGTTAGATAGATACTGGCCACAATAGTTATGTACTGCGCTTGCAAGTTGCTAGTTCTACTGTGACACAACTTTCTGCTGAATCATTTTGTGTTAATCTTAAAGAGCATTGGTTACAGACTAAGTCTTTCTTTCTTCATATAGATGCTCCTTCCAAACCAACACGGAAGGAGCTAGCTAAAAGGCCCGGCAACGGAGGCTGGAGGCGACTGTCGCCAAATATCGGCGGCTGGTGGCCCAGGAGGAGGGGGACACGCAGTCGACCACAACATCGACCGGTACAGCTGCATCCTCCTCCGCGCTCCCTGGGTCAGCAAGTCAGCGCAGGTCTCCAGCGGTACGGAGCCGGGGTACCGCAGCCACCCGCCACCGCCGAGCAGCAAAAAAATCTGCTGCCCCCACAGCAGTACCAAAAAAAGTTGCACCGCCTTTCACTGAGGGTGTCCTACCTCGAGCAGGAGCTGCTCAACACCAAAACCCTGCTCGAGACCCTCCGCAAGGAGCATGCCGACCTGGCCCGAAAAGTCAACAGAAGCCAGCAATAGGAGGAGACTGTCCCTTGCCCCTTTTTTAAAGACTTCTGGGGGGTGGGAATTGGGAGTTGGGTTTTCTACTTTTTTGGACTTAGTTTTCACGGACATTCGTTGGGGCTCGGGAGGGGGGGGTTGGGTCTTGCGGGAGATTATTTATGTTAGGGATATAAATATACTTTAAACTTTATCTTAGAATACGTGTTTTAACTTTCTTACTGCTTTTGGGGCTGGTGGGTGGGGGTTTAACAGTAAGTTTGTTTTCCTGAAACTTAAGTGGCATCTTGATTCAAGTTGTGTAAGTAATTGCCCCAATGTTTTCAAAACTAAGTGCCTCTCACAGAGTAAGTGAATTCAATAGTCCTAGGACCGTCAGTCTCTCGTCTCTCCTAATACATTATACTACCTCCCCCCAAACGCTTATCTTACCTGTAATTTGTGTTTGGAAATAGGGCTAGGCACAGGGCTGGCTGCACGGGAAATGGTGATTAAGGTTGGCAATCCTGGGCGGATGAAATGTTATCATTGCGGTGGAACTAGTGGTGTTACACAGTGGCAGTTGCAGCATCTGAAAAAAAAGAAAATGAAACCTTGTTTGTCCTTACCGTAGCATTAGAACGGTACGATAGAGAGTATAGCAGGTGACAGTACACTAGAACAGTGCCACAATGTAGCCTAACAAATGGTAAAGTATTGAAAGTATAAGTACTACTTGCGTTGAATTTCTTTGACATTGGCTACTACTACAAGAAATAGTACTGAAGGTGAAGGACACAGCAGCGTAATCATTTGCCACGCCTAGGAGGAGGATGTTCTTGATGAGCAATCAAGTTGATGACGCACATGAAAATCTGCTTTCATTTGCCAATAGTCATGGGTCTGTGTCAAGCTGAGTAAGATATATCCTCGGATTCCTTCACCAGCCTGTTGCTATGACCTTATGCTCCCCAGCAAGTGTGTGGAATTATTGCTGTCATTTAGTCACACATCAATCAAAACCACACAGCCCAGGGGAAGAGGGTTAGGGTTTGGAAAATGGATGGGAAAGGGGGTTTTTGGGAAAGTTTTGTTGAGAGAAGAAAAAAAAACACAGCATGGACAAACAATAATTGAAGATAAACAAATCTTTGGGTACAAAGTTATCCATAAATCTTTTAAGTGACATAAAGGAAGTGCATGCACTACTGCATGCATGGTTACTGAAAAGTAAGTAGTACTTTAGACAACCGTGAATGAAAGAATGCGACAGTACAGGGCTGCAGTAATTATGCATTTTCACTTGCCTATCTCTGCACTCAGAGTAACACTTCGTACATTAACCCCTTCGACGCTGATGACGAGCTGGGCTCGTCATGAGGTAGCCTCCTCGCACGCTCATGACGAGCCCAGCTCGTCATGTAAAGTGCGGTTTTAAAAAACTCAGCACAGGAGCGGAATTTCGCTAGCGCGCATGCGGTTAAATTAGATTTGAAAAATAGTAGAAGTAAAACCTATACAATGGCTGTAGGGATGAATTTAGAAGCAGAGATCAAAGAAATGCAGAGTCACACTCATAGAAGTTCACAGCAATAACATTACTTAAAAGATAATTAGAAAAGAACGGATACTGTATCTGTATGTTTGGGAAGTTGCATGCATCCAACCATTCCTCTTATTAGCGGGACCCCTTTTCCACCATGGATTTCCTGTAAAACAAATGCAATCAACATTAGAATGTGCCAACAGTGCTCACAGACCACAACCCACCCCCAACAACCTAAAAGCCCCCCAAACAGCACCCCAAAGACAGGCAAGTAAACAAAAGCGCAAAAACTTATTCTGCACTGATTTTCTCCAAACCACTTTTAGCCGGTATTACACCTTCCAAGCAAGGCCCCCAGACCCGTGAACCCGGGCAAAAACAAGTTTCACCCCATCAAAAAGCCGAAAAGCAAAACCGGGAAAAGCCACACTTAGGAAACTGTGGGCCTACCTGGAATGCAGTCCAAATGAGCTCTGCAGCTAGGCCCTAACTCCCCTTTTCCACCATGGATTTCCTGTAAAACAAATGCAATCAACATTAGAATGAGCCAGCAGTGCTCACAGACCCCAAAACCCACCCCCAACAACCTAAAAGCCCCCTAAACAGCACCCGAAAGACAGGCAAGTTATCAAAAGCGCAAAAACTTTTTCTGCTCCGATTTTCTCCAAACCACTTTTAGCCGGTATTAGACCTTCACAGCAATGCCCCAGACCCGTCAACTCACCCGCAAAGAAGTAGAACACCCCCACAAGTGCAGAGTCTTTCTTCATTCGGCGTAATCCAGCCATCTGCTTTGAGGGAAATAGGAGTCTGGAGGAGGAGGATAGAGGAGCATGTTCTTGTGAACTTGTGAACCTGAGGAATGCAGACTGCGGCACCTTCAAATCAATAAGCAAATAAGTAAAGACAGTTCTGCTGATGGGCTTGTTTTTGTGATTAGGTGATTAAAGTTTTTTTATATAGATTTTTTAAAACAAAGAAAGACAGACACACAGGAATAAAAGTGAATAAGGACGAAAAAGAAAGTTAGTGATTCATTGACTCATTTTCAGGGCTCGGTGTCAGGGAAGAAGAGCTCCTCCTCAAACTCTGCTAATTCAGACGGGAGTAGGTCAGTTAACAGGGAAGAACTTCCCTCATCTAAGTTGGTGTCCTCCTCGTCTTCTTCCTGCATGCATTCTCGTATTTTGTAATCTGGTGGTATGAAGTGCTGATTCATCTTGATCATTGTTAACCTCTCCACATTTTTGGGCGAGAGGCGAGTCCTTTTGGAAGTTACAATGCCACCAGCAGCACTGAAAACACGTTCAGAAGACACACTTGCGAGTGGGCAAGACAAGTGATTTATAGCCAGGTTGGTGATCTCTGGCCACACATCTGTTTTCCCATGCCAATACGCCAATGGGTCATGAGAAACATGGACCTCTGTCGAGTCATTCAAATAGGCCTGCACCATCGACTCAAGGTTCTCCAGGGTTCTTCCATTTTGCTTACTTTTTTTTGGGACCATTTGAGAAGCAAACCCAAGCTGAGTTAGCCAATCCTCTTCTTCACACAATATTACTGTTGTGTCTGGTGCAGATGATACGGTTGCTGGTGTCGTTAACAGCTGAGAGGGAAAATCACTCACTTCTGCCACAGATGCAGAAGTGGATTTTTTTGACTGCGGATGGCCTGCTGAAGTACTGCCTTTTCCTTCAATTTCCTGCCGTTCTCTTTCAAACCGAGTGGCTGACACAGCTAGACAATGTTTGTACTTTGTAACATCTGCGTCATCAAAAGGAAAGAATACTGCCACTGCCTTTTTGTACCGTGGATCCAGAATAGAAGCAGAAATGTAATGCTGTTCTGTCTGGATCTTTTCAAGACGTTCATCGCAAAGTAGGTGCTGTAATGACTTCTCCGCCAACTCAAATGCTTCTTCCTTTCCATCGTTTTCAAACCTAGAAGACACCGCCTTCAGTTGGTGCTCTAGCATGCGCAACAATGGGATAGCTTTTCCCAAATTACAGTCCTCCCTGCTGACTGCACGCGTGAAGACCTCAAAAGGACGAAGCATGTCTGTCAGGCTTTTAACTAGCTCCCATTGCTCCACCTGTATCCTCATGTCTATCATAGGTGTACCCAGTTTAAAGAAATACTGATCGACTACCGCATACTGCTCATACAGACGCTCAAGCATGTAGAAGGTTGAGTTCCAACGTGTTGCCACCTCCTGGATGAGTGCTTTCACTGGCACTTTACGTTCATGTTGCAGGCACCTCAGCTGCTTCCGGGCCTTAAAAGAATGGTTGAAATGTGTGCACATTCTTCGGCAGGTGGTCAGTAACTCGGAGACTGGACTTTCTTCACTAAAGAATTTTTTAACAACCAGGTTTATACAGTGCGCCAAACACGGCACTCTGAAATAGTTACCCTTATCCATGGCCTTAACTACATTGGCGCCATTATCTGTGGAAACATAACCAATCATGCGTTTTCTTGGGGACAGCCATTCAAAGACCTTTGTGTTAAACTCATGCAAAATGTTTTCTCCTGTATGAGTTTTCTCCATGGCAAACATGGCTATTGTTGCATGTTTCCGAGCAGCTTTATAAACTTTGTCTGTGTCAACACCTGCGTTTAGCTTTGCTTTAACCCCTGAAAAAGAGACCCAGTGTGCAGTGATGCACATGTAATCAGTGGCTGTGCAACTGGTCCACATGTCTGTTGTCAGATGTATAGTGTGAACAGCACTCTTCTGCAAAGCTGCCCCAATCACCTCCAGCACATCTTCATGTAGGGCTGGAACCGCAACTCTGGCAAAATAGAACCGGCTAGGAACCTTCCATTTAGGGCAGAGCGTTGCCATCATTTCAAGAAAACCCACCCCTTCCACAAAAGAAAAAGGGAGAAGGTCCAGCGCTAGCATTTTAGCCAGCTTGGTGTTATACAGACACGCCGTTGGGTGGTTGCGTTCAAATGGCGCATCTGAAAACAACATGCTTCTAATGGTGGGCTGGACCATTTTACGGGATGATGATGACTTCTTCGACCCAGTTACGTTCAGTGATGATGAACTTTTTCGCATTGGTGTCTCATTCTCTCCCACACTCTCAGTGTGGCTCATACATCTTGCAGGGGGTGTGCTGCTGACAGGGGTACTGGCTGAAACTGAAGAAATGTTTGACGCTTCTTCCTCCTCGTCATCATCAGATGAAACATCAACGGATACAATTTGTTGACTTGCAATTCGGGCTGCCTTGATCTCCCTTAGGTGCGCATGCCATTTGACAGTGTGCTGTCTCTCAAGATGACCTCTCTGGCCTCCGGTACCATAGTTGGTACCAAGCTTACCACGACTAACTCGAACCTTACAAATGGTACAAATGGCTATGTTTTCCCTTGTTGGGCTAACACTAAAGAAGTCCCAAACTGCGGACTTCAAATGTCTGTGGGGGGCGGAGGAGGCGATACTGGGAATGCTAATGCCAGATGAAGTGAGGATGTGTGTTGCCGAAATTTACTACGTTGTGCACTTACAGCACCACTAATTGAGGAAATGGAGGTCGAGGTGGATGGAGGTCCCTTATGGCGAGAAAATATGGAAGCTGTAGGTGGTGGTGTACTAGTTAACTGCATTGGTGGTGGTCCCATTGACACGTCGCCATCATCACGCTCAGCAGCATTTCGGGATAGGGTAAAAATGTCTGTTTGCTGCATGCCCGCTGAGGCTGGAGTGACGTCTATGATGACTGCGTCGTCGTCGTGAGAGTCTTCATCAGCAGGAGTATACGCCACTTCTTGTTCAGCGTCATCATCACACTCCATAACTATGAGACATTCGGGGACCTTCCTTTTACGCTTAGCTACCTTTGTCAGATCATGGTGTGCCTCGCTCTCAGACAGCACTGGTGGTTCCCAATTTTGATCCATATCATCAGAAGGAAGGGGGCTTGAAGAAGATGTAGACACCATCCTTGATCTTTTCCTTGCTGGGGATCTGGAAGACAATGAATCATCAGGAGGAGTGGCTTCCTCAGATGATACCTCGGCTTGAATGTCGATTTCCTGATGTGCCCCTACTTCGGGAGGAACAACTGTTGTGGGCACTTGTGCTGCTCCATGCACCTCTGCTTGCGCCTCTCCTTGCGCCGCCTCTCCTTCCACATGTACTTGGGCTTGTACTTGCCCATGTGGTTGTTGTTGCGGCTGTGGTTGTTGAACACTCGTCAGATGAGTTACAACAACCTGTGTTGATTGAGGGATGCTGCTACTTTCTTGCGATGAGCCAACATCACTGGTCGATGGTGATTGAACAACTATACTGGTTGCCTCTGCAGCACTCAAGGGCTTGGACCTAAGTTGGCGTGGTGGTGGTGGCACTGAGCCTAATGGAGCGGAGGTGCTGCTCCCAGCTTGGTCCCCAGCAGACCCCGCTGCTGCTGCAGGCGTACTTTTTTTTCCCCAAAAAATGTGGCGGTCGTCACACCTGTCTCCTTGGTCAGTGGCGCCACTTGCTTCTTCTGCTCCTTACTGGCAATTTTTTTGCTAGAGGAGCTATGGGCAACTTTTTTTGGGGCCATCTTCTTCAGATGTCAGAACAGCAGGCCGCAGTGGCACAAGTTGCAGAGTTGTCAGTGGCCACACGTGACGTTGTGCTGCACACACCTCAGCAGGACTTTTTCCTGGCACTGATGAGGAACGATGAGGCTGATGATTCATCTTTCTGCTCCTAAAAGCAAACAAAGCCAGAGGAACATCAGTTAAATAAATGTTGCCTATGTAGCGCTTCAATTAATAGTTTGCAAGTAAGCATTTTTATTATACCCACCCCCCAAAATGGAAAGACCAATAAAATGCACCACTGACAGAGTACCCCTGGGCCCTGGGCATAATGGATGAAAGCATGGCAGACTGGGTGCAGGCCTATGACACAACAAAGCACACTGCCTGGATTCAAAATGGCCCCTTGACCCCCACCACATGGCCAGGCCCTGCCTGGACCAGTCCTCAAAATGGCCCCCACCCACATGGCCATGCCCCATCAACACCCCAAAAAACTCGAAAAACACACACAAATCACCACAATCCAATGCCATCCATGCCCTCCATCATGTTTACATTAAAGAGACCCCACAGAAAGACTAGGCCCATGCACCACTGAGTACCCCTGGGCATAATGGATGAAAGCAAGGCACATTGGATGCAGGCCTATGGCACAAATCACACTGCTTGGATTCAAAATGGCCCCTTGACCCCCACCACATGGCCAGGCCCTGCCTGGACCAGGCCTCAAAATGGCCCCCACCCACATGGCCATGCCCCATCAACACCCCAAAAAATCGAAAAACACACAAAAATCACCACAATCCAATGCCATCCATGCCCTCCATGATGTTTACATTCAAGACACCCCACAGAAAGACTAGGCCCATGCACCACTGAGTGGGTACCCCTGGGCAAAAGGCCCCAACAACAGCCAAAAAATCGAAAAACACATAAAAATAACCACAATCCAATGCCATCCATGCCCTCTATGATGCATTGTTTACATTAAAGAGACCCCACAGAAAGACTAGGCCCATGCACCACTGAGTACCCCTGGGCGTAATGGATGAAAGCAAGGCACATTGGATGCAGGCCTACGGCACAAATCACACTGCTTGGATTCAAAATGGCCCCTTGACCCCCACCACATGGCCAGGCCCTGCCTGGACCAGGCCTCAAAATGGCCCCCACCCACATGGCCATGCCCCATCAACACCCCAAAAAATTGAAAAACACACAAAAATCGCCACAATCCAATGCCATCCATGCCTTCCATGATGTTTACATTAAAGAGACCCCACAGAAAGACTCAGTCCATGCACCACTGAGTACCCTTGGGCAAAAGGCCCCAACAACAGCCAAAAAATCGAAAAACACACAAAAATCACCACAATCCAATGCCATCCATGCCCTAAATGATGTTGAAATTCAACAAAACAGTTGCATCATGCACCCATAACTAACCCTGGTCCTACTGGATACTGTGGCTACCCACAATATATTTTATTTAATGTTCTGAAAAAGTTCCAAAATTGTAGTTGCAGCAACTGTAATGCCCCAAACAAACAACATCAACTTACTTGTGAAATTTCTAATCCAAAAGTGATCCAAAGAAAGTCAAAAAGGCCTCAAATCCAAATATTCAGCAGCATCCACAAAAAGTAATCCTTCCAGGTAAAGATCGAAATCAAAGTGACCAGGACATGAACAAAGCACTGGGAGGAGCCTGCTGGACAGGAACAGGAAGTTGGAGACCGTGGGGCACTTCCTTCCTCCCACCCCCCCTAAAAATGGACTCCTTGCAAAAAAAAGTGCAGGCAAATGTCAACCTGAGGAGTTATTCTGATAAAAATCATTATTTTCAGAAGGTTTATGCTGCCTGCTGCTGGGTTTCTTGTGCAGAATTGCAAATTTTGCAATTTCGCAAACGCGAGATTGTCTCTGCCCGCCGCATCTACATGTTCGCAAGTGTTTACTCCCGCGATGCATGATCACGTGCCTTTATGACGTACTCGCGTTGACAAACTCTCGCTGTGCAAGGTGGCAAGCCGTGATGACGTAATCGCGGTCGACAAACTCCCGCGGGATCCCGCAGCAAGATCCAAAATGGCGCAGCACATGCAAACATGGAGAAAAACAACTCTTCAAACGCTGAATGACGGTAAGTGAACCCCGCGCACCGCAATATTGTATTTGTCAAGCGTGACCCCAAGCAAAAAAATTAGCTTCGTGCGAATTTGCGAATTTTCGGCAAATTCGCGAAAGTTCGCGGATTGCGAATTTGCCAAAAATCCGCGAATTCCACGAGCGAAACGGATTTTACGACCATGCTTAATTTTACTTAAAAAGCCCAATCATTCGAATGTACTATACTTGCAAAGTGTTGCAAACTGCTTACTTAAAACTGTAACCAAAACCAGTACACGTCGTTATACTGCAATTTTGAACTGTGTTCATACAAGTAATTTACTACTGCAAAGTATTTTTATGCTTACCTGTGCCAGGTTTGCTTGGTTCTAGAAATAAAACAACAGTATGTTTTTTATACAAAACAATTGGCCTAGAATTCAGTTCTTGAGTGTGTGAATTCATTTGCTGACTGAGTGTGTACACCAAATGCTTAAACACTGTCCTCGGATACTGCCTTACTTTTCTACCAAGCTACCACTGTAGAGAGTAAGGCTCTATCTAAATGTAACCTCTGTCAAACCTCTGGAGACCCTTGGACTCTATACACACTGTACCTCACTTTGGTCCAGTGTATATAGAGCCAGTTTCTTACAGTTATGATTCACTTTAATAATAAGAATTAATGTCTACCCAAACAAAGCGTGTTTTAGCAACATTAGGATAATTGAGGACTGAGAAAAAAACGTAGAATTCTAACCTGTTCCTTGCAATTTGCAGGCAGCTCTTTTATGGCAGTTCACAGCTCACTGTGCTAGGTTATGATTGTAACCTTATGAAATGCACAGTAACAAGAGAATCTATGTGACTAAAGCAGTAATCCACTGAGCAATGCACATAAACTACCGTTCTTTGATATGCATGGTACAGGTTCTTGGCAGAAGGCATATTAACACTTTGCACCACCTTAGATGAGTACCACTAGAGAAATCTCCCATCTCTCTCATCAGGTATACACATACAGGACAGGTCCAATATAGGTGGACAACATTCTGAAGAGGGAATGAGAGCAGTTAAAAGACAGTTGAAAAAATCAAGAGAGGACCCCTAATAAATCCAATCAGGGACAGGGGAAAAAAGTGTTAAAAAGGAGAAACTCCCTATGTGTTGAGAGTATAGAATCTCAAAATGACAGTCCACAATAACCAGGCCACCTTACAATACAAACCACTGTGAAATTGCACACAATAAAGTCGTAAGTTCATTGATAAGAAGTTATATTCAGTATATTTTATTAGGTATAATGCATTTATTAAAAAAAACACAATTGTTTAGGCAATAAAAACAAATTAAAAGTAGGACATAAACAATATCTACATAGTTAAAACATAGCAAAGTTCCAATTACAATGGTCACAAACAGTAGTAAATAACAGTATTCATACAAAGTAATTGATTATCCAAGTCAAATATTTATGCAGAAAAACTTGTCGACGCAGCGTTTCGGTCTAGTAGCAATTTTTACACCTTCTTCAGGACTGTTTCTAAACAATGGAGAACAACATTTTTTTACTCGTATTGCCTAGTTACATTGCCTATACACATTCTTAATACAAACAGCATCAGATTTTTAGTCAACAGTGGTTTTCAGTGGCTGGTTGTCGTAAATACTTGTGACTGTGATTTTCAGTGGTCGGCTAAACTTTACTGATTTTGGTATATATATGGTAAAATTAACATGTATACCTTTTGTTGCTGTTTGCGGCGACTTTGTGAATATTAATACATCAGTGGACCCGAATGGTCACAAGCCCAGAGTGGAAACATCAGAAAGTTAATTTGGTCATATAGATTAAATTATGAACTGTGACTCTGTTTTCTATTATGCATTAGACTACCATGTATACAACCAGTCAAAAAAGTCTCTCTGAGCGTTTCTATTACATACCTCTATATATAGTTCTATCAAGGAATCCCTTTATATTGGATTCAGAAGGCAGGTTCGGTGGTATGCACTTCTTGGGATGTACACTGGTATCAGCTACTTACATCCAGGTATAACAATCATACTGGAATGTGAAATTCGACTTTAGTTATAATGCACAATTGGGAGTACATAATGATTAATGGTTTAACAATATCTAAAAAAAAGGGTACCTTAAGTCATGGTCATGATAGCAATATTGTACCAGGGAGCCACCGTTTCTGAGTTTGGTAGTTGCAAGATAAAATCTAAACAAATTAAAAAGAAAAAGAACTAGAAGTCTAGCTTTTCTCTTATGGAAAGTACTCACACTATTGTCTTAATTGACAATGTCCACTTCTCTTACTTACCAATTTAAAAACAGATAAAGTCCTACACCGTCATAGCCTTGATTGAGATGCTACTCATTAACACCGGCATGAAGTACTTCTTAATTGTACAACGGACTATGTTTACTTTTTGGTCAATCTGAAATCAAAAGAAACGTATACCTTTGTACTTAGGGTTGTTCATTATAAGTAGCAAGTCTCAGTCTGTTACTTAAATTGAACACATTTGATTCGAATTTTAACAAAAGAAGAAAATATTACGGAAGCTAATGCTGTTGGGATATAGCACAGGGGATCGATATAAAAGCTAGAGCCCACTTTATGCTCTATTGTAATAAATGATGGTACTATTTTGAAAACATGTTATTTTATCGTTGGTTATAAGTTTAACGAAGATGCCATACGTTCACCAATCTTGCTTGCAGCGCCACGACATTGTCAATGGCCGTAGTTAATTACATCAAAGGCACCGGCTTAGTACTAATATCTACCGTTTGTTGACTAAGTTATAACGCAGCTTATTGTTAGCATACACAATACACCATGTCTTTGCAAATGCATGTTACCGCAAGTGTTCATCGATATTGTTTATAATAACACAGCGTTGTCAGTGGCCGTGGTTCAATACATAAATACAACACCGACTTTATTCCGGTGTCAAGAATACATTGACTAGATTCCATCAGCGATATCACGGCTTCATATTATTAAGGCAGAGATATAGCCTAACTCAGTGATGGCCTGTAGTTAAATAAATCGGGGATGCTTAGACATACGGCGGGGATCACCCTCTTGTTATCAAGGGTTTAAGTTACGTCATTTGGCTTACCGTGATGTGTAATGACGGACTCCCTGCTCCCACTGGCGCGAAAAAACAGCATAACGTCAATTGAGGTTATCAGGGCGTTTAAATAGATCCTGCATTCTGATTCGCTCCAATCGCGTTCACATGACCGGATTTCCACCCAATCATGTCGCGGCTTAAATGCAAAACTACTCGAGGCGCGAGTGTTCGGGTCAACACAGTGTCTTTTTTTATAAAAGTGATTGTGTTCACGATGTTCAAAACTTTATTTGTATGGAAACACTTTCTGAGCATCAGCATCAAAGTTTATTTGTTACAGTTATTTATTTACCTAATCAGTAAGTCCAGGTCATTGTCCTTGCGTGTCTTTTTTGGAGAAAGGATTTTATCAGAAATCTCCTAAGGCTCTCAACAAAGTTAGTATCAGGGAATATGTATCACAAAATTAATGAATGATACGTTCCCAATCCTCCTTACTGTTAAGGCCGTTTCTTACTGTGTTAAGGCGTGACATGTAAAACTGCTCTCTCTTCTTTCTTTTTGTATTCATGTCACCACCTCGACTATTCATATATATCACTTCCAAACCACACCAAGTGACATCATCACAAGTGTGCCCTGCCTCTTTCCAGTGTTCAGTTAGGGGGGCACCTTTCTTGTGGTTCCTAATGGCAGATCTATGCTCGTTTAATCTAACACGAATCTCTCTTGAGGTCTCGCCTACGTAGGCAAAATCACAGGGGCATTTAATCAAATAGATTAAGTTCTTGGTTCTGCAGTTGATGAAACTCCTGATTTTAATAGACACATTATTGTGTGCTATGCAGTTACCTTTAAGAATGTTCTGACAGTTCATACAACCACTACATGCATAGGTTCCTGTTGGTAAGGGAGCATTGTTAATGCATGGTTGGCCATTTGTTGTTGGTTCCCTATAGCTATGAACAAGGGCGTCTCTGATCGTACGATTTCTCCGAAAGGAGATCATAGGTTTAGGCAGGGTTTCATTCTTTTTGTTAGTTATAAGGTGCCAGTTTCTATTTATTATGTTTCTAATTTATTTTATTACTAATAGGGTTGTAATTAGTAACAAAAATTAGTCTCTGGTCCTTAGTTTTGGCTTGTTTCTCTGCAAAAAAGGTCTCTCTATTAAAATATTTGGCCCTTTTATAGGCATGGCGAATCAAACGTTTTGGGTACCCTCTTTCTATAAATTTGTCTTTTAGTTTGTCTGCATGGAATTCAAAGTCTTTGGTAATGGTACAGTTCCGTTTAAGCCGTAAAAATTGGCAGAAGGGAATATTATTTTTATGACTGGGGGGATGGTTACTGTTAAAGTGGAGCATTGTGTTCCTGTCTGATGGCTTGGTGTATAGTTCTACATTAATATGGCCATCAGTATGTTTGATCACAATGTCCAAAAATTCGCATCTATATTGATCTATATGTGATGTGAATTTAAGATTATAGTCTCCCATATTGAGCCACTCTATGAATTCATGTAGATGAATTAATGGGCCTGTCCAAACAAAGAAAACGTTGTCAATATATCTTGACCACTGGCTAACATTTTCATAGAAAGGGGCAAGAGAATATGTTTCTCTTCAAATTGCGCAACATATAGACAGGCTAAGCTAGGGGCACATGTGGCCCCCATGCTTGTCCCCTTTATCTGTTTGAAAAACTCTTTATTAAACAGAAATATGTTATTTTTCAAGACTATAGTTATGCAATCAATGATGAAGGTCTGGTGTGCATTCAGATCTGATAGGGCTTCTATATCTAATGTAACTAGATATTGGGTTTCTGGATTAAAAGTAAGCCCTTCTGTTTTGCGGATGATATCTGTGGTGTCTTTTAAATAGGCTTTTTGCGCAGTCACTAGAGGTTGGAAGAATATATCTGCATACTTACTAAGTGGTTCTGTTAAGGACCCAATGCTGGATACAATGGGTCGCATCGGTGGTTCTTGTAAATTCCTATGTACCTTTGGTAGGCCATACAGTGCGGGAATTGTGGGGTTAGTATTATATAAGAACGTAAACTCTTCGTTGCAGATGATACCATCATCTCTGGCTTGATATAACAGTCTTTTTATACTATCTTTAAGATCAGTCCATTCATTCCTACAGGATGATTGGTAGTGGTCTTTGTTATGTAGGAGTAGGAGCATTTTACTGTTATAGTCATCCGTATTCATGATAACTATGCTCCCGCCTTTGTCGGCTGGCTTTATTGTTATTTCATGCATTTGTTCAAGATTTTTTAAAGCAATCCCTTCATCTTTTTCCAAGTTTCGTACTAGCCAATTGTTTTGTTTGAGGAGATCGTCTATGCTCTTGTCTACAGATATCTCGAATGCCTCAATCTCTTTCTTCACTAAATTAATCTGTGGTGTCCAAACCGATTTAGATTTGAGGCCTGACTTGTTATTACTTAGTTGTCTATCTTTATCTTCAAAAAAAGCGTTTAACCTGATTTTACGAAAGAAACTTTGTAAATCTCTTTCTAATGTATATCTATCAACTGGTGTAGTAATGGCATACCCTAATCCTTTCTTTAGGACACTTTCTTCCGTTTTTGACAAAGTTTTATTAGAGAGGTTTATGATGGGTGCTTTCTTCGTTAATCCCAAATTTTTGGGCTCCGTGTATACGGACGTTGATGGAACTGGGGTTGCGGTACATAGTTGTTTCTCCCTCTCCCTCTCCCCCTGGGGGGGCCAGAGTTTTGGTGGCGTTGATCCAAAAAAGACAGTGATGTACTGTCTCTATTGGAATTAGTGGCCATGTCTTTGTCTTTGTTGTTTCGAGTCTCATTGAGAGTCTCGCCGTCTGATTCAGAACTCGTATATGAAGTGTCGAAGAACCTAACTTTCTTTCTGGGAAAGTTTTTGGGTTGTTGCCACTGTCTGCGTGGTCGGGATGACTCTCTAGGTCTAAAGTCCTTTTGGAGGTATGGATAGACATACTCAGGGTTATAGTTATTGATATCTTTTCTTAGTTTGTTTGATTTCTTGTTAATAAGATAGTCTTTGTACCCTGAGAAATCCTCTTGGATTTCTTCTAGTTTTCTCTTGGCATCATCAAGAGCCGTGTTATCATTAAGTTTCTGCTCTAGATCTTCTATTTCTTTGCGTTCTATTATTAACACCTCAAATGCCGTTTCGATAATAAGCAGCATCCAACCGCGGCTACATCTATTAGCCACCAGGGTCCAATGTTCAATACATTTTTTGTTTTTAATGAAAATTCCAGGTTCATTATTGACTTGAAGGCCTTTGGGAATAATGCCCTTTTTACAATATTCAGCCAGGAAGTCGGCGTGTAATTCTGCTCTTATAACCTTTTTCTTAAGGTTCCATAAATTACGCCATTCCTCCTCATCTTTATTTTCAATTCTAACAGATGTAATATTTTTGGAGGATCCATTTCTTATTCTATTAAATTGGTCCTCAGTATAACTATATGTTTTTATACCTTCCATATCAATATCATGTGGTTGAGACACAAGCCTCTCCGGCTAACCAGCCGTAAATATCAGACAAAAAAATCAAGAGAGGACCCCTAATAAATCCAATCAGGGACAGGGGAAAAAGTGTTAAAAAGGAGAACGTTTGATTCGCCATGCCTACAACCCTATTAGTAATAAAATTAGAAACATAATAAATAGGAACTGGCACCTTATGACTAACAAAAAGAATGAAACCCTACCTAAACCTATGATCGCCTTTCGGAGAAATCGTACGATCAGAGACGCCCTTGTTCATAGCTATAGGGAACCAACAACAAATGGCCAACCATGCATTAACAATGCTACCTTACCAACAGGAACTTATGCATGTAGTGGTTGTTTGAACTGTCAGAACATTCTTAAAGGTAACTGCATAGCACACAATAATGTGTCTATTAAAATCAGGAGTTTCATCAACTGCAGAACCAAGAACTTAATCTATTTGATTAAATGCCCCTGTGATTTTGCCTACGTAGGCGAGACCTCAAGAGAGATTCGTGTTAGATTAAACGAGCATAGATCTGCCTTTAGGAACCACAAGAAAGGTGCCCCCCTAACTGAACACTGGAAAGAGGCAGGGCACACTTGTGATGATGTCACTTGGTGTGGTTTGGAAGTGATATATGAATAGTTGAGGTGGTGACATGAATACAAAAAGAAAGAAGAGAGAGCAGTTTTACATGTCACGCCTTAACACAGTAAGAAACGGCCTTAACAGTAAGGAGGATTGGGAACGTATCATTCATTAATTTTGTGATACATATTCCCCGATACTAACTTTGTTGAGAGCCTTAGGAGATTTCTGATAAAATCCTTTCTCCAAAAAAACACATGCAAGGACAATGACCTGGACTTACTGATTAGGTAAATAAATAACTGTAACAAATAAACTTTGATGCTCAGAAAGTGTTTCCATACAAATAAAGTTTTGAACATCGTGAACACAATCACTTTTATAAAAAATGACACTGTGTTGACCCGAACACTCGCGCCTCGAGTAGTTTTGCATATAAGCCGCAACATGATTCGGTGGAAATCCGGTCATGTGAACGCGATTGGAGCGAATCAGAATGCAGGATCTATTTAAACGCCCTGATAACCTCAATTGACGTTATGCTGTTTTTTCGCGCCAGTGGGAGCAGGAAGGCCGTCATTACACATCACGGTAAGCCGAATGACGTAACTTAGACCCTTGATAACAAGAGGGTGATCCCCGCCGTATGTCTAAGCATCCCCGATTTATTTAATTACAGGCCATCACTGAGTTAGGCTATATCTCTGCCTTAATAATATGAAGCCGTGATATCGCTGATGGAATCTAGTCAATGTATTCTTGACACCGGAATAAAGTCGGTGTTGTATTTATGTATTGAACCACGGCCACTGACAACGCTGTGTTATTATAAACAATATCGATGAACACTTGCGGTAACATGCATTTGCAAAGACATGGTGTATTGTGTATGCTAACAATAAGCTGCGTTATAACTTAGTCAACAAACGGTAGATATTAGTACTAAGCCGGTGCCTTTGATGTAATTAACTACGGCCATTGACAATGTCGTGGCGCTGCAAGCAAGATTGGTGAACGTATGGCATCTTCGTTAAACTTATAACCAACGATAAAATAACATGTTTTCAAAATAGTACCATCATTTATTACAATAGAGCATAAAGTGGGCTCTAGCTTTTATATCGATCCCCTGTGCTGTATCCCAACAGCATTAGCATCCATAATATTTTCTTCTTTTGTTAAAATTCGAATCAAATGTGTTCAATTTAAGTAACAGACTGAGACTTGCTACTTATAATGAACAACCCTAAGTACAAAGGTATACGTTTCTTTAGATTTCAGATTGGCCAAAAAGTAAACATAGTCCGTTGTACAATTAAGAAGTACTTCATGCCGGTGTTAATGAGTAGCATCTCAATCAAGGCTATGACGGTGTAGGACTTTATCTGTTTTAATTGGTAAGTAAGAGAAGTGGACATGGTCAATTAGGACAATAGTGTGAGTACTTTCCATAAGAGAAAAGCTAGACTTCTAGTTCTTTTTCTTTTTAATTTGTTTAGATTTTATCTTGCAACTACCAAACTCAGAAACGGTGGCTCCCCTGGTACAATATTGCTATCATGACCATGACTTAAGGTACCCTTTTTTTAGATATTGTTAAACCATTAATCATTATGTACTCCCAATTGTGCATTATAACTAAAGTCGAATTTCACATTCCAGTATGATTGTTATACCTGGATGTAAGTAGCTGATACCAGTGTACATCCCAAGAAGTGCATACCATCGAACCTGCCTTCTGAATCCAATATAAAGGGATTCCTTGATAGAACTATATAGAGAGGTATGTAATAGAAACGCTCAGAGAGACTTTTTTGACTGTTTGTATACATGGTAGTCTAATGCATAATAGAAAACAGAGTCACAGTTCATAATTTAATCTATATGACCAAATTAACTCTCTGATGTTTCCACTCTGGGCTTGTGACCATTCGGGTCCACTGATGTATTAATATTCACAAAGTCGCCGCAAACAGCGACAAGAGGTATACATGTTAATTTTACCATATATATACCAAAATCAGTAAAGTTTAGCCAACCACTGAAAATCACAGTCACAAGTATTTACGACAACCAGCCACTGAAAACCACTGTTGACTAAAAATCTGATGCTGTTTGTATTAAGAATGTGTATAGGCAATGTAACTAGGCAATACGAGTAAAAAAAATGTTGTTCTCCATTGTTTAGAAACAGTCCTGAAGAAGGTGTAAAAATTGCTACTAGAACGAAACGCTGCGTTGACAAGTTTTTCTGCATAAATATTTGACTTGGATAATCAATTACTTTGTATGAATACTGTTATTTACTACTGTTTGTGACCATTGTAATTGGAACTTTGCTATGTTTTAACTATGTGGATATTGTCTATGTCCTACTTTTAATTTGGTTTTATTGCCTAAACAATTGTGGTTTTTTTAATAAATGCATTATACCTAATAAAATGTACTGAATATAACTTCTTATCAATGAACTTACGACTTTATTGTGTGCAATTTCACAGTGGTTTGTATTGTAAGGTGGCCTGGTTATTGTGGACTGTCATTTTGAGATTCTATACTCTCAACACATAGGGAGTTTCTCCTTTTTAACACGTTAAAAGACAGTTGCACACTATTCATGAACAGACATAAACATACAATCAGTGCAACAGTCTGAAAAAAAGCAACCAAACATTATGAGTGACCCTTCACTTACCTAGTGTAGTGTGTGTTTATCAATGGGTTCCACATGTAGCAGTAGGAAGCACCCAACAACACTAACATTCACTGGCTGTGCAGTGTACTAGTTATGGGCACCCTAGTTTGGGTGAGGTTATGTCCCTCAAGTTAACATTTATGTTCTCCCTTTGTTACACTCAGGCCCTTCTTGACAGAACAGGTCCTTCTGGGACGACAGTGAGTCCTTAAGAAGACAGGTATCACTATCACTATAGCGGCAGCAAAAGCTTTCTCCATCGCAGGACTTGTACAAGATTTAGTTCCTTACAGAATGGGTACATCATGACAGTAGCAAAGCAAACGTCCCTCTCTCAAAGAAGGCAGTAAGTGCAATCTTAAATTCCATATAGACCCGATTCATGCTAAGTTCAAAGCACTCCCCTCCCCACTCTAACATTGGAGCAACATTTACTGCTTGAACTGGAAGTATGGCACCCCCTTCTAGTGGCAGCCTATGCATCCACATAATATTCTCTTCCCCAAAAGTGCCCCAGATCTAGTGTGTCTCACAATTCTCCTCTTTTCTTCCAACTTCTGTTTTGGACTCCTTTTTTCATCATTCATCCCCCTTCTTTTTCTTAAGAGCATGAGTCTCACATTTTCTCTTCTCAACCTATCTTTGTCACAACCCTCAAGCTCAGCAAACAAAGTACTCTACCTTAGAGTCATCTTACAGCTTCCTTTCACAAATATTCTAGTTCAACCTTCTCATGCCCAAAATCCTTGCTGCAACGCTCCCCCTGCTCCACGATGATAAAGAGCTGCACAGGGTGAGCGACAGCAATAACCCCCCTCAGTTTTCCGGCCTCTGCTGGTGGTTTCCCCACATTGGGGAGGTTTGAACCTCATCTGGCCCCAATTGGACGCGGGGGTATGGCGCCTCTCTCTTGCACCTTTTGTTTAAAAGGCTACCCTTATCTGCGTCTGGGCGCATTGGGGTACCCAGAACCGGATCCTTCCGGTGGCTTGGCAGCGGTTATGGTGCCGGCCCTCGAGGCTCCCCTTGGGGGTGGCCTCTGCAATAACTCACTCTAGTATAGCATGCAATCTTCCATCACCTGCATTTCTCATAATAAAAAGGCCAACATGCGTTGTGGTCATAGTGGTCATTGTTAGCTCCAGTTTTTATTACAAATACATGGATATATTTTGGTGACAATTTTGTGATCCCTGGCCATAACTTATCATTGTGAAATGTCATACTTTGTTTGTTATATATCATATACTGTAACAGGGATTCTGCGCAAACACAGAACTGTGCACAGAGACTTGGGACCTCAGTGAATTAGGGTGTGCCAAAACTCACCTTAGTACCCAAAATCCCCTACCAGACTAGCAATCAGTGTCACATTAGCTCTTCGACCTATAGCAAAGAAACCAATGATTAGACAACCAAGAACATGCAACTTAGGATCATCTCTGGAATGGTGGGAAGTGAGAACACTCATTTGTTATACGTTCATACCAGTCCACAACAGGAGTAAAATAGAGACATAGGAAAGGTTAAAATGTTTGTTTTAACAACGTGATCTCAAGCGCAGTATTTTAATCATCATAAGCATACATATTATTAAGAATAATACAGTCAGCATGGTTACAATTCCATAAAATACAAAAGGAGGAATCATATTACAATGGTAGTGCAAACAGGTGATAAAAGAGCCTATTTAAAGCACCCTCCCTATCTAGGAACTATGTATTATAGAACTATAGAAGGTCTCTAAAGCTCTCTTAGGGGGACCCCATTTACCTGTCCGCTCAGTAAGTGTAAATTGCATCAGGATCGGTTAGCCTCTCTGCATGCCTGGAATCTTCCAAGTGTGTTCAATTCTGGCAAGTATGCTATGATAAAGGCGCCAGAATCCTACTCGGCTTGCAGCTGCCAAATTGTTGTGTCTAGAATGTGTTACACGGACACGTCGATAAACAGGCTTGCACGTTATGATAACCTTGTCAGCTCAGCACTCTCTGTACAGACTGGGGACACGATGTATGTCTAGAGATGTCGAAAAACAAGCCTTTTCTCATGTATAGACCTTCGTGAAAGCTAACTCAGCAAAAACAGCTAAGCAGCGTTGTGTGCAAAAAGCAGCAAAAAGGAAAAATGGCGTTTAAACTTCTAATAAGCCATGCTAACTTAACATGCATGCAGAAAGAGGCCCATAAACCACACTGCACCCCCCCCCCCCCATGTTCGGGGAACACACAGCACGCAGGGCAAACATCATAGAACGCAGAGTTCAAGTTCGAGGGAAACAGAACCAAGTTCAGAAAGTTTGCCAAACTTGAAATTTAGGATTGAAAAATTCCCCCAAAAATTCAAATTAATGAATACAAACACACGTGGCTATGGTGTTTGAAAATACCTCAGATATGTAATGAAAAATCAAGACAAATTAAAAATATTCACGAGTCCAGCACGTGTCTATGAAGCAAAAAAATGATTAATTTTTCACTCCAACAACGTATAAGCACCAAATGTTGCAACTGCTTCTAACAAGAAGTCTTTGTTTTCATCCATGAATTTTTCAGCCATCCAATTAAACAAAGGAAAAGAACAAACATGTTCCCCAATTGCCGGAGCCTCTAGCATCATCAGAACACAACTCGGGCTTACTTCAAGATAACTGCGATCCAGAAAGTCATTGGCCGCAGCCCAATTGTCTAGAACCCCATGTGGCCTGCGCAGCCCATAATCCCGGAATCAGAACAGTCTAGTTCATGAGCAACTAAGGGACTCATTAGTAGATTAAAATCCAGATCAGGAGACACCGTGTTGCAGAGACAGAAATCCAGGGCCCATTCAAATTCACAATCCAGGCAATGGAAAACAGGCTGCACGCAAGTTAAGAAAGAGAACCGGAAGGATAAACCATATGCCACACTTAGAGTCGCCAAAGGCAGTGCTCAATAGTTTTCTAGCATCCGGTCAGGCAGGTGGAGCAGCCGGGACTGTATGTCATGGGGCACAAACTGTGCATCCATTTTGTAATAAACAAAATAAAAGCAGAATGCCGGCGCCCAAAACGAGGAGCAAGGGGAAACCTCCAAAGACGCTCGAAAAAATCAAATGAAAAAATGCAGGGATCACACCGAATATCGTCTGAAACGAGGTAACAAGGCCAGAGCACACTACTTTAAAAAAAATGTGCCAAGCCAGTAGTCGATGAGGCATTATAGATTGTGTGGATCAAAGCACCGAATTGCAAGGGCAGGTCCGTGTTTAATAAGGCATTTACTTCAGTACAAGTATTTGCAACGTGAAGGACGAATGTCTCATGTGCAGATGTAAGGGGAACTTCCTTCTGGGACGATAGAGCTCTTATTCGGCTCATCTTGTTGAACTCTGCTTTCAAGGTCGAAATCGAGGGCCAGATGGAAGCATCAAGCCTTCCATGCGGGGGAGGGAATAACACATTCTTGCAACAAGTAACACCCTGGGAAACGGTAACAATGTAAGCAATACCGGCGTGCATCCCACAGCACTATTCATTATTTAATAATAAATAACTACCATTAGCAAGCAGTGTGAATGTTGGTGTAATGGCCAAGACTGGGGTGCCTTTTAAAACACACACTAAGGGGTCGATTAGGATGGCGGACGGATCTGCGTCCGTCCGCCACCCCAGAGTAGGAGGGACCGTCCGCAGGGGCAGCGGCAGTCCCTCCTGTGCAATTAGGATGTGACCGCCACCCTGGCGGTCAACATCCTGTATTTTTAACATTGCGGCGGGTGCTTCTTCAAGCAGCACCCGCCGCAAGGTTAAAAATGAAAGCAGTGCATTTGCATGCACAAAGCGGCAGGCACCTCTAGGTGCCTGCTGCTTCGTGCACGCAAATGCAGGGGGGTACCATAGGTACCCCCCATGTGCACCCCCACCCCCCTTCACCCCTGGGGGCCCGCAACGGACCCCCAAACAAAAGTCCGTATGCCTTTTCACGGCGGAAATGCCGCAGTGGAAAGGCATAGAAATGCTCACATCCTAATATGCCTGGCGGTGTCTGATAGACACCGCCAGACATGTTAGAGCTTTTCCGCCGCGGTCGGAAAGCGACCGCGGCGGAAAAGCTGCGGACGGTCTTCCTGACCCCCCAGCCATCCTAATCTGGCAGGGGGTCTGTGAAGGCTCCGCAGCGGTTTTTCCGCATCCTCCGGGCCGGCGGACTCTTCCGCCGGCCCGGAGGATGCGGAAAAACCGCTATTTTAATGAGGGCCTAAATTTGGTGCAAGCACATTACAAGAGCCGTGCAATTGAAGATTTCTGCATGTTAATGAATGATCTGGTGTCGTGGTGCAATCTTCGCCATTTAAAAACACTTCTTTACCATCCCTAAGTGAATTGGAGATTCCAAACTTCATGAAGATACGCTCCACCCAGGGGCTCAAATCTGCCTATAGCATAGTGTTTCATGCAATTCTCGAATTTGAAAAGAGAGAACGGTAAGGTGATTAACCCATGAATAAGCCAAATAGCCGAACTTGCCTCTGCTACAGAAAAAGGCAACAGTTCTAATTTTTCAATATGCAACTGGGAAAACGTGGCATCTTTCATTGACATAAATTGCTGTTTCAAAGTCAAATTAAAAGGCAGAAATAACAGGCTTGTCTTCATGTAATCCCATGGAACGTGACCATTCTTCAACGTTTGCAAAGTCCAGGCAAACTGCATAACAGAACGCAATTGATTTTGCCCATGATATAACACTGCAACATCTTCTTGTACAATATCAACTACAGATGACACAATGTTATCTAAAGTGTAAATTCGGGAAGAAAGGGTGTTAATGCTATTATCTACAACAGCAAGCATGTTTTCTAAATTGGCTTGATCTATAGCTCTAAGCCTAGAAGCAGCTTCAATTTGAGACAGTTTCCAAACTTCATTGTAAGCAGCATATATCCATCTTTCGATCTGCCACCTGCAGGGCGTTTCACAAAATCACTGAAATCAACAGTTTCAGTGAGTTTGGACAAATGCGACTTAACAGATGCTAAGGATGAATGTCTGAGCCAACCCTGACACAATAACCAGCCTTCGGGATTAATGCGGGAAACATTAAAAGAGGAATTTACTAAACAGTGTCTGTAATTCACTCAGGGGAGTACTGGTAAAATGATTCCAATGGGGGAATTCACCCAAATCAGGAAATGAAGGAGCATTTAATTTATTTTAAGTTGCCAATCAAAAGCGTGTGGTTTGTGAAATAGCATCATTCAGAAACAACATATGGTTTGGGATGAGATATGCATGATGCAAAGCCTCAGTGCCTTGCACTTGCCAACTTTTAGAACCCCAAACAGATTTAAGATCAATAGTATCTCTCCACAGTTCATAGCCCCCAACAGCCAACAGGTCAATAAAGGACTTTGAATAAAGTAATTTGGGGTGGGTAAGCCTAACCTTGGAAAATGACTCACCAGTCAATTTAAAATAAAATACATCAGGGTTGGATTGATCAAAATCAGTAAAATAGGAAACCTTTTTTAGAAACGTTTTGGAGCTGCCTTCCACTGGTGCGGGACAATGTTCCCACTGTGTGAAATTAACCATGCTTCTAAATGAGCCAGTCTTATGTAGAAAGTGATTGCTGATAACAATACAAATCACCATAATTCGCAGATTCTAAATATAAATCTTCAGCATCGTAGGCAGCATAATATTTCAAATCAGTAAATGAGGCTTCAACCGCTTTTACATCCCAATCAGAGCAAATATTTTGTTTAACCACATTCGCCATAGAAACACCGAGTACATCGGGAACATTATAACCTCTGTGGGACCATGAATCTGGAACTTTACAGCATCCCATACAATCCCATCTAAAATGGGCCAAGCAGTTATATTCACAAATGTCTGGTCCCTCTTCGTGATGTGCGAAGAGGAGTGGGGAGACAAAATTCCATCAATCACTCGTATTGATGTTCTTTCTTCAACATAGTGTCCATTGATGAAACAAAAAAAATACCACAAATCCTACTGACATGAACAAAAGAATTGCAATCAATACGAGCCAAATGTAAATCCAAGGTGGGGTTAAAAATGTTTTTTAAACCAGGCAGCAAAAATCGAAACTTTTGAAGGGGTGGATGAGCCAGTGTCAAATTTAAAACGGGATTGATTACCCACACGGGTCTCCAAATCAGGCATAGACAAGTCAGTTGGGTAAGTATATTCAGTGTGATAAAGAGGATCATCAGTAGGTATTTTCACTAAAGGATTCGTAAGTGGACTCATTTCAACGGCAACATCAGACCCAATGGCAAGATCCAGGGCCAAAACAGAGTGCCGCACCATTTCTGGACATGAAACCGCAGGCGTCATACTATACAGTATCGGCCACCCTGTGTGGTTTGACATGGTCAATTGAAATGTACTGGTTCCCCTTTCGTCCAGGAAGAGGAGGTAAAATGACTGTTCTTGTACCCTGCACACCAAGCACGGCAACTGGAGCTCGATAGGAAGGACCAAACTCGTTTTTGTTGTTGATCTTCTCTCGGACCAGTTCTCCAACCTGGGGTAGCCAGCCGACTACCGGAATCTGCAACGCAGCTTCAGACGTGGAGGGCAAGTGTTCCTTTGCAAGACTGTCTCTGGTCTTCTGTAGGTTCCCTAAAACATTAAAATGTTCGTCTACGTCAAAGGATGCGACTCCCGCCGCCATGTCTAGACCGTCAAGGTCCGGAACAAACATCTTGATGCCAAAGAGCATTTCGTATGGGGTCCGCCCACCCAGAGACCTTCTAGGAAGCTTATTAAGTGCACGTTGTATGCTATTCAGGTGGGTGAGCCATTCTCTGCCAGCACCTAACACCTTCGCTGTCAATGATTGCTTTAAATCACCGTTCATCCACTCCATAACACTATTGCCCTCAGGCCTGAATGGAGACGAAAATTTGACTTGGACCCCCAATGAACCACTGGCATCCTTGTACGCATTAGAGGCGAACGCTGGACCCTGGACCCTGTAAAGTCTCACCATTCTTTGGATAGTAGCACTTGAAACCAACTGCCGCTCTAGTTGTAAAGTAGTAGATAATGTCCAGTTGAGATTGTTATGCCTCTTCAATCTTGCCTGCCGACTACGCCAATGTAAGATCCTGTTTTTAGTTGAAGGAATACGCAGGACTCAGATTTAGATGGTTAAATCCAAGGTTTAATCCAAGACATAAAGAAGCACATCCAGACCTCAGCCTGAATAGGATAAACTGTCAGAGGTTTCAAAAGATACATTCCAACCCACAAGCTGTGATGTCACACATTGATGTCATAGAAAGAGACATGACTAGCAGTGGATTAAATGCAGAATACCACAGTACTACATGCAAAAATTCCCACAAAGACACGCAAATCTCTTATCACATTTCTGGCATCCGCGCTCCTTTGAGGCCACACCCACACAAAGCACGTGCAAGAGTCAACTGTTACTAAGATGTACTTATACGCAGAATCAGAGAAGAAAGGACCGCAGTGATCTAAATAAACACATGCAAGTGGCTTATTAGTTATGTACAACTGAATTTGGGGCAGGCGTGCAGAAGAAGGTTTAATTTGCTGACAAATGCCACATTGAAGGACAAAATCACGTGTCTGTACAAACCCTGCCACCAATATCGTTGCGGTAGAAGAGATACAGTAGCTGATACGCCGGCATGCACTGAAGCCATTCCGGCATGGGCTGTTATAATCAATGCCTGCCTGCGGTCCACGTTGGGAATCAGTCTGTCACCAACGTCGTTAATTCTCACATAAGGGACTTTATTGGGACTTAAGTAATAAGTGTACTTAGAAGGGAAACCCTTAGGATAATTACCTCCCTTCTCAGTAGTGGCAATAGCTGCCAAGATGTCATCATCAATCTTACTTTTGGAACGTGTAACCGCTGCCACTGCAAATGTTGCTACTGCTGTCTTCGCAGCCTCGTCTGCGAGACAGTTGCCAACAGCGTGTACTCCCACGAGCTGATGACCCAGAGTATGAATTACATACAAGAGTGGGAGATGTTCTTTTAGCTCCGCCACTCGAACCCAGATCATTTTATGTTTTATTGTGCGACCTTTGGAGTCACGATATCATTTTGAGTCCAAAAGGATAGATTGTCATTGAAAGACTGTACAGAGTAGTAAGAATCACTCACAATAAGAGTAGTCACACTGGGGTCCGCGTACTCCAATGCAAGCATTAGAGCACGTAGTTCTGCTAACTGGACGGTACAGTCCCCTAATGTCTGTGTATGCTCAACATCAGATATGAATTCACCATCCACCATCATACCAACCACAATTGCACAGGCCACGGAATACGCGTGTATTAAATCCGTAGCCGCTTGCGCACTACCATTAGTGTAAATGATACAACGAAAATCCTCAAGTGGGCGCATAATCAGAGGAGCAGGATGAACAAACTCATACTTCAAAAACTCCTGAGTCTGCAAAGAGGAGTCGAAAATGAACATTACATCCGGGGATGTCAAGGATGTAGCCCGTTGTATCCATCGATGGTGCAAAGCCTTGAAATTTGGTACAGTGGCCTTCGTCACTGCCTCCAAGGCAGGATACGGAGTAACAACCACAATGCGCTTTCCCTGCGACAGTGCACGTTCCTTAAGAATCGCCACCTGCACTGCTGTCAAAACTTTCTCCACAGTGGAAAATCGCAACTCGGCCAAAGTGTACAGGTGTGACTTGTAAGCAATAGGAACTGTGTCTCCCTCATTAAAAGTGAGGTGGTATGATTCTTATCACCAGGTTTGTGTGGTTATCACGAGTCGACAAGAACTTAGATTCAAGTAAGTCAGCCTGCAAAGATTGCAAGATGGCTGAATGTCCTGGCAGCCAGCACAATATGGAAAAAGTGGGTTGTATCAATGCATAGAGCGGTTTGATACGCTGGGCATATTCCGGAATGTATATACGTCCAAAATGTAGAAAGCCCAGTAAGGATTGTAGCTTTTTCAGCATTGTGGGAGCTCGCAAAAGTGCGCATTTCTCCAAGAAGTGAGGAGCCAAGCCTCTACCTTCATTCTTGAGCTCGTAGCCCAGGAACAACACTGTGTATTCTGCAATGTGTGATTTAGCAAAATTCAATTTATAGCCAAAGTCCGCAAAACGGCAAATTATGCGGTCAACCCGGCACAGATGCGGCCATAATTCGTCTGTGAGATAAATGGTATCATCCACAACGAACATGCATCTGCGTCGAGCCTCTGAAGCAGAGAGACAATGTGGGCAGCAAAAACGCCTGGACTGTTCTTGTAAACCATGGCCAATCGAAGAAACTGGTGTTGTTTGCCACCACAGGTAAAACTTATCCACTGACTACTAAGTGGGGACAAGTTATGGGCAAAAAAGCCATTGGAAATGTCAAGCGTGGTTTTGAACCTTTTACGCACAAGACTATCCACTAGGGCTGAGCTGTGAGTATTTGTCAGGGCTCACGGGAGGTTTCCTCCTCGCAGCCCTGTTATTGCTCTTACTTCTTTCCCCTCTCCACAGCATGCCAATCCCAGGGTTGGTCTTGCTTGGAGTTGGCGAGTGTGCCGGCGACGCTGGACATCTAAGATGGCCGCCTGCACACCCACCGTTTAGCAGTCTAGTTGTTTGCCTTTCTGTTCCAGGAGCTCAGGTGAAGCGCGCACCAACGTTCTATGGCGCACTTCACCGAGATCCTTCCCGGGTTAAGACCCACCTTAGGTTTTGTTGCGAGTATGTAGTGAGGAGGCGTCTTGGGAGGCGTCGGTTAATTGGCGTCGGGCAACTATTATCGGAAGGCAGAAGGTTAGTGTTCCCTTACACACATGTCGAGTGAATAAGAGGAGTATGCGCAGGTCATAGGGAATAAAGTTTCTTCAATGTGAGAGTCTTGGGCCGGGAGCTGCACATGACTAGAGGAGTAATGTTGTAGTGGAAGTTGGTTGCGCATGCCCAAAGGTTGAGAGAGTGCGCAGGTGTATTGTTGTGAACAATTCTTCTTTCTTTCACGTATTAATAAGACGCCAAGGAGTTCTCAAGTTTTGAGTGGCTTATTGAGCCCAGGTTATTAGAAGTTGTTATTCATAAACATTTCAGTGAATGGAACCCGGCTGGGTGAATTCAATAGAGACCTTCGTAAATTGGAGAATTAGAAGAGCGTGTGAGAATTATCACACAGCTCATTACAATTGATTCCTTAGGGAGTGTCAACTCCGTATTGTTAGGAGCGGATGCATTGGGTTTAGCTGAACCATTGTGAGAAGCTATGATTTAGTTTTGCTACCAAGAACCTAAAGGTCACGTAATAAGGTAGTCTCAGTGGAGGTACATTTATACAGACATTAAGAAAGAGGAAAACACCTAAACAATATTCAAGTAAGTGAGAGAATGAAAACCACCATAGTAAAGTAGAGACAAAGATGCATTGTACTTACCTTTTTTAATCTTTTTAGCAGGTGTTGACAGAATTCAGTCTTCATCTAGAAAAGGAAGAGAAAGAAACTTCAATAAACACTTAAGGTCAAAAAACATTCCAAAGAGGAGAGGCAAGCCCCCTCAAGGTTCCTGGTAAGAACTAAGACAACTGTCTAAAAGTGTATAGATAAATAGAGTTAAATAGAAAAAAGCAAGAGTATCGAATTGTGTTTATTTGCAGCTCTATCCCAAATACCTTTCCCCCCTTCGTACTTACCTGCTAGGTTGTTGGTACAGATCTGGCGGAGAGGTATTAAGAGGAGAGTTGGGAAAAGGTATCATTCTGCTCCTGTGTGGTTACAAGCTTATTAGTGTCCTGACAGAGTGAAGTGCCCAAGTTGGCATCTACACCCGAGCAGAATGAAAGAAAAACTTAGGAGATATCCTGGGAAATATACAGAGAAGCTTAGATGCAGTCAGAGAAGTAAATCAGATACTTAAACAAGAAGTGATTAATTTAAAAATGGGTGAAACAAGCTCGAGAACTAGCCCTAAAACATTCACATTTGGGAATCAACAAACCAACCTACGTTCCAGCTCCTCAGCACTTACTCCTACACAAGTTATTCACTCCTTGTCCCCAGTTATCCCTCTAGCACCACCCGAGCGATTTAATGGAGACCACCAAAAGGCGCAAATCTTTTTGATGCAGTGTTCCCTATATTTTATGTGTAGACCCACAATTTTCCCTGATGCACAGTCTCGCGTTGCCTTCATACTGTCGTTCCTCAGTGGTGACGCAGCCTCCTGGTCGATGCCTTTAGTCGCCACAGAAGATCCAATTTTATACAATGTGGAAGATTTCAAGAAAGAATTCCTCCGTATATTCGACAGAAGAAAAGCCTCACAGGCTACAGACAATGAGTTGCTGGAGTTGAAGCAGGGAAATCGGGAATTGGTTACTTATCTCGCCCAATTCAACAAACTAATTGTAGAGACAAATTGGCCAGAGAACAAGAGAGCCGCAGTGTTCTACAGAGGGCTACGTGATGATTTGAAGGACAACTTATCGCAAATTCCGAATCGTCCCACAGAAATATCCGAATTGGTGGATTTGGTGTTAGAAATAGATTTTCGACAGATCGAACGAAAAGGTGAAAAGAAAAGGGAGTTCCGACCCAGTGTTCCTCGATTTGATCGGGTAAGAACAGAAACTTTTTTTAAAATCTTTATTTATCATGCTTATTCAGTAATACACGGTACAGTCACCTCATGTAGGTGTCACCATTCCTCTTTTAAGTTACATAGAACCATTAACCCCCCCCCCACAATAGGAAGGAAACTATGACTACGGGTTAAGAGAACAGAAACTTTGTGAGCTACTGAAGGAACTGCCGGAGCAGAACCCATGCAAATCGGGGCTATCCGAGGACCTTTATCCATAGAAGAAACAGAGAAAAGGCAGCAGAATAAACTTTGTATGTATTGTGGAGGAAGTGGGCATTATGTTAAAACCTATCAAAAGAGACCAAAGACACCCATAAGGGAGAAGGAAAACTTGCAGCACCACCAGTGATGGGAGTTGGGCTGGTGGATGCAAGTGACAAGACAACGCCAGTGAATCAGCAATTAGCCAACACACTATAGGTTTCCACAACACATTTGACATTATCTGTAACTTTAAAATTTAGAAATGTGGTGCTAAGTGAAGTTATGATCATGGTGGATGCAGGAGCCACTGGCAATTTTTGCGATCAGAAATTTGCTAAGCATAATGGGTTGTTATCCATTAGAAAGGAGCGGATTGAAAGAGTCAGAGCTGTAGATGGAACCGATCTAACTTCTGGTACAATCAGTGACCATACAGAACCAGGGCGTTTGATAGTTAAGGAAGAACATCAAGAGATCATCCAATTCAACCTCATAGACGCCCTACAATTCCAACTAATCCTTGGGCTGCCTTGGCTAACCGAGCATAATCCGTCAATAGATTGGGCAGCCTAAACGATTCAGTTAAACTCAGAATACTGCGCCAAGCATTGTTTAAAAGAACAAGAACTTCAGTCGGAGCCTAGTATTGTCTCTCGACTTTGCGTAGACGGAATGTCGGTATGCCTCATTCAGACCAATCAACTACCAGACAAGCTAAAAGATTTTGCAGATGTATTCGATGAGGTTCAGGCAGAACAGTTACCACCGCACAGATCTTATGATTGTAAAATAGACATAGAGCCTGGAGCAAACTTGCCATGCAGCAGAGTTTACGCCCTAACCGAAACAGAAAATCTCCACCTAAAATAATATTTGAAAAAGAATCTCGAAAATGTTTTTATTAGACCATCACAATCACCTATATCCTCGCCACTTTTCTTCCTCCTGAAGAAAGGGGGGAATCTCAGAACTTGCATAGACTACAGAGGAATCTACAAAATAACGGTGAAGAATCGATATCCACTGCCCTTGATATCCGTCCTCATCGAGCAAGTAAAAGAAGCCAACGTTTACACCCGATCTGCGGGGGGCTTACCATCTGGTCGGTCTTCGAGAAGGAGATGAGTGGAAGACCGCGTTTAAAACTAGATATCGTCTCTATGAATATTTGGTGATGCCATACGGTCTCTGCAACGCGCCCATAGCATTCCAATATTTTATTAATGATGTGTTAAACTATTTCATCGACCAGTTTGTCATAGTATACATCGATGACAACTTAATCTACTCAAACAATGTAGATAAACATTGGACACAGGTTCAAGCAGTTTTGCAACGTTTAAGAGAAAATTTCCTCTATGTTAAGCTGGATTAATGTTTGTTTAAAACTAACACAGTTGAGTTTCTAGGATTTATCCTATCACCAACAGGAATTACTATGGATCAAAGGAAGGTACAAGCGGTGTCAGATTGGAAATCCCCCACAACTATAAAGGAGGTGCAGAGCTTCATTGGATTTTCTAATTTCTATCGACGATTAAGTCATAATTTTTCTCAGAAAATCCTTCCCCTTCCCCTTACAAGTTTACTGAAGAAGGGAGTACCGTGCAAATGGTCAGATGACGCTGAAGCAGCTTTCACTTTACTAAAGACAAGTTTCACTACAGCGCCTGTTTTGTTACACACAGTTTTCACTGAACCATTATATGTGGAAACAGACTCTTCTGATTCTGCCATTGGAGGTTTACTTTCACAGCATCAAAAAGATACTGGTCAACTGCACCCTGTGGCCTTCCGGTCACGCAAATTAAACCCAGCTGAATGTAACTACACTATCACTGAAAAAGAACTTTTGGCAATAAAAGATGCCTTCAAGGACTGGAGGCATTATCTCATGGGTGTGAAGCACACTGTGACAGGGTTCACCGACCATCGTAATTTGAAATTTTTTACGCTCTGCTCTCACCCTTACCCCGCGACAACTGAGATGGTCGCTTTACTTTGCAGATTTCGATTTTGTTATCACATTTCGACCAGGTGTCAAAAACGGAAAGGCAGATGCCCTTTCTCGACTGGATACGAATAACCAAAGAGTCATTGTCGAAAACCAACCAATAGTCCCTGATGACAAAATTGTTGGAGCAATATCCCAAACTCCTTTTGAGGACCAAGTACGAAAAGTTATGACTCCTTCAGACTTGGAAATTTGGGCTGCAGAACACTCGCAACGTGCTATTCTAAATGGCTTACCATACCAAGGAATCACCTTGTTTTTACCTACAAAAAATCTTCAAGAACAAGCAATGAAAGAATGCCATGATCATCTGTAGGCAGGCCACAAAGGAGTGTCGAAGACCGAACACCTAGTCAAGAGTCATTTTTGGTGGCCGCATATGTGTCAAGACATTCGTCAGTTTGTTTTGGGTTGTGAGATCTGTGCACGGAGAAAATCTGACAGACAGCCTCCTAAAGGGCTCTTGCAGCCTTTGCCAACCCCCCCACATCCTTGGCACATGGTGTCGTTAGACCTCATAGTGGACCTACCCTCCTTCCAGGGTTTCAACACTATCCTGGTCTGTGTCGATACCGTTAGTAAAATTACGCATTTCATACCTCACAAGGGCACACCTACTGCAAAATAAATTTCTCAACTCTTTAATTATAATATAATTCGGCTTCATGGTGTTCCTAGGGTTTTGATCACAGACAGGGGTTCACAATTCTTGTCTCATTATTGGAAGGCCTATACTAAGGGCTTTGGTATTGGTCATCGCTATTCTACTAGTTTTCATCCAGAAACCGATGGTCAAACCGGAAGAACCAATCAAGAATTGGAACAATACCTTAGACTTTATCTACTGGATGAGGAAGTGGACTGGCTAGAATATCTCTAGACAGCTGAATACGCCCATAATAATTCCCAAAATGTCTCTACTGGTTATTCACCCTTCTTTCTTAATTCAGGTAGACACCCTCATTCCCAAGGAGAATTCAGTAATGTAGATGTTCCAGCAGTTCAGGATCTTGCCCAACATTTCACTAGACTTCATGAGACAGCAACCCAAAATGTAACCACTGCTAAAAGTCGGTATAAACACTTTGCTGATTTAAAACGTAAACCACAACCTGATCTCGCTGTGGAGACAAAGTCTGGCTCTACAAAAAAAGTACATTTGAGAGGCAATCGAAAGTTCCAACCACGTTTTATAGGTCCTTATCCTATAACAGAAATTATCAATCCTGTTACATTTCGATTAACCCTTCCACGTACAGCCAAATTTCACCCAGTTTTCCACATTTCCTTGCTTAAGAAAGCCCATCCCAATCTACGACTCACACATCCACCTCCACCTTTGGTTCTTGATGGTGAAATTGAGTATGAAGTCAAACGAATTTTAGACTCTAAGAAGGTTTGCAACAACCTTTTCTATCTCATTGATTGGAAAGGCTTTGGTCCAGAGGAACGATCCTGGGAACTTAGTTCCAATGTCCATGCCCCTCGTTTGATTAAGGCCTTTCATGCTCAGTTCCCTACTAAGCCACGGTCAGAGGAAACCCCGTGGGAGGGGGGGTACTGTCAGGGCTCACGGGAGGTTTCCTCCTCGCAGCCCTGTTATTGCTCTCACTTCTGCCCCCTCTCCACAACATGCCAATCCCAGGGTTGGTCTTGTTGGAGTTGGCGAGTGTGCTGGTGACGCTGGACATCTAAGATGGCCGCCAGCTCACCCGCCGTTTAGCATTCTAGTTGTTTGCCTTTCTGTTCCAGGAGCTCAGGTGAAGCGCGCACCAACGTTCTATGGCGCACTTCACGGAGATCCTTCCCGGGTTAAGACCCACCTTAGGTTTCATCGCGAGTAGCTAGTGAGGAGGCGTCTTGAGAGGCGTTGGTTCATCGGCATCGGGAAATTATTAACGGAAGACAGAAGGTTAGTGTTCCCTTACGCGCATGTCGAGTGAATAAGAGGAGTATGTGCAGGTCATAGGGAATAGAGTTTCTTCAATGAGAGAGTCTTGGGCCGGGAGCTGCGCATGACTAGAGGAGTAATGTTGTAGTGGAAGTTAGTTGCGCATGCCCAAAGGTTGAGAGAGTGCGCAGGTGTATTGTTGTGAACAATTCTTCTTTTTTTCGCGTATTAAATAGACGCGAAGCAGTTCTCAAGGTCTGAGTGGCTTATTGAGCCCAGGTTATTAGAAGTTGTTATTCATAAACATTTCAGTGAACGGAACCCGGCTGGGTGAATCCAATAGAGGCTTGGGTAAAGTGGAGAATTAGAAGAGCATGTGAGAATTATCACACAGCTCATTACAGTTGATTTCTTAGGGAGTGTCAACTCCGTATTGTTAGGAGCGCACGCATTGGGTTTAGCTGAACCATTGTGGCAAGCTATGATTTAGTTTTGCTACCAAGAACCTAAAGGTCACGTAATAAGGTTGTCCCAGTGGAGGTACATTTATACAGACATTAAGAAAGAGGAAACACCTAAACAATATTCAAGTAAGTGAGAAAATGAAAACCACCATAGAAAAGTAGAGACAAAGATGCATGGTACTTACCATGTTTAATCTTTTTAGAAGGTGTTGACAGAATTCAGTCTTCATCTAGAAAAGGAAGAGAAAGAAACTTCAATAAACACTTAAGGTCAAAAACATTCCAAAGAAGAGAGGCAAGCCCCCTCAAGGTTCCTGGTAAGAACTAAGACAACTGTCTAAAAGTGTATAGATAAATAGAGTTAAATAGATAAAAAGCAAGTGTATTGAACTGTGTTTATTTGCAGCCTACTAGAAGAAAGAAAGAAGAAGAGGAGGCAGTGAACTAAGAAGAAATACGGGCAGTCTCTTCTCTATCCCAAATCCCCTTTCCCCCCTTGCTACTTACCTGCTAGGTTGTTGGTACAGATCTGGTGGAGAGGTATTAAGAGGAGAGTTGGGAAAAGGCATCATTCTGCTCCTGTGTGGTTACAAGATTATTAGTGTCCTGACAGTTTTCTGCACCGCACACGTACGACAATGTGAGTTTAAGTGACGGTAATCCAATACCAAACGGTACGAGCCATCTGGCCTGGTCACAGTAAAAAGTGGGTTATTCATCGGAGACACAGAAGTTTCAATTAAACCTTGATATTCCAATTGTTCAAGGATTTCGGCTACAGAGGCTTTCGCCTCACGCCGTATGTGGCGTTGGGGTTGTGGCTGTGGCATTGACCACAAAGGGATCTCATGTGGAGGGGAAAATTTGTCTCATCCACAGTGAGTACGGTACAACGCCAGCGCAAGCGCCTTAGCCCAATCTACCGCAAACTGCAGCGCCTGCTCCTTCGGCACAGTGTGCGCAAAAGCGGGGAGGATCACCTCCTCCCCTTGTGGAGCGGCCAAGACAAACGGTTGGGGCAAGTCGACCTCCGTCAACAAAATATCATAAGTAGTCGTTAGATTTACCCCCCAAAAAAACTTTTATGGTACGTTCTATGTCACCTTCTATTAAAAGGACTGTTTCATAAAGTCTTTCAGGGGGAGCCACTCTTGCGACTGCTGTTTCAACTACAACAAAGGTGTCAGTCGCTGTCACCTTCAGTAGTGGATGCAGCGCCTCTCGAATGATGGTAATCTCCGCCGCGCTGTCCAGCAGGGTTAGAGCCCATGTCAGATTCCGAAGCTGCGTTCTCCCTATCTGTGGCATATCTCGCTGTTACAGCAGCAACTTTCTTCTTTTGGAACTTGGGTCTTTGATGCGATGTCTCGTCCTGCTTGCCTTTTCCGTCAGCCTTATGAGGCTCCTCACGGCTCTGTTGGGCACCTTGACCTCTACCGCTGCCTCCTCTACCGGTGGTTGTTACCGATGTTTCCTGCAAAGAGCAAGGAGAACGTTGTTCAGGAACCTGAAACCTATCAGGCGACTTAATAGTACTGCGGTCGCGCAAATCATATTTACACTCAACAGGGGAAGGTGGAGGCGAAGCGGGACGGGAACCCTGTTTCTGCTGCTGCTGCTTCCCCTGTTTTTTGTTCTTACTCCAATTCTGTTTCTGAACCTTCGGGCGGTCATCTTTATCAGACGGCCCTTGCTGAATTTGCTGTTGCTTTTCTTTTTTCGTGAATGGCTTAACACCTAAACTATTACGGCCCACGGTCTTACAAGCCTGCGTAATAATTTTTGGCAACTGACGGGGCTTGTCAGCGTCGGAGACCTCGCGCAGAGCATTAGAGAATTGGAAAGTTACCGCATCCCCCTTGACATTTGCAAGGACGAGATCGCATACTATATCAAATGCTCCCAAGAGACGCATCCCCAACTCCACTGCTGCCTCTGGTCCGTGCTCATCCTGAACACGCTTGATCACAGTCGGCAAAACAGTCATTGATGGAGTGCCAAAGCACCTACCATAGACTGCCGCAAAAATCACACCCCAAGTCGTACACTCTGTTATGTCAGGCACTAAGTCTTTCAGTGAGGCATTTCCTCCTTATCTTGGAGATGCTTGCCCATGACCGCATTGACCATGACGGGAGTAAGTTTGAGTCAGCCACCGCCAACTGGATGCGCTGCACCTCCGGGCCCCACTCGGAAGGTTGCGAGTAATGAAGTGAACCAGACCCCTAATAACTGCCACCGACGAGGCATATAGGGATCGCAGTTGTTGGGCCGTTTAAGCACCCGCCTGGGGATGTGGGATGTAAGCAGCCAACACAGGCCAAGTAGCGCCTGGAATGGACAACGGTCCTTGTCTAACCGCTGTAACGTGTGGGAGGGCGCCATTAAACCAACTGGCATGCTGCCAAACTGAAATCAGAATTTCTACCGTCTGATATGGAGCATATACTGCAGTAGCATCATCGGGGGTGTAAGTGTGATAAACACCAGAAACCGCATCTACCGTGGGAAATGTGACCCATGAGTAATACAACTCAAACAGGTACGCCACATCAGCAGACACTACAAAGACAACCGTGTGTCCCTCTAGAGAAACGAGGTATTCCTGAAAATGATTACGCACAGCTACACGACTGTGAGCCGGGATATCAACCGCAGCCATATCGAAACAGTAATAGAGAAGTACAATACTATAACACACAACTGGGTAGTAATTCAAAGAAGAAACCTTTGAGAAATATCAAGCTTGAAAGAACCTATGTAAATATAGGTAGGTTTTTTATCCGTCACTACCGTCAACCGGAAACGATAGTGAGGGGCTTGTAGACTGATATAAGCACTACTCAAGTGTCTCACAATAAGATCACACTCGTTGGCAGCGCCATCTAACAGGGATTCAGCGCAAACACAGAACTGTGCACAGAGTCTTGGGACCTCAGTGAAGTAGGGTGTGCCAAAACTCACCTTAGTACCCAAAATCCCTTACCAGACTAGCAATCAGTGTCACATTAGCTCTTCGTCCTATAGCAAGGAAACCAATGATAGACAACCTAGAACATGCAACTTAGGACCATCTCAGGAATTGTGGGAAGTGAGAACACTCTTTTGCAATACGTTCAAACCAGTCTACAACAGGAGTAAAATAGAGACACAGTAAGATTAAAATGTTTATTTTAACAACGTGATCTCTAGCGCAGTATTTTAATCAAAATAAGCATACATATTATTAAGAATAATACGGTCAGCATGGTTACAATTCCATAAAATACAAAAGGAGGAATCATATTACAATGATAGTGCAAACAGGTGATAAAAGCGCCTATTTAAAGCACCCTCCCTATCTAGGTACTATGTATTATAAAACTATAGAATGTCTCTAAAGCTCTCTTAGGGGGGACCCCATTTACCTTTACGCTCAGTAAGTGTAAATTACATCAGGATCGGTTAGTCTCTCTGCATGCCTGGAATCTTCCAAGTGTGTTCATTTCTGGCAAGTGTGCTATGATTAAGGCGCCAGAATCCTACTCGGCTTGCAGCTGCCAAATTGTTGTGTCTAGAATGTGTTAGACGGACATGCCCATAAACAGGCTTGCACGTTATGATAACCTTGTCGGCTCAGCACTCACTGTACAGACTGGGGACACGATGTATGTATAGAAATGTCGAAAAACAAGCCTTTTCTCATGTATAGACCTTCGTGAAAGCTAACTCAGCAAAAACAACTAAGCAGTGTTGTGTGCAAATAGCAGTGAAAAGGAAAAATGCCGTTTAAACTTCTAATAAGCCATGCTAACTTCACATGCATGCAGAAAGAGGCCCATAAACCACACTGGGGGGGTTTGACCCTCGTCTGGCCACACTTGGACGCGGCAGTATGGCGCCTCTCCCGTGCACCTTTGGTTCAAAAGGCTACCCTTATCTGCATCTGGGCGCATTGGGGCACCCAGAACCTGATCCTTCTGGTGGCTTGGCAGCGGTTATGGTGCCGTCCCTCGAGGCCCCCGTTGGGGGTGGCCTCTGCAATAACCCATTCCAGTATAGCATGAGATGCTCCATCACCTGCATTTCTCAAAATAAAAAGGCCAACATGCGTTTTGGTTATAGTGATCATTGTCAGCTCCAGTTTTATTACAAATACATGGATATATTTTGATGATAATTTTGTGACCCCTGGCCATAACTTATCATTGCGAAATGTCATACTTTGTTTGTTATATATCATATACTTTGCTTGCCATAACACATTGCATGTCGTAAATTATTTGTCCATCATACATTTGCAACTAGCACTGACAGGTCATTGGGCAGTTTTCTTGCAGGCTTATCTCTTTTCTTGCCACTTCTGGGTCATACAATTGTTCTGAACTCTATCTCTCTCATAGAGCTCTCGGCGTGAATGAGGCCATGCCTGATGCTCTCCAAACCATTGCTTTTGCAGAACTTGTTAACTGCGATGTTCAGGTTTCTCCTTGAGTTTTCAACCATCTTGTGCAATTCGGCCCCCCACCAAGCCATTCTACTGATCAACTCCAACCATATGATTGACGTATCATCAAAGCACCTCGCCGCCTCTGTTAGGTTTGTCTGGATGGCCTAGAGGAGCACCTTCTTCCCTAGTTTGGCTAGGTTGTTACCCCTGAGGTGGATTATCAAGATGTCATGGTGCCACACCGTGTCTGCCTGCAAATCACTTAGGACTTCTGGCAACTTGTTCCATCTCATCCCCAGACGCCCCAGCCATCGGACGCATGTGTTGACTGGCCTTCGCGTCAGCTTGTGCCCCCCCCCGCTGCCACCAAGATTGTATTCTGGATACGAAAGAGTGCCCCACCAACCATACCAGGCGGGGTCACCTTCCTGCTGAAGCTCTATTCAGATACCCTCAGCTGGCCTCTCGCACCAGAGGCTGCCCCCCCCATTTGCAGTCCCATTTGTCTTTTGCCAAGAGTTCCTACAATAATTGGGGTCTCACGCAGGTCCTGTATGCCCGGGACTGCCATCTGCTGACTGCTTGTATCCCTAACCTAGGGAGAGTACCAAACAGATGCCTTGAAAACAAAAAAGCACATCTTATTGAACGATTTAGTTGTGGTCTCATCCTGTTAGGACAAACCCAAACACAGTTATTGGCAAAAAAAACATTCCCAACCAAAGGCCCTGCTAAGCATTATGGGATGAAATTAGCAGTGGGCAGTGAATATTATATAGTACATAATATCAAAAGAATTCTACAAAGAGCTACAGTTCCACTGGTCGTCCCTAGATGTCCCTCACGAGTCAAATGCAAATGCTTGATGAAAGGGTTTCAATGGTTTTGCATTTGACTCGTGGGGGACATCTAGGGACGACCAGTGGAATAATTTCAATGCTTTGCATTTGACTTGTGAGGGACATCTAGGGTCGACCAGTGGAACTGCAGCTCTTTGTAGAATTATTTTGATATTGGAAACTATAATATTCACTGCCACTGCTAATCTTGTCCCATAATGGTTGGGGTTGCCAATAACTGTGCTTGGGGTGGTCCTAAAATGATGGGATCACCACTGAAGTTCAACAAAATGTGCTTTTTGTTTATGCTCTTTGTGTACAAGGCATCTGCTTGGTGTTCCCCCTCGGTTAGGGGGGACCCCAAAATCATCAGCTCTCTCATTACCTAATGTTTTCATTGTAAAAGTTCATTTTTGTGAATTGGTTATATGCTGTTAAGCATGTAAAATTACTTTTTCAAAGCATCTGAGAATATTGTTCATTAAGATGCTACGCTATGTGATTAAGTAGTTATGGTACTGTACTACGTGCAACGTCAGTGTAGCGAAGTTCGTCAAGGTGTTACCACACTCTCTTGACCTTGCGGGCCTGTGAACAAAACGTCATCTGGGTAGTGTAGTTCCCCCCCCCCCCCGGGATGCTTGTAATCCAGGGCCCATTCCGGGAAGGTACTAACTTGTTTAAAGTATGCGCAGGATACTGCGCACCCCATAGACATTGCTTTGTCAATATACACAGCCCCTTCCCACTGGAAACCCAAGAGGTGGGAACTTGTGGGATGAACCAGGAGAAGGGCAGAAGGAGGACTCAATGTCCACTTTCGCCATGAGGGCTACTTGGCCTGAGACCCTTACTAAGTTGATGGCGTCATTGACTGTAGCGTAACCAACTGAGTATGCTTCAGTGCTGAAACCGTCGTTTACTGACGTCCCCTCAGGGAAGGAGAGATGGTCTGAACTGACCCTGCTCCTTCTTGGAGCTACCCCCAGGGGAGAGATTACCATTCCCTCTGTTATCTGAAGAGGCATGGGGCCCTCTATCCTACCTAGGGATTTCTCTTTTTCTAGCTTTTTGCGAACCACCTCAGGGTGTTGTAATGCTGGTTTTAAGTTCTTTGCGCCGCCCAGGTGTAGTGGACCCTCAAATGGTATAACACCCTCCACAAAAACTTGCATGAGCATGGCGGTGTCTGTCTTGTTGTGAAATTTATATAAACATGGAGCTTCATTCAGCACTCCCCTTAAGCAATTCTATTGATCCAAAATATACCGGATAAATTCAACCATCATACGTTGTAGTAGTAACACTCATTAATTCAACAATGTTTCAGCAAAGGGCAATGATATCTTGATCCAAAATTCAAAGAGTCAAAAAAAGTCCAACATTTCTGTGTTCCACTTATTGGTTTATTCTTTATGTTTCTCCCAAAATAGAATTTGACATTTGCCAACACATGTTTTGTCTACTCATAGACTTTCTCAAGGCTGGAAAAATAAAAACCAAGGGGCAGATTTATGAAGGCCCTGTGCCGCCGGTGCGTCACTTTTTCCCATGTTAAAAGTGACGCACCGGCGGCGCAAGGCCTTCATAAATGTGCCCCCAAATATTTGTATTTGTTGGTTCCATGTCAAATTCTATGCTGGGATAAACATAAAGAATAAACCAACAACTTGAACACCGAAATCTTGGACTTTTTTTTACTCAAGATATCATTGCCCTTTGCTGAAATATTATTTGAATAATTAATGTGTATTACTACAACAACATATGTTGGTTGAATTTATCCGGAACATTTTGGATCAATAGAATTGATTAAGGGGAGTGCTGAATGAAGCTCTATGTTTATATATAAGTATACACGTCAGGTTATAATGTGTGAATAGCACCTTTGATAGTAGGTGAATCGAGCTGCACTAGCACCCTAACAAATTAAGAAGTTGCATTTGATTGACTCACACTAGACTTGTATACTTTGATACATATCTCTCTTTTGATTGTGCGGTAATCTCCCATTCGGGAACCACTACTACCCACCCTAGCTCAGTATTGTTGTGAAATTTGTTGGCTAGCCGTCAGAGTTGCTGTTTGTTGATAGAGGTCTTGGCTAACCTATAGTTGTGTACTCCGTTTTGTCCCCCTCCTCCTTTCTTGCCTGCTCTAATGCTTTCTCTTTTTCTCATTTTAGTCACCTCCCTACTCTTTTTTGCGTATACACCCTTCTGCTGGATGCCCTCCGCCACACGCGAAGTATATGTGCTGGAATTTGCAGGATGCCCTCCATGTGCATTTGTTGGAATCATATTTCCAGCAGATGGCTGCCGGCCCATTGGAGGGTGGAAGTTTTCATGTATTAAATGTTTTGTGCCTTTGAAATGACTTGCCCTTCTCTTTGTAGAAAGAACCTCAAAAGGGCTGCTCACTTTTTCCTGCCCATGTTTTGACCTTCTTTGCCACCATCATTTTATGTATGAAAATCGACAAATTCTCTTCGTTCCATTCCATTTCTGGGTGTGTCTGCATTTTTAATCTAAAACCCTTATCGTATTCTAGCGACGCATGCCCTGGGAATTGCCTATGTGCACCGTGGATGTTGGCCTCATACAACCAGAGGTCAGCCGCACAGTGTGGGAATTTCTCAACAATAATGCAGGCCATTATTCTAAATGCGTCTAACCAGTTATCAAAAGTCCTTTCCTTACTCTCCCTTCTCCTCCCCCATCCTGCCCTCATCACCGTCAGGTCCAGCCCATTTAATTGAATCTCTAACCGTGAGAAAATATCAATCAATTCCTTCCTCCATATCCTCTCCTTTAATGCTAAGGGGAGAAGGCTAGCTAGCCCTGTGGCCCTTGTGCTCATTGATTCTGGACCTGGTGAAGGCCTAGTGTATGCGTCGGGGGTCAAGGCTGTTCTAGCTGGGTCACTTGCCATGCTTCGCTGACCCATGCGCCCACGGGGGACCTTATACCTTGCGTGTCTCCTGCATGACCTGCCCTTGCAAGCACTCCTGTTGTGCGCAGCCGGATCTATCAAGTGCCATGGTAGCCCAGATACCCTCCCTGGAGGTAGTAGGCCTGCTGTCCCTAGCCCCTGGGCACCTAACCCATTCAGCAACAATGGTGCTATTGTTTATAAGCATTCTTGTACTATTGTGCCAATATGCTCACCCCTTTTCGCTGCTTTGCCGGAGTCACTGCTAGTTTCTGCTGCGGCCGGGATGGCTACAGGCGGCAGGTCGGTCCTTGAGCCTCCTTTCTTGGCCACCATACTCCGCCTCTTCCTCGGCACTGGCCTACTGACGTTCTCGGGTGGCTGATTGCTTGCTCCTTCATTGGCATCATGGCCCAAGTGTGACTGCAGCCAGCTGATCCCGTGGACCTCAGACGCTGCCCGAATTTGCCTCAATAAATCCCCCAGCTCTCCTGGTTGTGCTATTTTGGCCTGGTGCGCCATTGTGCGTGTCTCTTTGATCTTTCTTCTAGGTGGGGTGCAGCTGCCCTCCCTATGCATTAAAATATTTCAAACAAAACCAGCTGGGTGGTGTCACCATCGGGTTATAGCCCCTAATAAGCCTTTAAAGCTTCTTTTTGGAGGGATGCTGCCGCCCTCCCTATGCACCAAAGCCTTTAAAAAGACTTCAAATCAGCTCTTTGTCCAATAGTCTTCACCTACTTTAACTGCTGTTTGTTTTTTTGGGTTATGCCCCCCGGGTGTCCATGTGCACCAGAACTAGGCAGAGACCTGGATCTTGGAGCACTTGAGGATATACAACTGGGCCTGTCTCCAGCACGCGCCCTGCAGTCCACTGTTGATGCCTCACAAACATAGAACGAGCACCCTGCCATCGACGCTTTGATCTCTGTATCCAAATTGCCGTACCACCGCGCCCACTACTTTGCTGCTACTTTGCTGCCACTGGATGGGAACAGCGGCCAGTGACACGCCGAGAAGCAGTCGCTGCCTTGGGGGCTTCCACGGTGAAAACCAGAAGGCTGAAAAGCCACACCCTGGATCCCAGCCTGCTTCTACTCAACGATCGTGCCAAACACTGCACCTTTGAGCCACTGACGTCTGGAGGAAGATTTCCTGCATTGTAGAGATCCAAGGAGGGGAGGGGGCCCACAGCAACACTCTGCTTCGCAAGATCCAGGTACTCCACAAAAACTCCTAAAAAAACACCTTGCTGCGCCGCTTCCCCGATCCACGCTGATAAGGAGCTACACAAGGTGAGTGGTGACTTATAACCTCCCCCCCCCCAGTTTTCCCGCCTCTGCCGGCAGTTTTCCCCCATTGGGGAGGTTCAAACCTTGCCTGGCCCCCATTGGACGGGCGGGTTATGGCGCCTCTCTGGTGCACCTTGGGCATGATAGGCTGCCCCCATTTGCTTCTGGGCACTTTGGGGCACCGAGAACCGAATCCTTCCGGTGGCTTAGCAGCAGTTATGGCGCCGGCCCTTGAGGCCTCCTTTGGGGGTGGTCTCTGCAATATTCTTCTCCTAAAAACCTCTTTTCTATCTCAAACACTTTATTTTAATCATCTCATTTTCACTTACACATAATCTCTCCACCTCAAATCTCAATGAAATGTTCCTCTCACAAAAACATACACACATTCCATTCTCATTTGAAATATTCCTTTCCCTCACATACCCTGCTTCGCTGCCCTTTTCATACACTTAACCACACCTACACTGCCTTCTCTTGCTCATTTCATTCTCTTTTTCAAGTCATTTTTCCCAAAGCACTTTCAGTGTTTGTTCTCTCCCTTACACAGATGCAGACACTCAAGGATGGCTATTTTTTTTACGTCCCTTTTTACCAGTTTGAATGTTGAATGATCATTTTTGAACATTATCCTGGTGAAAACAAATCTGTGTTCCACAATTTGTCAACATCCACTTAGAGGCACTGCTGATGAGGTCTAAAGAGAAAATCTTATGCAGGATTGCAGACTTAAATCCGAAGAGTGATCATTACAAGGTTAAACATTGATATTTAGTTGGGAAATTGGAGCCTAGTGAAAGTTTGGAGCCATTTACAAACTTCTAGAGTTTGTGTTCATTGTTTGTTTTCGAAATATTAAAATATTAAGAAGTAGCCAACACCTACAATGTCTCTCCTTCTCCTACCTCATGGTCAAGGCCTGGAGAGACCTTAACTTCAACCTCCAAACATCTTCTCTCACACAATTCTAAAGGGGCTCAAAAACTGGATCTTTGACTGATTGCAGCAGGACCCTACTGCCTGGATACCTTCACAGGTGATTAGTCATACTTTACAAATCCCGATTGATTGACTGTTATTTGGAGCACCCTAGCTACAGCCTAAATTACAAAGTCCTAATCAGGAACAGGTGGTTTGAGAACATGTGCAATCCCTCTTCGTTAACGATATAAATATAAAGATTTGAAGGAAAACAAAAAGAGGAACAATAACATTATACAATTGCCAAAGGCAAACATTAATAAAGAGTAAAATAACACACAATTTCACATATACAAGCAATAATCTTTACACCAAGATGGCGTTGTCATTGTCGTTGTCTCTACACTTGATGCCTTTGCAGGTTTCCGGATTGGTGACGGAACTGCTTCAGCCAATTTACCTTATCATTCAACAGCTTGGGATCCAGCACAGTCTTGGAAAACACATTATTCTGGACACGTCATAACCATTGAGGAATTTTCACAACTTTGGACAAACTCCAAAAATTCCCAGTAAGTTCCACAACCTGCCTGGTAACTCTGCCAACTTTCATGGGAGACAAAAACCTAGACTTGCCAGATTTCACCAATCTCCCCTTTCTCACATGCACCCAATCATTGATTTTCAAATGTGACACTACAGGTTTAGCTAGATGATCATGCCCAGTATTGCATTTGTCATCCTCTCTACACACCAAATTTCTCATCCATCCCGGATTCATATTGCACACACTCTTCCTACCCCTCATTGTTTCAAAAGGAGACACATCACCATCACTCCTAGGAGTGTGTCTGTAACTCCAAAGCATCTCCTTAATGGCTTGATGACAGTTCTTACCATTACTAATCGCCAGCTGTAAACCTTCTTTTAACACTCTTATCCACCTCTCCATAATACCATTGCTCTGGAGATGATAGGTAGAAGAGTGCCTATGTGCAATATCATGACATTCGAGGAATTCCTTCATCTCAATGGATGTCAACTGCACCCCATTGTCAATAAGCAACGATTCAGGAAAACCTTCAGTTTAAAAAATGTCATTTAAAAACGGAATCACAATGCTTGAAGTGATATGAGGAGCCAATTTAACATCAGTCCACTGGGTTAACTGGTCAACAAGGACAATGGCATACAATGGATTGCGACCAAAACACATTGGACCGACAATATGGAGAGACACACACTCCCAGACACATGATGGTCTTGAAACAGGAAGACGTTCATATGCAACAGTTTCTGGGGATTTATCACTGACACAGCACTCAACACCACATCTGACTTGGCGTTCTATGCACCTCTCCATTGCAGTTCACCAGAATTCACTCCTGATTCTCCTCTTCATACTGGTCATACCAGGGTGACCTTCATGAGCCATGTGTAAAACAATTTGTTGAAGATCAACAGGCACAACATGTTGCAGACCCCTCATTAAAACATCTTCCTGCAGAGATAACTTGTGAGCTACTTGAAAGAAAGGTAGAAGACTCTGTGGAACATCAGCTTTCATAGGCCATGAAGATTTGACAAAATCTGGCACTTCTTTGAGACTCACATCCTTATCGCATGCTAATCTCCACTGATCTTCCTTGATGCAACCCTTAGATACTTCACACCCAGGAACAGCCTTCTCTAGATCCACATCATCCTCGACAACATTATCATCTTTCATAGGTAATCTTGATAGACAGTCAGCCAGGATGTTCTTCACACCATGAATGTACTTAACCTTGAAGGGAAAACCTTGTAACTTGTATAGACATCAAAAAACCCTAGGAGTAGCCTTTCCACATCCTTTGGTTGTAAACAAATCCACAAGAGGACGATTATCAGTCCTCATCCTGAAATCAGTGCCATACACATATTTTCAAAAATACTCAATGCCCCACCAACATGCAAGATATTTTTTTTCCAGGGGGCAGTATTTACATTCAGCACCTCTTAATGGCCAGGATGCAAAGGCAATTGTGACTAAGTGGCTCATTAGAATGGCGGGCGGGCTTCAAGTAAGCGGACACAGCAACAGCAAAGTCCTTCCCCTCTCCTTGGGAGCCAAGCAACTGCAGGTCAGCCCACAGTCTTCCAGCTTTCTCTCTGGCAAAGGTTCCTTCCTAATTCCATGATTTTCTAATTTTCTGTTGTCTGGGTAGCCCTTCTTATACCAGTCTTTCCTTTGTTCTCTAGAGGCAGAGAGGCCTTGGCATGGTCATTGTGTAGAGCTCCTTGAGAAAGGACTGAATGTCCGAAATGCATCGGAGCACTGTATAAATACCATGACATTAACGTCATTCCTACAGACCATATGAAAAAAATATGAACTTTATGGAATAAACCTACGTTTGAAAAACCATTTTTCTTGTTGAACATTAATTGGAACTCTACGGCACAGGGTGCCTGAGACCACACCAGTGTGCTCCACACAGGGATGTGCCTACACTGCTGTAGCACACTTTATACCTAGCTAAATGAAATGCCCACATTTTCCCTATACTGATCACTCTTCGATGGTTGCCAATTGAAGTAAAGGCTATCTACAAGACTGCCTGCATTACCCGTAAAGCCCTGAACACATCAACTCCTTATACCTGGCTGACAAACTCAAGGTATCAGGTACATCCAGACCACCACAATACACTGAAGCAATGCTTCTTGAACCCCTTTCCTTTAAAAGGGAACAACTGATATCACAATCCCTTTCTGGAAGCACAATGAGAATCTGCAATTTGCTACCTTCAAATCTGCTCACAACTACTTCGCTGACGACTTTCAAAACTGACCTGGAAACCATTCTCTTCCAAAGGCATTTTAGCTAAACACTGTAATCAACACTTGGCACACACCTCTGTACTACCTCAACCTTTTTATTATGGCTTTTGTACATTCTGTTATATCTAATATCAACCTTGTTGTACTTTCAACCGTTGTAATTTCTTATAGCTATATTGTCTATCTTGAACCATCTGTAAACTCCATGTAACCTAATATTTCTCCTGTAAAGTGCTCCTGCACCTTTGGGTGACGTCTGCGCTATGTAAATAGTGTCAACAAAAGGAGGGACAAAGGGCTTGTTTATTGAGGTCCAGCGTACATGTCCCCAAAGGACTGTGATACAAAGAGAGTACGAAGTTCCTCAGTGATAATGTGTTAGAGGGTCAAGAGCGTGGAAGGGTAGTGTGGTCACAGAAACACTGAGGCTGTGTGTAGTAAGGAGAGGGAATTCTCCTTGTAGGAACTAGGGCTCTCACACACTTAGCAAGCTAGATGTCATGCTTCATAATTTGAGCCTGCCCTTCGCCAGGTCGGCGCTGCAATGCCTGGTGGGCACCCAGAACTGGGGCTCTTTATCGGGGATCTTTTGTTCCTGCCGGTGGGTGCAGTGGGGGTAAGGGGCCTAGTGTGTGTAGATGTAAGGGAGATACGTGGATTAAAATCGGTCAGTTAGTCGTAGACAAACTTTTATTCCAAAGGTAAACTGCCTAATTAAAAGGTGGAGAGGGGTAGAGAACTAGTAGTTAAGTGTCTAGTGGTATGTGCACTACTCTCGGATGACCAACATGTTTCGTGTCTCAATTGTCAAATCGATCAGGACACTTCTTCAGGATCAGTGTTCAAACTATCTACACCAAGGCAAGTGAAAACTACATACCCTGTATGTTCATATTAAACTGAGGAGATGGGTAAAAAAGGTAGGAGAACATGTAAAACCAGGTAAGGTGTCCACAGCAACCACAACATGCTCAATTAGTGTCAACCTTTGTCTAGAAAGGAAAATTCAATGTAAGGCCTCCACTGGAGTGCTCATGTGCATTACCAGTTATTTGTACATGGTATAAAGAGCAATACTCAAATTATCCAACAGCACCCTGCCCTGCGGACTTCAGAAAGAAACTCAAGGCCTGGCTTTTCACTGGATTCCTCGTATCCCAGCTTCCAGATACCCCCAGGGTGATAGTGCTGTGCTCTACAAATACTGATTGATTGATTGCCTTCCTCAGGACTTTTTTTTAATAGTTCCAGTAGTCCAGTATGTCACTTAAAAACAAAATGAAATAAATGTCTTAATAGGGATATACTGATGTGCTTTTGTTAACTTGTATTTGACTGTGACTTATATTGTGACATTTGATAAAGGTAATTGAAATTATCCATGAATTTACTAAATTTTTTAAATGTTTGATTGATGATACTTTCTTTTATTTTGTTTTTTAGAGATGTACTGGACTACGGGAACTTTCAAACAAACCCTGAAGAAGCGATTTTTATCATGGAACACTTATTGGCCAATTTGTGCTTGGACAATAAATTAGCAAGAATGAATATTTATTTTTGCCTCTTGAAATTCCTTCTGTGTGTGGCATTTTTATACTGTATTCCTCTGGTGGCAGGCAGGCACACTATGAGTAAGCATTTGTTGCTGGTCTAGGTGAATCTTGCCCAGTTGTGAAATTATGTGACCAGAGATTGCATTCTACCAATCTTTGAAAATTCATTAACTACCTGAACTCTAAGATTCCATTTGTCATGAATTCAGATGAAGCTCTATCCGTACATTTGTAAACTGTAACTCCTCTTCCTCTCTCTAAAGTTACCCCCAGGTCTAAAAACAGTGCACTTATATTTTATTTTTATTTTGGTTACATACTTAGCATGCACCATTTAGGTTCCTTTTGATAACTTTTCTCTCCCGTGGGTTACGATGCCTGCACTTTATAATATATATATACATAGGTGACGTCCTTCTAAGCCCACTTGGGCTGCATTCAGCTGTTTCTAATATGCGCTATAATTAGGCCCACTGAGGCATGACACTATGAAAGTACAATGCACACTGTTATGAACAACACTAAGACATACGCACTATCGCATCACTCACACTAGATTATTATATATATATATATATATATATATATATATATATATATATATATATATATATATATATATATATACATTTCATACATATAGAAGTAGACTGATGCCAAGTCTATCTTCTCAGTGCATTCTAAGTAGTTATGTCACTATTGTTGTTTTTTCTTTGCGTTCCCTGAGAAGTATTTCTTGTTATTTTAATTTATTTTCACCTAAATGATGCTAAACCTATATGTCTATTCATACTCATGGTTGTTGTGACAACCCTGTGTAGTGACTGTGCATATAATGATGGATTATCATGGTGCCCGATATTATGAGCAAGGTGGTTTGCCGCCGAAACGCATCAAGGTTTCCATTTGGATTAAAACTTCAGTGTCACACTTCCACGATGTCAGCGCCTGTTATTGGATTTTCTCAAACAGGATTGGCTTCATATATATATATATATATATGTCTATATATATATATATATATATATATATATATATAGATATATATATATATATATATATGTATATATATATATTACCTACTGGCGGTCACCAGTAGGTAGTTATAGTTAGGATCTCGTTTCTGTTCAAAAAGCATTTTTTGTTTTCCCAATAACTTTGGTGTAGTTTGATGAATCTTTGCAAAATTTTCAGAACAAATGGGGCGCTCCGTTCAGCTCCTATTTTGAAAGTTTCAGGTGATTCATCAAGTGGGGGCTGAGAAAAAAGGGGGGTCCCAAAACGCGTTTTCCCCATGTTAATTTCCATAGGAAACTTTGGACAAAGCTACAGCCCAAACCGCTGAACGGAATTACACCAAATTTGGCAAAAAGGTAGGTCTTGGCTCAGAAAGAGTCCTTATTTTAAAATGGTGTAAATATGTTCAGTAGTTTTTAAGAGTTTAAAGTAAAAACTTAACCCCGAGCACAAGCTTGGCTCTAATTGGCTGCCAACCCTTCAAACCAGGAAGTGTTGGCAGGCATATTGTGCCTTGCTTCGAGTGAAAATAAATGTAACTCCCACCAACAGCAGCAGTTACTACTCTGGCCAATGGACTCCTGGAGTGTGCGGATTTTTTATCGAACCTGTGTTGGTTATTAGGTGATAATTGTTGCAGCGGAGGCCGCAGCATACAAATACTAGCAGCAGAGAAAGCCTACAACCGCCAAAACTTGGAGGAGGATACAAAGTACCGTACGGGAGCCCGGTGCACAGCGCATTATAAATGTGCTGCTGCTCCGAGAGAGACGCTCTTGCTACCTGTGCCTCGAATCATGCCCGGCACACTGCTGAATGCCCCATGGCCAAGGTCCAGGAGAAAACGGTGTCTCTGAATTTCTGCGCGACCTACAACCCCCTGATAGGCAGCACGGCGCATTGCTTTCCATGCTCATTTACTGCAGCTAAAGTGCGCGCTTAATTAATAGAAAGAGAGTGCTGCTTATTCTCCACTTAACCTAAAAAACCTCACCAGCGAGTCGTGTTGCTAAAGTCCAATGTGTCCGCTAGCTCAGCGTGCCTAGAGACTGCAGTTTAGGTACTATAACTGCACCTACATACAAAGGCACAGACCCCCGCAAGAGTATCCAGTTGGTGATCAACACAAACCAATACCTCTCTGTACCTCGTACGTTGCCCACAGAATCCTAAGGAATCTCCAGTAACTTGAGGTACTGGAAAAAAGCTTGTATGGTGATAGTTACTAGAAACTCCTTATCACTACGGATATTATCTTCAGTCTGGGGTACACCTTTTCAGGTTACTGATTTCACTTGGTTTAGCTGTATTGGAAACACATAATACTCATACCAGAGTGCAATCTGTTAAAGGAAAGTTCGTCGCGGGAAGTTTGTAGCCTTGAGGACATGGAGTCATCTAGTAGTACCCATAAGGTGGTATGTTGACAGAAAAGTTGCTGTATAGGTGTGCAAAAACATACTGTTATGTTATGTTATGTTATGTTAAATTAATTTGTTGAGCGCACTAACACCATTAGGTTTCTTGGCGCTGTTCGGAGAGAGCAGAGAGAGACAGAACTAACATAACAGTAAATAAGAGCTAATTGTATGCTTCAATAAAAAGGTGAGTTTTGAGGGAGGATCTGAAACTGGAATAGGGGGAGGATAGCCTGAGCGGGAGAGGTAAAGAATTCCAAAAAGACGGGGCTAGGAAGGAGAACCTAAGGCCACCGTGTTTCTTCCGCTTGAATCTGGGAACAGATAAAAGGGCCATATGGGAGGACCGGAGGGTGCGGGAGGGGACATAGTGATGAAGCAGAGAAGAAATGAAAGCAGGGCCATGACCAGAGAGGGATTTGAAGATGATACAACCCAGCTTGAATTTGCAACGAGCAGAGACCGGAAGCCAGTGGAGATCCTTTAAGAGCGGTTGGACATGTTGATCTCTGGGCTGATGATATATCAGACGGGCGGCCTGATTTTGAATCAGCTGGAGTCTCCTGAGTTGGTAAACAGGGATGCCTACATATAATACATTCGCGTAGTCAAGCCTAGACATGACTAACGCAAGTAAGGCCAAAATGAGGGCATCGGTGGTGAGTAGGCGAGAGATCTTGCGTATCTTCCTGAGCTGGTAATGACTGGAGGAGACTACGGCACTAATCTGGGGTGTCATCGATAGATCGTTGCTGATGACAACACCCAGACTTTTTGCCGAATTGACAGGACAAGGCGGGGTGCCCAGGCTGGCCGGCCAGAAGGAGGGATGCCATGGATTGGAGGGTCCCCCGACAAGCACCAGCTCGGTCTTGTCTGGGTTAAGCTTCAGATGATTTGCACCCATCCAATCGCTGATGAAGCAGAGGGCATTTTGAAAAGTAGAGATGGATTCGGTCCCGGAGTCAATGGTGAAGACCAATTGAATGTCGTCCGCATAGTTAAATGCGGAGACATTAAAACGGTGAAGGGAACGGATTAGCGGGGCCAAATATAAATTAAAAAGAAGAGGGGATAGGGAAGAGCCCTGAGGGACACCACAGGTCAGCTCGACTTGAGAGGCGGAGAACTGAGACAGCCTGACAGCCTGATGGCGGTGGGTCAGGAAAGAGCGCACCCAGTCCAGGGCAGTGCCCTGGATGCCAGCCTCTCTGACACGGTCGACCAGGATGTCATGGTCGACCGTGTCAAAGGCGGCTGACAGATCCAAAAGGACCAGGGCCTGGCAGATGTTAGTGTCGGCGCCCCTGCGTAGTTCGTCCATCACAGAGAGGATGACTGCTTCTGTGGAATGTGCTGGTCTAAATCCAGCCTGCTGGGGGTCCAGAACACAAGAGTCCTCCACAAAAGAGGTAAGGGTTTGGGTAACATGTCTTTGTAAAGGCAGGAATCCACCACTTCGAGGTGGTGTGTTTTAATTGAGTGTGCTTAAAATTATTACAATCAAAATTGCCCATTCTTAAATGTATTGTCTGGGTTCCATGTGCGTCAAAGTCACCGCGGGAAATGAACGTATGGCGGGTAAGCATTAGACACAGACCAGGATCAAATGAAGGTGAACTGCAACAGCAGCAACGGTCTACTCCTCCATCCTCCTTGCCCCAGTGTTTCAGTGCTTCAAGAACGCCCTCCTCAAATAAACAATTTTATATCATAAGCATGCTTGCACACACTGTATAAGTCGAAATGTGTTAAAAAATTAAAAAGAGAGCAATTTTGCATACAGCCAAAAGAAACATTTTAGATGGACTAATAATATACCACCTGTTTGGTGGGCTGCTTGCTAACTATGTAGGAATCATTTTATGGCCCGGGGCTGGGCCACATAAAGAGGGTATGTGAAGACCTGTTTCTCCATGAGCGTCTCTATCGTTGTGTTTTAAGATCATATTTATCAACCCCTGGTGCTTATGGGAGCTAGGTAGAGCGAGTTGCTGTACCCTGGGGTCGCTATGACAACGCGCTCTGCTCTGGCAGGAACCATTGAAATTCTGCGTGAAGCAAGGCAGCTCTTGTATTGTTCTGCCTTGTGTTGAAGCTAAATTGTACCGCAGCAATGGTGACCAGATGCAGGGCAAAACCTGAAATACATCCCCATTGGCTCAAAGGACAGACAACACATTCTCACACTATGTGGAGTAGCATGCTGTCCGGGTATACAAGACCTTCAAGTTCCCACTGAGAGGTAGTAAGCATTATATTAACACTATAAGCAGGGCCACTGAAATTATGCGGCAGATGAGGCTGGGTTGAGTACATTACGCGTCAAGAAAAGGCAAATAATGCAGCATATTTTGTAATTGTATTACTTGATTATTTTGTTATTTTTCAATTTAGTAACACTGGATGGGCATTGGTTCCACCTTATTATCCCAGGTCCTGGTCCGTCTCAGCTCCTAGCCGGGTCCTGCAGAATAAGAAGCAGGCAGCCTTCCTCCCCTTATCCAAAAACAACGCTACAATTGCAGCATTGTGGTTGTCTGGGATGCCAATCACACAGGCGTCTCTGGGGAGGCCATTTTCTCCATGTAGGCTGCATGCTGCCTACATGGAGAAAAGGGAGAGTGCACATGACTGGTTTGGTCAGCCCAGAGGGCCGACCAAACAGTTAGGGCCGGCAGTAGTGGGCTTGCGGTTAGCCCCTCTCTTTGCTGGATTATTTAGTGGCCGATACTCCCACCTACAAGACTTGTGTATAGCATCTCACCTGCATGCGTGTCACTTCTTCCTAGGCCGGTGTTTGTGACTCCACCATGAACTAGTCAGCCTGAAAGTAGATTAGTGCTGTCATCAGATCTCAACCCATCCTTTGCTTTCCAGGGATTGGAGGTGGCGGGTTAGATGCTCTTGCTGCACCTCTTTTCTGACTGCAGATCCCCTAAGAATCTTGCAAAATACTGACTGCTGACAAAATACAGTGACTAGCTTTTTATTCAATGTGCAAAAAAAAGGAATCAACATGATGGGCACGTTTCATGGATCATGGCTAGAGTCAAGACACTTACAATTTCCATATTTTTATACACGTAAGGAGTGATTTAATGACTTTTAATAAGATGTGCCCTTGGTAGATCTGTTGCATGCTTTTTTGGTGTCTTTTCAAGCGCTTTGGTAAATGGCTCTTAGCCAATTTCCAATCCTCCTGCAAGCCTGGCTCAGTCCACAGACTGTGAATGGTTGTCTCACCATTGAGGACAATGGCACATCGACCTGGCTCTCAGGAAATCCATGGACAGTACGTGTTCTTTTCTTTTTCACAAGTTCTTCTCTCGAACTGTTCAAGTCAAGCAAGAGTTCTGATTATTTGTTCAGTTTATCAAATTTGGTTTTAAAAGCTGCTGTCATTTCCTGTTCCAAGTAATACCTCTGCTGTCCTTGGGAATTTTGCTTTTCACCTACATTACTGTCCCATGTGAGCCTTGGGGCTCACCCCACGGTCCCAATCACTGAGGCCAGGCCCTGGGGGATGGGGCCCCTGGGGCCAAAAGTGGCCCGGGAAGGGGGCCACGCGGCCCCTTGCCTCTATTAAAAATAGAGGATAACGCCGCCCCAGGGGGTGGGGTCCCCCTTCATATAAATAAATGGAGGGGGGCCCCCTCCATATAAATAAAGTTAAAATAAAAATTAGAAAAGTCTGACCATGCCCCAGAGGATGGGGTCCCCGGGACTGAAATTGGCCTCAGGAGGGGGGCCACGTTGCCCCCTTCCTGTTTTTTATAAGGGTCATGCCCTGGGGAATGGGGTCCCCAGGGAACCAAAAAAGTAAAAAGAACGGGGGCCACACAGCCCATCTTTGTTAAAAAAAAGAAGAAAAAAAAGCTGACATCTCGCCGGAGGCCACGCCCCCTTTCTCCACCACTCTGCAAACGCTCCCCGTGGTGTATTGTTAGATGGGGAATTAATTTCCCTTGAATACTGTGGGTTCCTGGGGGGCAACTAGCCCACCAGTTACCTTCAGTAAGTGCCACAGGGCTGCGTCGCAGAGAGGTGGTCTGTGGCCACGCCCCTTTTTACACCTCTCTGTGGCGCTTATTGGAGGTACTTGGTGGGCTCGTTGGACCCAGGGACCCTCAGGATTCAAGGGGACTTAATCCCCCAACTTACAACGTGCCAGAGGGCGCATTTGCACATTGGTGCAGGGAGGGGTCGGAGCCTGAAATGAGAAGTGTGCAATGTTAGCTTGCTTCATCTATAATAGGTACAGTCTAGCAGTAGCAATGCAAGCTTCCAGCATCGAGAACAAGTACAGCCTGGCAGGAGCAGTCCAACTTCCTTCACCTAGAACAGGTATAGCCTGGCAGCAGAAGAGCATGCTTCATTCACGCAGAACAGGTACAGCCCGGCAGCAGCAGTGCAAGCTTCCTTCACCTAGAACAGGTACAGCCTGGCAGAAGTTCAAGCTTCCTTCACCTAGAACAGGTACAGCCCGGCAGCAGTAGCGCAAGCTTCCTTCACCTAGAACAGGTACATCCTGGCAGCAGCAGTGCAAGCTTCCTTCATCTAGAACAGGTGCAGCCCGGCAGAAGTGCAAGCTTCCTTCACCTAGAACAGGTACAGACTGGCTGCAACAGTGCAAGCTTCCTTCACCTAGAACAGGTATGCCCCGGCAGAAGCGCAAGCTTCCTTCACCTAGAACAGGTACAGCCTGGATGTAACATTGCAAGCTTCCTTCACCTAGAACAGGTATAGCCTGGCAGCAGTGCAAGCTTCCTTCACCTAGAACAGGAACAGAGGTTTTTGGAGTCCACACTCACCTTTCTCCACCACTCTGCAAACACGACTGCTACGTTATAGTTAGAAATTAGCATTAAAAAAATTGAATTCACTGAAAAAAACATAGGTGTTAAGGACATTATAGTTAGAAATTAGCATTTAAAAACCTTTGAAATTCACTGAAAAAAAACACAGGTTTCAGGGACGTTAGAGTTAGAAATTAGCATTTAAAAAAACCTTTGAAATTCACTGAAAAAAACATAGGTTTCAGGGACGTTATCGTTAGTTGGAGATTTCACCCATACAAAACCAGAGAAATTCGGCTGTTATAGTTAGTAGAGCTAACTATAACTATAACTCGCGCCCCCGCAATGCACTGCTGTCAGCCGCCTTCGACACTGTCTGCCACCGCACTCTACGCACTCGCCTCCATGACGCAGGAATCTGAGGCAAAGCACTGGACTGGACCACCTCCTTCCTCACCGGCAGAACACAGAGCATCTGCCTCCCTCCCTTCTGATCCGAAGTCATCAAGATCACCTGCGGTGTACCCCAAGGATCCTCCCTCAGCCCAAAGTTGTTCAACGTTTACATGGCCCCACTCGCCCACGTCACCAGACTGCACGACCTCAACATCATCTCCTATGCCGACGACACGCAACTGATCCTCTCACTCACCAAGGACCCTCTCACCGCCAAAACCAACTTCCATGAAGGAATGAAAGCCGTTGCCGAATGGATGAGGAACAACCGCCTGAAGCTGAACTCGGACAAGACGGAGGTCCTCATCCTCGGCCCCACCCCTTCTGCCTGGGACGACTCCTGGTGGCCGACCGCCCTGGGATCAGCACCAACCACGCACGCAACCTGGGATTCATCCTCGATTCAACACTCTCCATGACCAAGCAAGTCAACACCATCTCATCCTCCTGTTTCAGCACCCTCTGCATGCTCTGAAAGATCTACAAGTGGATCCCCACTGACACTAGAAGAACGGTCACCCAGGCCCTCGTCAGCAGCAGACTGGAATACGGAAACGCCCTCTTCGCAAGAACCCCGGCCAAACTGCTGAAACGACTGCAACACATTCAGAATGCCTCTGCACGAATGATCCTCGACATCCCTCGCCACAGCCACATCACACCCCACCTGAGAGACCTGTACTGGCTTCCCATCAACAAGAGGATCACCTTCAAGCTCCTCACCCACGCACACAAAGCACTACACAACACCGGACCAGCATACCTCAACAAACGGCTCACTTCTACACTCCAAACCCCCAGCTCCGCTCCGCCGACCTCGCCATCACCACCGTCCCCCGCATCAGGAGAGCGACCACCGGTGGCAGATCATTCTCCTACCTCGCAGCCAAGTCCTGGAATACCCTACCCATCCTCCTAAGGCAGACCGAAGACCTACTAACCTTCAGGATGCTGCCCAAGACCTGGCTGTTCGAGCAGTAGCAGCACCCCCCTAGTGCCTTGAGACCCTCAAGGGTGAGTAGAACGCTTTACAAATATCTTGATTGATTGATGATGTCACATATTACATCACTCATGACATGCTCAGTGACATCACTGATGACATCTCAAATGACATCACTGATGACATCATCCACATGATAATCTGTTGCCCCTCCTCACACCCTAACAAAACCTTTCATAGACTCATTCTAAAATACAGACCACCAATATCGAAACCATACACAGACCAATAGCAGTTAGTACATACCCGCTCAGTGATTCATACGTCTACACACACATCCACTCATTCACCTATACAGTCACTCATACAAGCAGTCACTCATCGATGCAACACTATCATATGCACTGATACACATACACAGACACTCACACACTGCCACTCATCCAGAGTTACTCACACACCTAGTCAGTCATGCAAAGAAACTATCATACACTAATTTACTTGCCTATACAGTCATACACACACCACCGCACTTATTTATACAGATATTAACACATACTTACTATCTTAAACAATCGCTCATAGAAACACACACTCATCCATACAGCTACTCTTGCAATCACTCACTCTCACATATAGTCATTTATATACTCCAACACTCACATATACTGCTTTAAAACATATGTAGTTACTCACACATGCACCACTGAGATATCCATTCACTCACAACACACCCATACACACACTGACCTACCCATATAGATGTTTCCACATGCACTCTTGAACCCATACACCCAGTAAATCAATCACTCACATATCTAAGCACAGAGTCAAACACCCCCCACCCACACACAAAGACACTCAGGCACCCATACAGATACACAGACAACCAATAAATAACCCAAAAACAGTCATGCAGCTACTCACCAACCCATGCAGCTGCTTATACACCAATAGACAGGCTGATACAGACATTTACACAGTTTACTCACTAACCCATGCATTCAGTAAGATAGGCTTGATCAGTCACTTATAAAGTCAGTCACGCACCTACTAAATCATCCATTCACTCACTTATTCACCCACTCCTTCTTAAATAAACTTTGGTGTGTATATATATATATATATATATATATATATAAAACATATTTAAACTTTACCGAAACACACATTCACTGGGTGATGTCATCAGTGAGGTCATTTACGATGTCATCAGTGATGTCACCAGTGATGTCACTGAGCATGTCTTGCGTGATGTAATGTGTGACATCATCAGCAGTGCATTGCGGGGACGCAAGTTATACTTAGCTCTACTAAAAATAACAGCCAAATGTCTCTGTTTTTTTACAAGTGAAATCTCCAACTAACTATATCGTCCCCTTGAAACCTAGGTTTTTGTCAGTGAATATATATAAACATATATATATTCACTGAAAAAACCATAGGTTTAACACCCGTTATAGTTAGGAATTAGCATTTAAAAAACCTTTGAAATTCACTGAAAAAACCGTAGGTTTCACACCAGTTATAGTTAGCTGAACATTTTACTCATACAAAACCATTGAAATTCCCACGTTATAGTTAGTTGGACTCACTATAACTCGCGCGCCCGCAATCCACTGCTGATGATGTCACATATTACATCATTCATGACATGGTCTGTGACATCACTGATAACATCTCAAATGACATCACTGATGACATCACTGATGACATCTCAAATGACATCACTGATTACATCACTGATGACATTATTCAGTGACTGTGTTTCTGTAAAGTTTAAATATGTTTTACATATTCAAGAATGAGTGGGTGTGTAAGTGTCTGGATGAAGGATTTAGTTGGTGCGTGACTGACTGTATTAACGAGTGATTAAATGTGTCTTACTGAATGCATGGGTTAGTGACTAAACTGTCTGAATGCGTGCATCAGTATGTCTGTTGTTGTGTAAGCTGCTGCATGTGTTGATCAGTAGCTATATGAGTGGCTATATGGGTTATTGATTGGTTGCCCAAGTATTTGTATGGGAGACTGAGTGTGTGTGTGGGTGGCTGGGAGGTGTGTGACTCTGTGCATAGATGTGTGAGCAGTTGATTCACTAGGTGTATGGGTTCAAGAGTACATGAGGAAACAGCTGTATGGGCGGTTGACTGTGTGCATGGCTGTGTTGGTGAGTGAATGGATATCCCAGTGCTACATGTCCAAGTAAGTACATATGTAAAACACAGTGCATGTGAGAGTTGGCATATATAAATGTCTATACATGAGAGCCAGTGATTGTGCGAGTGGCTGTACGGATCAATGTGTACTTGTATCAGTGATTGTATAAGAGAGTAAGTACGTGTTAGTATATGTTTGTATAATTAAGGTGTTGTCTGTATAACTGTATAGATGAGGAAATGAGAGTGTGATTGATTCTTTGCATGACTGACTAGGTGTGTGAGTAACTCCATGTATGAGTGGCAGTGTGTGAGAGTCTGTATAGGTGTATGAGTGCATATGATAGTGTTGTATTGATGAGTGACTGTATGTATGAGTGAGTGTATAGGTGAATGAGTGGATGTGTGTGTAGACCTAGGAATCAGTGAGTGCGTATGTGGTAACTGGTATTGGTGTGTCAATGGTTTCAAGAATGGTAGTCTGTATTTAACACTGGGTGTATCAAAGGTTATATTAGAGTTTGAGGAGGTGCATCGTATTATCACATGAATGATGTCATCAGTGTTGTGATCAGTGATGTCATTTGAGATGTCATCAGTGATGTCATCAGTGATGTCATTTGAGATGCATCAGTGATGTCATCAGTGATGTCACTGACCATGTCATGAATGATGCAATATGTGACATCATTAGCAGTGGATTGCGAGCGCGCGAGTTATAGTGAGTCCAACTAACTATAACGTGGGAATTTCAATGGTTTTGTATGAGTAAAATGTTCAGCTAACTATAACTGGTGTGAAACCTATGGTTTTTTCAGTGAATCTCAAAGGTTTTTTAAATGCTAATTCCTAACTATAACAAGTGTTAAACCTATGGTTTTTTCAGTGAATTTCAAAGGTTTTTTAAATGCTAATTCCTAACTATAACGAGTGTTAAACCTATGGTTTTTTCAGTGAATTTCAAAGGTTTTTTAAATGCTAATTCCTAACTATAACGAGTTTGAAACCTACGGTTTTTAAAGTGAATTATTAATTTTTTTTAATAGCTATATTTTATAGCTATTAATTATTATAATTTTTTTTAAATTATTCAAATATTCTATATTTTTGTAATATCAATTTTTCAATGTCTTTTTCCTATGTTTTTTTTTATTTTTTTAACTCCGGAGCGCTCAGGGTGCGCGTACCTGTAGACGCACCCGTACACGTAGCGTGAGCGCTATTCCCGTGAGCGAAAAAATATATAATTATGTATTTAAAGTAAATAATAATGCAAGACATTCAGTGGCATACTCATAAAAGTAGTATTTTTGTTTTTAAATAACCATATTTTAACTTTAAACGCATTTCCGAAAATCTAGCAAAACGTCATTCAGACGTGCCGCGTAAGCGCCCTCGGAAGCGCCTCTGTAAGCGCCTACGTACGTGCCGCGTAAGCGCCCCCGGAAGCGCCCTGGATCACGCAGCGTAAGCGCACGTCAAGCCATGTGACCTAAAATCAACACTTTTGATTGGTTAATAACAATTTTTTTTCACACCTATGGAAAGTCCCCACCCATTTCCCTCACTACCTCTTTGCAATTGCTGAGACAACACCTCTTGTCTATTGATCTTAATACCACCTCTTTTTTTGGAAAGATGTCTGCTTCCAGGGACTCCTCCTCAGACTCTGACCTTGAATTCCTGCCTGAGGACCAACCCCCGAGAAAAGTAAAAGAACACTTCATCTGGAAGTTCTTCACTTTCCCAGAGGGGGAAAAAAATGTAATGCACCTAAAGTGACCGGCCGGATTTGTGACACAACTTTGTCACGTGGCGATCCCACCCGCAAATATAGCTTCAGGAATGCCACCTTAATCCGGCATGTAGAGAGGAGGCACCCAAATAATTTCGCAAGTGGGAGCACCAGGGACCTGGCACGCAATCCCCCAAGAGATGGCGGCAGTACCTCCACCGGAGCAGCAACACCTTCCGGGAGAGCAGCAGCTCATTTGATCCCTAACATACAGCCGGTCTTCGGAGACTTGAAAATCGTGTGCAAGCAGTGTGATGAACTGCTCTGCTATGGGGAGCAGAGCATAGAACTTATTGTTCACAGAAAGGAGGAACACTGCTGCTCCACCCAATCCTAATTTTTCCCTTTTTTTTGCTCCTGTTGAGCAGTTTTGGATTCCCTGGTTTTTTTTCTCCCCCAAAAAAACCCAAAAAGTTTAAAATCGTTCTGAAAAAGTATAAAAAAATATAAAATCAAAAAAAGAAGAAAAAAAAAGTTCTTTTTAGAACTACCTCCAATTCTCCAAAAAGAGCTATATTGGTTATATATTCTGTCATTCTTTTTTTCAATGAATGTGCACTGCATAAATGAATGGATAAAATGACTGGATGAAGGGGAGAAAGTGACTGAGGGAACAAATGACAGAAGGGGAGTGAGTGTGGGTGAGTTTATGACAGTGAGGGATGGAAGGGGAGTGAGGGTGAGTGAAGAGGGAGTGACAGAGTGAGGGAAGAGGAGTGAGGAAATGACAGGACAGAGAGAGTGAGAGGAGTCAGTGAAGTGGAGTACGGTGAGAGAGGAAAGGAGAATGAGTGAGGGAGCGAAGGAAAAGAAGAGAGGGGAAGGGAAGTGAAGCAGGGGGACTGAAAGAAGGTGAGTGTGGGAGGGGAGTGAGGGGAAGGGGAGTGAACATGAGGAATAAGCATAAGTGAGGGAAACGGAGTAAGGGAACGGGGGTGAGGGAGGGTAAGAGAACAGCAGTGAGGTTGAGGAAAGAGTGGTGATAGAGGGTGGATAAAGGCAAGTGAGTGTGAGACAAGGGGAGTGAGGGAGTGAGGAGACAGAGCGAGTGAAGGAAAGAGTGAGAGAAGGGGACTGAGTGAGGGAGCAAAGAAAGGTAAGTGAGGGAGTGTGGGCGAGTTAAAGGGAGTGAGCATGAGGGAAGGGTGACTGAGAGAGTGAGGGGACAGAGGGAGTGAGGCTAAGAGAGAGGGAGTGAGGGAAGGAGAGTGAGGATGTGAGAGGACAGAGGGAGTGAGAGAAGGAGTGAGTGAAGTGGACCAAGTGAGAGAGCATAGAAAGGTAAGTGAGGGAGTGTTGGTGAGTTAAAGGGAGTGAAGTGGAGTAAGGTGAGTGAGGGAAGGGGAATGAGTGAGGGAGCGAAGGAAGGGAATAGAGGGGAAGAGGACTGAAGCAGAGGTACTGAGAGAAGGTGAGTGGGGGATAAAAGTAAAGGGAAGGGGAGTGAAGGATGGGGAATGAGGGATAGTGAGGGAACCGGAGTAAGGGAACGGGGTGAGGGAGGGTGAGAGAAGGGCAGTGAGCGTGAGTAAAGAGAATTGAAAGAGGGTGGATAAAAGTGAGTGAGGGTAAGACAAGGGGAGTGAGGGAGTGAGGGGACAGAGGGAGTGAAGGAAGGAGTGACAGAAAGGGACTGAGTGATGGAGCAAAGAAAGGTAAGTGAGGGAGTGTGGGTGAGTTATAGGGAGTGAGGGAGTGAGGGAAGGGGAGTGAGGAAGTGAGTGAAGGAAGGGAAGAGAGGGGCAAGGGAAGTAAAGCAGGGGGACTGAAAGAAGTTGAGTGTGGGAAAGGGGAGTAAACATGGGGAATGAGAATAAGTGAGGGAAGCGGACTAAGGGAACGGGGGTGAGGGAGGGTGCGAGAAGAGTAGTGAGGTTAAGGAAAAGAGTGATGAGAAACTAAATTTTGTTTGTCAAACTTACCTTATAGGTAATGTAAACTTAATTACATATTTTTACTAAATTTAATATCTGTGGAAGAGGGAAAAAAAAGTTATAATTTTTATAATATATATTTCAAAATACAAGAGACAAGGCAGGAGATTAAAAGTCATAAAAGGGTACTAAGAGATAAAGTAGGAGTGAAGGACACAGAAAGGAAAAGAAAGGAATGGTGAAGGACAGAGAGAGGGAAAAAGAAATAGAAGGAGAGCAGATTACTAAGAGGATAATGAGGCGGATAGATTCAGTGACACAGAGGAAGAGAGGGAGAGAGAAATGAACTGAAGGTGAGTAAGATACTAAAGAAATGTGAGTTAGCAAAACTAAATGAGGAAAGGGGAGTAAGGAAAGGGGAGTGAGTGAGAGGGAAGGGGGAGTGAGTGAGGGTGCATTCACGACAATGAGGGATGGAAGGTGAGTGAGGGTGAGTGAAGGGGCGTGAGAGAGTGAGGGGACAAGGGAGTAAGGGTAACAGAGAGGGAGTGAGGGAAGAGGAGTGAGGAAGTGAGAGGACAGAGGGAGTGAGAGAAGGAGTGAGTAAAGGGGAGTAAGGTGAGTGAGGCAAGGGGAATTACTGAGGGAGCAAAGGAAGGAAAGAAGGGGAAGGGGAGTGATGCAGAGGGACTGGGAAAAGGTGAGTGCGGGAGGAGAGTGAGGGGAAGGTGAGTTAAGGATGGGGAATGAGGATAAGTGAGGTAAGTGGAGTAAGGGAACGGGGGTGAGGGAAGGTGAGAGAAGGGCAGTGTGGTTGAGGAAAGAGGGCTGATAGAGGGTGGATAAAGGCGAGTGAGCGTAAGACAAGGGGAGTGAGGAAGTGAGGACATAGAGGTAGTGAAGGAAGGAGTGAGAGAAGGGGACTAAGTGAGAGAGCATAGAAAGGTAAGTGAGGGAGTGTTGGTGAGTTATTGGGAGTGAGTGTGAGGGAAGGGGGAGTGACAAAGTGAGGGGATGGAGGGAGTGAGGGTAAGAGAGGGAGTGAGGGAAGGGGAGTGAGGATGTGAGAGGACAGAGGGAGTGAGAGAAGGAGTGAGTGAAGTGGAGTAAGGTGAGTGAGGGAAGGGGAATTACTGAGGGAGCAAAGGAAGGAAAGAAGGGGAGTGAAGCAGAGGGACTGAGAGCTGGAAAGTGGTGGAGGGGAGAGAGGGGAAGGGGAGTGAAGGAATGGGGAATGAGGGGTAGTGAGGGAAGTGGAGTAAGGGAACGGGGGTGAAGGAGGGTGAGAGAAGGGCAGTGAGGATGAATAAAGAGGGGTGATAGAGGGTGGATAAAGGTGAGTGAGCGTGAGACAAGGGGAGTATAATATATATTTCACAAAACAAAATACAAAATAACTTGTACAACATGTTATATGGTTTATTTTTGCTGTTCTCAGAATATATTGAATTTCACTAAAAACAGTGGGTTCAATACTACTCATCATATGACAGCGGGCAAAAAAAAACACAATCAAAAAGATTGTGTTTAAAAAACCCATACAACGTTTCAATAAATAATGTAAAACTTAAAAAAAACCATATCCTAAATGTTTTCTTCCAAACAACATTTTCTTACGTACATATCGACAATCACAAAGTAAAGTAATATAGAAACATAAATTAACAACATTTACCCGAAATACTCATTTTTGATTCACTTACTTTTCCACGAGGCCAAATAGTATATGAAAAGTCCTTTTTTTGGAAATTACTTAATAGTACTTTTAAACTTCCATTTACCCGACTTTCTGAATGAAAAGCTCCAACATCTATTCGATCATCTAACAATAGTTATATTTCCACCTATGGCTCACTCATGATCAACATTTCCTATAATACTGATATCACTCACTATGTGATACAACAAGCATATACATTAGAAATTCCTGACAATCTTGCTGAATATTCTGTGAAAATTGATTAAGACCAGAACATATGTCTAAAACATTTCGAATATCAGAAACACTTTCTATTTTTGTTTTATCACTGCTACATTTCTCAAACACATTATTCAACAAGCAACAAAATCTTTGATCCCGATTTTCTACAATCTGCTCTTGTAAAGTTTGGAGAAAAAAACAACATTAACCGCTACATTAGCATAGCAGTTGACACCAGAACTGTTTTCAAACTGAAATCCATCTTCAACAGAATCCTTTTCCTTTCTGCTTACAATTACTGGTTCATCTAGTTTTTTCTTTTTGCTACAACCTTGCTACAATTTTTCTCATTTCTTCTTTTTCGGCCTACCACACGCTTTTCAAATAAAGGATATTGAGGTAAATTTGGAGCATATTCTCTTCTTAACCTATTATACTCTTTCACACAATTTAGATCTGCACTAATCTTTGTCTCATCAAAATCAATCAAGTATAATCCAGATAAAGTTCTGACTCGAGATAAAGCAATATATGCCATACCCTCCTTGAACACAGAACTTCCAATATTCACCAAAGAACTATCTACACTTAAACCTTGAGATTTATGAATAGTCACCACATATGCCAAACAAACAGGAAACTGTTTTCGGCGGACATATAAATCTTTCACAAGCAAAAATCGAGCAGAACAACGACTCAATTGTTGTACTTCTTCAATTCCATCAAATTTAATTTTCAAAAATTCAATTTCATCTCTATTTCGGTAATTCACAAAATCAACAACATGACCCATTGCTCCATTTACAAAACCTCTTTCCACATCTAAATTCCGTCGTAAAATTATACGACAATTTAAACATGCATATAGACTCTTTTCAAAACCAGCAGTTTTAGATATTGTCTTCTCTAAAGAATCCAATTTTGATTTCAACTTTTCTGACAAAATAATAGTAGCTCCTTCATGCTCTATCTTATCAATAGCTTCCAGTTTTACAATATCTTGATTTTCTAACTTTAACATTTTGTTGTTGAAGATTGAACATTCTTGCAGAGTTGGCATCAAGCATATCACAGATTTGTTTTCAGCAATTTTCCTATAAATATTCTCTGGGAGAATATTTTCGTTTGGAAACAAATTTGAAAGTAATCGTGCCTGTAAAGCTTCTTTGCCATGTTCACTTACTTTTCCAATTCTTATATCTTGAAGAATATTTTTATAATCTTCATCCTTTGCCAGTCGCATATTTTGAAGCAGTTCTGCATATTTAAAATATAACCATATATTAACATTCCCAATGCTCCCTAGGCACTTTCTGGTATCTTCATGCGTTAGCATTTTAAACACTGGTTGTCCTTTCACAGGAGTTAGCTGCAGTAGATCATGATGTGTTTGCCTCCAAATAACACATCATAATCTGTTTTAAGAATTTGTTGCATTCTTAAATGCACAAAAGCAAGCATTACATTTGATACCATGCTTACCTCATCAATTATAAGAAATTTCATTTTCTTCAGGACTCAGGAAACTTCATAACAAGCTTCTCCAGATAGCATGTGGTATTGTAATTTATTATCATGCTCTACTGGCAGCATCAATAAACGATGTAAAGTAATCCCTTTAATGTTATGTACTGCCAACCCAATTGGAGCGGTAACTACACAAGAGAGCGATGACTCAGTTCTTTTCTGTAGATAAGTTGCAATTCCTTTAATTAGAAAACTTTTTCCAGTTCCTGCTTCTCCACTCACGTACAGTCGGACAGGTTTAAATGACGTACATGAGCACTCTTTTTTCTCATGACATAAACCATGCTCAATCTGTTCTGTGACTTCGTCATATATTTGTTTCTGCTCAACGTTTAGTTGTTTTTCCAATTCTTCTAAGTTTACTACATCTTCCTGAGCTTGTTCCATTGCTCTTTCCACCTCATCCATGGCAGTGGCAGCTTCATTTTGGATAATTGGTCCTCCGAGTGGATCCTGAATCAACGAAGCAGAACTCTGACTGTCTTGAGAACTGTCTCTAGCAATCTCTGCTGCAATTGTAGCTTCTTGCTGTATTTCATCGTTCAACATTTGCAGATAATTAGTGAAAGCAGGACATTCTATACTATTTTTGCTTGCATTGAACAAATCTTCATAACTGAGAAAATCTCCAAGTAGTTCCTCTTCTGTACGCCATGGCTTAAAGAGTTGCTAAATTGTAAAATTCCCTTTTGTCAGGAGATTCGCAACTCAATTTTTGATGATTAATCAAATGTCCTTTTCTTTGTTTCACCAGACATCCTTCACATCCAATTACAGCATATACTCCTTTCTTGATATCTTCTGTAATATTCCTCTTAAAAGTATAGCTTTGCAGTACTTCAGAGAGACAAACATTCTCAAGATGACTACTTCTATTTGGATAGTATGTATCCAACATGTTTGTCTTCAAAATATCTGTACTGTTTGGTTCTTTCTCTGTCAAATACTAAATTTCTTGTACAGATTTCAAAACTCGGTTTTGTGTTGCAGCAAGACCTAGACTCACCCAAATTATTGTTCTAGATTTGGCATATAGACTTGCTGATGATAACCGATCTGAACATTCGTATGCTCCAATTTCTCAATGCGACAACATCTTCAGACTGTAACTGTACAATTTCTTACTTAGGCTCTTTTCATGAGAAATGTCTTCCCTCATTTCCTTTAGTTGTGTCTTTTCTGATTTGACAAAATGACTGGGTTATAGTCATTTATGTATTTGGACTCTTCATTTCTTTTTAAGTTGTATGTATTTTTTGGTGATTTTCATGTCACAGTATGTCGTAAAGATGACATAAAATTGTTCACTCTTCCTTTCGATGTTACTGGACGTGGAAATGCAAAACGACATTTTGTGTAGAACTTGTCTTTAGATTTGTATTTTCGACGACAGTATTTTCCACAACGATGGGTTTGAAATCGTAACACTTGTTGTCTTAAATTGTTTTCTTCTGTACTTTTTGGTACAGCACATGTAGCATATTTTTCAATAAGACTCATCACTGTCTCATCTGAATCTGTTCCGAATTTGGGGGCATCTTTGATCAATAGCAGCATATGTATGTGAGGAGCACCTCTTGCTTGATACTCCTTTCTCCAAAAGGAATCCAGAACCTCTCCAAGAGGAGGATTTTTTTTGTTTGTGATAAAAGACATCATAGCTTCAAATCTATGATTGAAATACCAGCATACATTAACTGGATCCAAAGAGCACAGTTCTCCAGGTGTCTTGTATTCTATATTTTCTATGTTTGCATTTGCCTCTTGAAGAAATTGAAGTAAGTCTTCCCAAGCATACTCAGCACAGCTAAGAGTAAGGAACCATTTAGGAGTTCCTAAGTTTCTTAGCATACATTTCAGTTCCCCATGACGACGGTACCAATACTCGTTGGTACCACGCTGACATGCCATGAGATTAATTAGCTGAGACTCCAAAATAGTGTCTTCCTGTTGGACTTATCCATAAAGTCCCTTGCCGAAACATTTTGCAGATGTACTCCACTTTTCAGTATATGGTTCACTGCATAAGAAAGTCCAGACAAGTCACTCTCAAACAGAAGATGAAACAAATATGGAATACATTGGCGAAACCTTGGATCTTCTGCATATAATCATATAATCTCAAAGTCCGGTATTCAGATGCAGGAATTTGAACAGATCGGTCATCATATCGACCACCTTGACCTGTTGGAAATAACTGAGGAAAACAACGAGCTTCCAAGCTTTCTTCCCATACACTAATGGGACTTCCTTTTGCTTCTTTCATTTGGACCAACTCAATAGCATTCCCCATTACTTCTTTGGAATGCCGAGGATGAACACTATAATGTTCATAAATGTCTTCACTTCTAGACACATCTACTTTTTCAATTTGCCCAGCTGAGAAATCACTGTCCTCTTCTACAGTTGTTTCCTCTTCCCCTACATATTCATTTTTGTAGTACTGAGTGTTTTTTACCAAATACAACGTTGCCTTTTTGACTTTCCTAACATCCATAAATTCTTGCCAGATTTTCTTACTCTTTGTAGGAACACCATTAACTAGAATACCCAGAGGTTCCTCTTTCACTTTTTCAACACCACTTGTATCAATATTTTTCTTTAAATCTAGAGGCAAATAAACAACTCTTCCCTTTAATCCTCTCTGTAAATCTGAAGGAGGCAATTTCCCTGTCTTAGGCACCATGCGAACAATTGCCCGAAATGGATGCTGCACACACTGAATCAGAATAGACTCATAAGTATTTAAATCCATCAATTCAGAAGGAATGTTTACCAACTCAAGATTATTATGTACAGCTCTAGCAGGCATTTTGTTTTCATTTAATTTATTATAACAATATTTACAAATACGCAGATCAGAACCCAAATCAAAACAATTCTCTACCAACAAATACGTTGAAAAATCCTTCCACTCATTATTATTTTCCTTTTCATTTTTTACATATAAATCAACTAACCTAGTCTGATGCTTATAATGAGTTCGTCGACAACACACACAAGAAAAACTTGGCCTTTCACTTGAAATGACCTTAAACTTTGTAATTTCATGGTCAAAATTTTCTGTACTTAAATTCTGTACATTCTCTTCCACATTACCTTCTATTACTGTATCAGTTTCTACACTGCCTTCTTTTTCACCAAAGTAACTTCACTCAATTTCTTCACAAATGTTGTTCACATCTAATACAGATCCATGCAAAAGAGCACTGTTCAACTTTTTTAACATTAGTGCTGGACTTTTTGCATAATACAACCTTCTCACTAATTTCCTCACTTTAGTATGATGTACTGCTAACATCCTAAAATGATGAAAAACACTCTGACATACTTTTCTAGAAAGACAAGCCAGTGAATGCCCATGCACACCTGTTTTTTCTCTCACTCTACAAGGATCTAACTCTTGCAACATTTACATTTTTTGTTTTAGACTTTTCTTAGTATATGTGCGTAAGAAATTGCGAGACAAATCAATTGAATCCTGTCGCACACTACAAATACTACTACAATTCCAAGTGTACACTGGAGCCCTTAGGATGTGTCCCTAAAACACCATCAGCTAACACCTCTTCTGCATTTCTAAGCACAATTTTTTCTTTTTCAATCGGACAACCGTCCTTCACCTCATATCCTCGACCACTGGTGTCAACTGCATGCACCAAATCATTATCCTGAAAATAACTCTCTTCATTAAAAAATGGCTCACAACTTGAACTATGCTTCCATTCTCCATAAAAAAACATCACAAAAATTAGTTCGATTAATTACTCTTTTCCACTTACTTTTTGATTTCAAAACATTGATTGCCTTGTCTAGTGTATGAATTCTATTGATTATTAAAATATATAATTTCAAAAGCCTGATCAACTATCCTCTCTATACTTTTCTTTATCTTATAAAAATCTGTTCTCCTTTTACAATTCTTAACATTTTTTAATAAATTTAAAACAATTCTGTTATAAAACATTCGCCTACGAATGTCAATGAACTGATTTTTACGTCTATTAATATAGACAATATCATCTCTATAAACTTTTTCTACATTTTTGCTGGGAATTTGCTTTTTCTTTGTAGTTGCAGAAACTTTTTTTCTTTTGTGCATTATCTTGACTTTTTTACATTGAGTTAATTTCCGTATAAAATGCTTTGTTGCCTTACCAGGAGCATTCTTCTTTTTCTCCGTATTTTGTTTTTTACAAACATCTTGTAATTGCGTTTTCTTGGAAAAGTAAGTTTTCTTGTTTTTTTTTTTGACGAAATTTAGTAGGCATTTTGCTTCTTCTTTTTGTTGATAATTACAATCTGTTGTAAAGAAAAAATAACATATTATAGACCACTACTAACATACTATATAGCAATTACAATAACTAAACGATATAAACACTAGTTTACAACATAAGTAAGTTTATAGCACAACAACTGTGTCTCACCAGAGTAGGAAATCATGCAGTGAGTGCTGTTTCTAACTTTATGGCAGTGCAGAACAGGTTCAACATTAATGTCACTCTCTGACTGCACCATCTCTCTCTTTGCGTGTGTCATCTCTCTCTTTGCGTGTGTCATCTCACTCTCTGCCTGCACCATCTCTCTCTTTGCATGTGTCATCTCTCTATTTGCTTGTGACATCTCACTCTCTGCCTGCACCATGTCTGTCTTTGCATGTGTCATCTCTCTCTTTGCGTGTGTCATCTCACTCTCTGCCTGCGCCATCTCGCCCTCTGCTTGCATCATGTCTCTCTCCACCAGCATCATCTCTCTCTTTGCGTGTGTCATCTTTCTCTTTGCGTGTGAGATGACACACGCAAAGAGAGTGATGACGCAGGTAGAGAGTAAGATGACACACGCAAAGAGAGAGATAATGCAGGCAGAGACTGAGATGACACATGCAAACAGAGAGATGACACAGGTGGTGACATACATGATGCAGGCATAGGGTGAGATACAGCAGGCAGAAAGTGAGATGACGCATGCAAAGAGAGAAATGACGCTGGTGGAAAGAGACATGATGCAGACAAAGAGGGAGATGACACACGCAAAGAGAGACATGACATACGCAAAGAGAGAGATGGTGCAGTCAGAGAGTAAGATGACACACGCAAAGAGAGAGATAATGCAGGTAGAGAGTGAGATGACACGCACAAAGATGGAGATGACACACGCAAAGAGTACCCTATAAGCAAAGAGATGCAAACTGTGAGGAGACACAGGTGACATCATAGAAAAATGTGCAAATATAATTGTTTAATTTACACAGACACTCAGTGTGATCCTAGTCAAAAATGTTAAAGCCATACATAACATACGCAAAGAGAGAGATGACACACGCAAAGAGAGAGCTGGTCCAAACAGAGAGTGAGATGACACACGCAAAGAGAGAGATGAGGCAGGTAGAGAGTGAGATGACACACGCAAAGAGAGAGATAATGCAGGCAGAGACTGAGATGACACACGCAAACAGAGAGATGACACAGGTGGTGACATATATGATGCAGGCATACGGTGAGATACAGCAGGCAGAACGTGAGATGACACATGCAAAGAGAGAAATGACGCTGGTGGTAAAGAGACATGATGCAGACAAAGAGTGAGATGACACTCGCAAAGAGAGACATGACATACGCAAAGAGAGAGATGGTGCAGTCAGAGAGGAAGATGACATACGCAAAGAGAGAGATAACGCAGGTAGAGAGTGAGATGACACGCGCAAAGATGGAGATGACACAGCACAGTTGGTGGACGTGCTTTCTCCACTCTGCTTCCTGCAGCATGGAATAAACTCCCAACCAACCTTCGGAAGGAGCCCAATCTTCTGCTCTTTCGCCGAATGTTAAAAACAATACTTTTCCGGGAAGCATGGGGTGTGTTGTAAGTCTGACATTTGTTATTGGTGGAACTGGCCTTCCTTTGTACAAGCGCTTAGAGACCCTGGGGTGATAATGCGCTATATAAATGGAAATAAATAAATAAGCAAAGAGATGCAAACTGCGAGGAGACTAAGGTGACATTATAGAAAAAGGTGCAAATATAATTGTTTAACTTACACAGACACTCAGTGTGATCCTAGTAAAAAATGTTAAAGCCATACATTTTACCAAAAAACATTTAGCATAGTAAATCGTTTAAGACACAGAGCACAGCCCATATAAAATGACCACTACATTACAATGCAGAAACCTGACTCATTTCCAAAATACATTTCCAATATGCACCATTCGTTTTATGCCAGCATTGCAAACAAACATGAGACACAATGCATAAAGAAACAGTACCCTATAACCAAACAGATGCAAACTGTGAGGGTGAGATGGCGTAGGCAGAGAGTGAGATGACACATGCAAAGACAGACATGGTGCAGGCAGAGAGTGAGATGTCACACGCAAAGAGAGAGATGACACATGCAAAGAGAGAGATGGTGCAGGCAGAGAGTGAGATGACACACGCAAAGAGAGACATGACACACGCAAAGAGAGAGATGGTGCAGTCAGAGAGTGAGATGACACACGCAAAGAGAGAGATGGCCCAGGTAGAGAGTGAGATGACACACGCAAAGAGAAAGATGACACACGCAAAGAGTACCAATAAGCAAAGAGATGCAAACTGTGAGGAGACACAGGTGACATTATAGAAAAAGGTGCAAATATAATTGTTTAATTTACACAGACACTCAGTGTGATCCTACTCAAAAATGTTAAAGACATACATTTTACCAAAAAACATTTAGCATACTAAATTGTTTAAGACACAGAGCACAGCCCATATAAATGACCACTACATTACAATGCAGAAACCTGACTCATTTCCAAAATACATTTCCAATATGCACCATTCGTGTTTTTTCCAGCATTACATACAAACATGAGACACAATGCATAAAGAAACAGTACCCTATAAGCAAACAGATGCAAACTGTGTGGAGACATTATAAAAAAAGTGCAAATATAATTATATAATTTACACAGACACTCAGTGTGATCCTATTTTATAATGTTAAAAACAATCATTTTACCTAAAAACATGTACCACAATAAATCATTTGAAAGATAGAGCACAGCCCATATAAATAAGCCCTACATTACAGTGCAGAAACCTAACTCATTTCCAAAATAGATTTCCAATATGCACCATTAATTTTTTACTAGCCTTACAAAAAAACATGAGACACAATGCAAGAATAAAGAAGCCCAATATGCTTGTTAATCTTCCCCATAGTGTATACAGCACTCTACCTATATTAAATGAATCATTACTCGCCTTTAAAAATGCTTTTGAAGATTTAGAACATTGGCAGTCACAAACCAGATTTTCTTATGCAGAATCTCTGAATAATGCTTCTTTCACTGCAGCCTCAGAATAATGGCACAGATTCCCTCTTATTTCAGACCCATTTTCATGTACATAACCAATGAAATTTCTTCCCACACAAATTCAAATCCAAACTCACATTTTAATTGGTTCTACATTTCAACACTTTGAAACTCACATAATAATCACCCATCCCCATACTGCTCTTTCTGCCTGTTACCATGGTAACACTCCACACATGACCTAACTGAGCACACAGGTGAAAAGTTCATGATACTATGTTGCAAATGAACCCAGCAAGGGTGTTTGACTTCTCAATATAGCAGCTTATCCTGTGCAATGTTTCTTTCAATGACCTTTTCTCAACCATTAGAATTACTTCTTTCAAAAAACAGAAGCATGCACCCTAATTTTCAGTGGAGAATTTTCAGAAACCACCAATCATTTCTTCTTTTTCAAGTGCACTGAATCTCAACCACTTTTTTTCATAACTCCTACTTTCAAACTGCCATTTCATTTCCACAACTCATCTGAATACAACCACATCTACCTTCAAGATGCCTAAAGTCTGGATTGTGGGTCATAGCTTTGTTCACTGGAGTGAAAAGTATGCAGCAAACAGAGGTATTCCCAACCTTGATTTACCAAATGTGGATATTATGTGGATTGGCCAGAGAGGATTGAGATGTCACCAATTGATACCATTGGTAAAATCCTTTATGCATCTACCACACCCTGACCTCATAATTGTGCACTGTGGTGGAAATGACCTGGACATTTTGACTGGGGTAGGTCTGGAAATGCTTTTAAAGGACACCTTTGGGCAATTGATGTCACTTTTTCCAAAAACTGCCTTGTTATATTCTAATATATGCCAAAGGCAAAAATAGAACTGGTCCAACCAATTTTGTCCACAGATTGAGAAAGCAAGGAAACATGTGAATAAATCTGTTTCTGCTTTCCTCAGAGACTATGGTATGGGTTATATATACCCCACCAACTTGCGTTACAACATGCAAGGCATCTAAAGGAGAGATGGTGTACATTTTACAGATGAGGGGAATAGAGTCTTCCTCTTGAATTTAAGACTCTGCATCTGTACCTACTTGTAGATACTTAAATCACCCACATAACACAACAGCTCTTTTCAGAGCTACTCTACCTCTAAGCACTCTAAATTGTTATTTTACTCTAATTTTTTTCACTGTTTTTCCCCGTGGTGCGCTCAGGGTACGCGTACCTGTAAACGCCCATGTACGCGCACCCTGAGCTTACTCCGCGAAATGTACACAAAAAAAAGTAGTTTGTTTGCCCTTCGGGGTCCTCCTAGGGCCCCTGAGAAAACCTAGGAGGTCAGGGGGTCTCTACCCTGCCCCCTTTTAATGTTTTCCCCTTTTGTTTTTCACCTCTTGTTTCTCGGTTCTTTCGAGACGCAAGATGGCGGACTCTCCGGACCATTTCCCACCCGAGAGCCAATCAGCTTTCAGCTCGCGCACTTCCATGGCGCGCCGGGTGCGCTTACCGGTACGCGTACCCAAATGGCTCGGAGCGCGCATATAGATATATAACATTTTTTTAAGTTAATTTTCATAAAAACCACTGGAGCGATTTTAAGCAAATATGGAAAAGGCCCTACTACGTAACAGTCCTACCATTTTGCCAAGTTTGGTGTAATTCCGTTCAGCGGTTCGGGCTGTAGCCGTGTCTAATCGTCCTATGGAAATTAACATGGGGAAAACACATTTTGGGACCCCCTTTTTTCTCGGCCCCCGCTTCACGAATGCCCCCGACACTTTCAGTGAAGGAGCAGAGCGTAACGGGCCATCTTCTTTGAGAAATTCACAAAGATTTGTCCACCGACGCCAAAGTTATTCCCAATAGAATGTTGCGGATTTCCTATGGAAACTAGGTCCTAACTATAACTACCTAATGGCGACAGCCAGTAGGTAATATATATATATATATATATATATATATGGAAGACAGACTGGTAAGTTTATCTGCGGGCTGGGTTCATTACACATAGTAAACAACGAGTGCAAATAATAAAGGCATGCAACCGACGTTGGATTAACACGTAAATTGCAAATAATAGTATATGTTCACAAGTGGTATCAGGCAATGTCATAGTTATAAATCCTAAGCCTGTGTTGTATTCTGGATGTTAGTAGTACAGGACAGGCACAATATAGCCCAAGTGGGCTATTACGAATACAACACGCAAATATCGTGTTCTATGCAGGTATCGATCGTGCTTGACTGCGACAAGCAGTTGTCGCATATCACAATAATATATATATATATATATATATAGCAGATGTCTTAACACACTATGCTATATGACACTACTTCAACTACTACTTGTAACATGCTAAGCAAGTCAGAACAGTTTTAAATCTCATTTCCCCTTGTTGCCATTTTATTGGGGCGAAGGCAGAAGATGTTAAAAATAATGCATGTGCTGTCATTGACACTGCTCCTCGTGAGGCCACTCCATTCAGGTTCAAATCCAGGAAAACTATTGATGGGTTCCTGCAGTATTAACTGTCTAATTCCAAAACTGTAAACAGTAACATTTCAGAAGACACAAATAAATACATTTAAAGGTGTTAATCATGAGCACATGACCTTTCCGATTTAATTTCCATATGTTTCACTTCTTGCCTTATCCCCAGCCTGTCAACAGAGCATAGGAAAAGGTGATGAGCTAAAGGTGGTACGTGGAGTCTACCAGGAGATATTTTTGGAGTTAAGCGTTGTATGATGTTATTTCCACTAACCTTTGCATTTTGGGTGAAAAGACATCCTTAAAAAATTATTTTCCGTTTTAAGTTAGGTTTAGTATAGATAATTTAATTTAGAAAAGTCTTGCACATAGTAATAAATGAAGCAATTAAAAAAGCTGAAGCAAAAGCTGGATATTGTACACCCTTATACCAACAGAATATTTTGAAAGGCAATTATACTGCACAATTTCCACTTATGTTGCTTATGTTTCTTAATTGAAAGTTAGATTGCTTTGGTACAACTGCCAGCATGGTGCAGGCTCACACGATATTTCCACATTTGGGAGTAAAAATAGGTTTGCATTCTTCCACTACAGTGTCTACAGAGAGAAATTAGTTATATCATAATGTCCAAAACAGATATTTTGGTATTTGTGGCAGGTGTTTCGTCTCCCGATTCTCTGAACATTTGGTGACTGTTCGACCTCTCCCAAATTGATGTTCACCATTTGATGTCTTGATTACCAGACTCAGCTAGTGGGTCGACATTCATTGAACCTGGATGCTGGGGCTTTGAAGATGTTCTCGGGGATTAGCATCTCTTGAGAAATAACATAGACAAATATCCCACATCAACCTATTAATCAAAAGATGGATTTTGCACCGAATCTCTTAAATATTTTGTCTTTATCATTGGTTGAGTGGAAGACACCAATAAATGCCATTTCGCTTTTATGAACATATTCGCTTATATGGCTTAAGTTGGTGTGTGCTATTGTGCCAATCCTCCGTTCTTTGAAACATTATTATTATTTTGTGTATTAGTATTGAAAAAGTCAAGAGATTGAAGAAATGTTGGCATATGAATTCAATGTTTTGTTTTACTTGCACCTGACACAGGCACAAACAAACACCCAAATTAGCCTGCGGTCAACTTTGGTAGCTTGGCACAGAGCAGTCAGGCTTAACATAGAGGTTATGTGTTAAGTATTTTTGCCGCACTTCAAACAGTAATGAAGTGAAAACTAAACACCAGAAAAATACCACACCAGTTTTGAAAAATAGAGCAAAATGTAAATGAATGAATCAAGACCAAAACGACAAAAAAATTTAATCAGTAGACCGGGAGAAAGTCACAAGTTCAGACTGACTGAGATGGACCACAGTTGGATTCCAGAGCCAGGTTGGTGCCGCTGAAAAGTTACCTTCTCAGTCCAGCGCAAAGAGCCCCCTTCACAGTGGAGCCTAGCCATGAGTAGCAGGGAAGCGTTGGGGACAGTTGTCGATGTAGCACGAAGAGCAGACCTTGCTTTGCAGGTGGTTTTTGCTTTAGTGAGAAGAGCCTGTTGTCGTTGCAGGAGTTCTGGCCGGAGCTTGTCAATGGCACTCCCCAAGAGTGGAAGATGCTGTTGCGAAAAGGGTCGCATCAATGAAACTTCACGTTGCTGGTGCTTAGAGTGACAAGGGTTTGGCACCAAGGGGCAGTTCGAAGACAGGAAGAGCCCAAAAACTTTGGTCAGCTCAATTGAGGCAATATGAAGGGTCCAGAACTTGAAGAGCACAACTTGAGGGTCAGGTTCTTGCTCCAGCTGGATCTGGGTGCTAGCTCAGGTGGTTAGGAGCCTGTTATGGCCGTGTGGATCTGAACAGGAAGACAACAGACAAGCCCTTGGAGTCAATCTTGGAGTCCTGGATTCAGATGCACGTCTAATCCCTTTGACTCAGGCAGGAGGGCAGTCAGGCAGCAATCCAACAACCTTGCAGTCCAGCAAGACAGTAGTCAGCAGTCCAGCAGAGTGGCAATTCTTTTAGCAGCACAGCAGTCCTTCCTCCTGGCCGACTCTCCACAGGTCCAGAAGTGTATGAAGAGTTGGTGTGTGAGGTCTAATTTTTTTTCCAGGTGTCTCCTTTAAAGTGTGAGAAGCTTCAGGAAGATTCTCTTTGAAGCACACAGGTTTCCTGCCTCCCCTCCTTGCCTATTCAAGTGTAAGTAGGCTGTGCCCAGCTCCGCCTGCCCATCCTGCCAGTGGTGGCCCACCTAAAGATATTTAGGCTCTCTATACTGTGTGGCTGTCTCGATGGAAAACACAAAGCCCAAATGTCTGCTATACCCAATCATGTGACCCAGAGAGAGGCTGAAAAATACCAACTCTCTATAAGTGGCACTTTCAAAATTGTAACCGAAATTCCGGCTTTACTGTGAGACAGGATTTTTCATTACAATTCCAATGACACCAAACATGAACTATTCACCAGTTTCCATTTGTAAGTTATAGCTTCTGTAGTAAGTTAAGTCCAATGTTATTCTATGGGACAGGAAGGCCTTGGAATAGTGAAAAACAAATTTAAGAGTTTTTCGCCATTAGGACATGTAAAACTTAAAAGTGCATGTCCAACTTTTTAAATACACTGCAGCCTGCCCTCTGGACTCTCCAGGGCTTATACTAGAGGTGACTTATATGTATTAATAAGGAAAGTTTGGGCCTGATTAAATATTTCTTTTAGCAGGTCGAACTGGCAGTGTAAAACTGTACTCATAGGCTGCAACAATGGCAGGGTGAGACATGTATAAAGTGCTACCCAATGGGGGGCACAATAAGCGCTACAGGTCCACTAATAGCATTTAATTTACATCCCCCGATCACTTGGGGTAACACTCTAATAGGGACTTATAAGTAAATTAAATATGCCAATTGGTGTAAGCCAGTGTTACTATGGTTTAAGGCAGAGCTTTCCAAACTGTGTGTCCCGACACAGTACTGTGTTGCCTGCAAATGGTGAGTGTGTCGCGGGATGACACCAGTATTAAGGGCACTTAGCACATAACTGCTGCTAATTAAGAGGCATTCCTTTGAAAGAGTGTCTCTGGGTCAGCCGCAGCAGCGCGGACTCCGAGACACTCTGCTCTGTGGGGGCAGGGCGATTAACAACAAAGCCCCATTAACAAGTAAATGGTGGAAAGTGAAACGTTATTAGCATCCATGTGTAATAGCATGTACTGCGGTGCTTGCACCTTCTTGATTTTATTCTGTATTTCCAACTTTTATTTTATGTCCCATTGTAGGACACAAGTCTTTTCGAAAATGTAGCATGTGACTTTTGTTCTTGAATAAATCCTGTTGGACTGGTGATTAATCATGAGATTAAAAAGAAAAAGTACGGTGCTATTCTTGCCAGCATATTATCAGATGTTAAGGGCAATTTGCACAATGTGGCACCTTTCTGAACTGGCACGGCTTTGCCAATACTTATTTTAGAGTTAAAGGGAATGTTAGTTTGAATGAAACCTCATTTGATTCTTAACAATGTTTCAGACTTAAGCTATCTCCGTTAAGGAGAAACAGTAGACATCTGTGTTCTTTGAATTACATCTGCACAAAAAGCTAGGGTGAGGTAACAGAGGGTGACAGGCAGAGGGTGGCAGGCGGAGGGTGACAGGCAGAGGGTGACAGGCAGAGGGAGGGAAACAGAGGGAGATAGAGGGAGGAAGACACAGAGAGAGGGAGACAGAGTGAGGGAGACAGGGACGGATACAGAGGAACGGAGACAGAGGGAAGGATACAGAGGGAGACAGAGAGGGAGACAGACGGAGGGAGGGAAGGTGGGAGGGGGACAGCAAGAGAATGAAACCGTGGGAGACAGAGAGAGAGGGAGACAGAGGCGAGGGAGTCCGGGGTAGACAGAGGGAGGGAGTCTGGGGTAGACAGAGGGAGGGAGAGGGAGACAGAGAGAGGAAGACAGATAGAGGGAGACAGAGGGAGACAGACAGAGGGAGACAGACAGAGGGAGACAGACAGAGGGAGGGAGAAAGAAGGAGGGAGGCAGAGAGAGGAAAACAGAGAAAGAGGGAGACAGACAGACAGAGGGAGAGAGAGGTAGAGAGAGAGGGGGCAGAGGGAGGGAGACAGACAGTGGGAAGGAGACAGAGAGAGGGAGACAGAGAGAGAAAGGGAGACAGAAAGACAGATGGAGACAGAGGGAGAGAGAGAGAGGGGGAGACAGAGGGAGGGAGACAGAGGAACGGAGACAAAGGAAAGGAGACAGAGTGACGGAGACAGAGAGAGGGAGACAGAGGGTGACAGACAGAGGGAGGGAGACAGAGGGAGGGAGACAGAGGGAGGGAGACAGAGGGTGACAGACAGAGGGAGGGAGACAGAGGGAGGGAGACAGAGGGAGGAGGGCGACAGAGGGAGCAGGGCGACAGAGGGAGGGAGACAGATAGAGGGAGACAGAAAGAGGGAGACAGATGGAGGGAGACAGATGGAGGGAGGCAGATGGAGGGAGACAGATGGAGGGACACAGAGGCAGGGAGAGAGACAAGAGGGAGACAGACAAGAGGGAGACAGAGAGAGAGGGAGGGAGACAGAGGGAGAGGGAGGGAGACAGAGAGAGCGAGAGAGGGAGGGAGACAGAGAGAGAGAGAGGGAGACAGACAGAGGGAGACAGACAGATGGAGGGAGACAGAGGTAGAGATAGGGATAGAGACAGAGAGAGGGAGATAGTTATAGAGAGAGAGGGAGACAGACAGAGGGAGTGAGAACCCCCCCGAGCCCCACTTAGGTGGTTCGGTTCACTACGCTACGCTTGCCCGCTACACTGCCTTACTGTGTCCCAAAATGATGCATCTCCAAAAAGTGTGTCCCCAACATGAAAAGTCTGGAAAGCTGTGGTTTAAGAAGTGATCACATGCACTAGATAGCAGTGGTAAAGTGCACAGAGTTATAAACCCAGCAAAAGAAAGATCAGCAAAAATGGAAGAGGAAGGCAAAAAGTTTGATGGAAACCACCCTAAGGCTGACAGGTCATTCACCTGCAACCAAATGTTTACATGGAAAATTGTATATTTGAATTCCTCATGGTTGGACTGATTCAAACCAACCCCAAATTATTAGAAACAGTGACACAAACTACTGCTATCCTACATATTTATACGCAAACTCCAGAGGCATTACTAGATTGCTCTGTTTTGTCTGAAATCACTGCATTTCCCAGAAACTCCTCATTTCAGTTGACATCTAAGAGTATCCTGTTGCCCGAGGGTCCCCAGATAAGATGGGCAGGGGAGCACAGACTTCTGCAAAAGACTTCCTTGATGATTTTGCGACCTCCAGTCCATCTATATTACAGAGTGATAGGTGAGCACAGATTGTGTGACTACAAGCTCTTGACTGAAGTTCTGTTTTGCTATAGACCACAGTAAAGAAATTGGAGCAGACTAAGGAGGGATGGTGAAAAAGAGGTCACTGATATGATATGTCGAGTGCCAGATACAAAAGAGCAAAGTTAGACCTCGCAGACTGCATTCAAAGTAATGATCATGTTGGAGTGGGATCCATGGCATGTTCCAGTTAATAGATGTGTGAAAGCAGGGAGGCTAAATTTTATGCAAATACATCTTCAACAGTTGCTGTGGATGTGCATGCCTCATGCTCCATCAGCCACCTCCACTGTACTCTCCTATGTAGTGAATCAGTGCCACCAATAGACTCAGCACACACCAAAACCAGCAGTACTTTACTAACACTTGCTACCTTTGCCATGTACGCAGGACACACTAGCTGAGGTTCCAGCTCTTCCAATTACACAAGCCACTATCACCAGAAGATGAACCTCCATAAAGTGGATCTACATTCCCATAAATTGCAGACTAGCTAACACCGGTGGCAACAGGACCCACACCTCAAACCCGCCATAGATAGCACTGGACCATTACCACTTCACTTCCAATCTCCATAACCAACTACAGCCCGAAGATATTAGCTTAGTCCTAGTTTTGTGAAAATATCCTAGCTGAGTGCTGATAGGATCGCCCCAAATTCTTGCATTACCCCGCTGCATTTGGGATAAAACATTGATAAGCCTTTGTATCATTGATTTAAATTTGCAGCAATGAGGCAAGGAGTACAAACCGGCAAACTGCAAACCGGCAGCACCTAATGAAAAAGCATTATCCATTGGCTATACCATGCCATGTACTGGTAGCACACATGCAACAGTATCAGAGTACTGGCTCCTGGACTGGGGAGGACTTAGAGATGGCAGACCATGCTCACCAGCAGCACCAGCTCTTGGTGCACAACTGAAAAATAGTGAAATCTGTAGCAGAGGCTAGCAAGATTGGAATTCCGTGTACAATGCTTGAAGAGTTGTTTTGCTTGATGCAAAAAGCTCCTTATAGACCACCTCTCCAAATTGCTTTCTGTATTTTTTAATTAACTCAGCAAGCAATTCCATGGGTGACCCCCCAAGATCAGGCTAACTCCTTCACCTCAGTAAAGGTGGGGTTAGTGTGGCCGTTGCTTTTGGAAAGTGTTATGGGAGAAGAACAGCTGGAAGACGTTGGTTCCGGTTCCTGTTTAACATCCTTTCAGGACACATTTATGATTTTTTGTGTTAGACGTTGTTGTTTTTTATTTCTAATTGTGGTTCATAAAACCTTTAATGGTTTTCTGAAATATGTATAAATTATTCCTGAGGAGTAAATTGGTCAGGATAAGTGATATGTGGGGTTACCATGTTACTGAGGTACTGAGCGAGTGAGAGCAGTTAAATAGTGAAGTGTTCTAAAATACTGACTCTGTAGCCAAATGTTTGTGTCATGCATTGAACTCCCTTTCTACCTTGGACTATCAAAATGTGTTTTTCTGCAAAGCAGTAAATTAAGCATGAGATAATTTCATAAGCTAACGGTCAGGAAGAGGTGGCCTAAAATGCACACCATCTAAGACGATGAGAGGGAGCAGGTAGTTGGTTAAAAGTGGATATTTTGAATAGGTAGTGGCGTACATGACCTATGACTGACCTTAACCGGAATTCAGGAATCCATTGGTCAGTGCCTCGTTCCACTCACAATGATTGGGTGGGTGCTACTGTCAGAATCTCTAGCCTCAAGCTGCCCAAAGACCAGAAGGGCCACAGCAACCAGCAGTTCCTGCCACCTCCCTTTATTAGACTCAATACAAGGAGAGTGGCACCCTGACTTGGTATGTGGAAGGTGACTCCCTAAGATGGATTGATTAATCGAATACCTCGGTGAAATGACTGCAAGGTAGTTAAGAATAAAGACTACCCTGGCTGATTTGAAAGTGAATGATGCTTTATTCAAGTAATGACTAAAAGAAGCTGACCCAAAGAAAAAAATCGATGAAAGATGCTGATACAAAAACCCTTCCCAATGTATGTTTTTTATTAAAAAACAAGGGGTCTGCAGTGACATACTTAAAAGAAACTCGTGAAAATGTTCTCGGGGCAGCAAAAGGGCTGAAGGTCATGCAATCTGTAGCAGATATTAAATAAAAGAGCTGGAAAGGGGGCAAGTGAGCACAATGTAATCTGGCTACAGAAACACAGTGATGAGTCAGCCATCAGAGGAAACATTAATGTTAATTAAGTATAAACAAATGGGCACAAGTATGGAGAGTGGGAGAGGAGCAGAGGCCCAGCTCCTTTTGTGAGTGATGTAAGTGTAGCATCCTCCCCAGTCTGGTAGCATGCAAAAGACCACACCACATACAGAGCTCTGTAGTGCACATCTTTATTATTAAGAGTGCAACATTTAAATCCTGCACTTCATCACAAAACATTATTAACTGAAGCGTGGTACACCAAACAGATTACATCAGTCTCCTACGGAGGCCATCAGGGACCAGAAGGGTCCTGCTATTTAATGTCACAGTATACTACATCTCCCCCTTTGTTAAATAAAAAGCACAAATGTTACATATATACATTATGGTTCCTCAATGAGTTGTCAAAGTGCTCGAATCAATCTTCCAGTACTTGTCGAATGAGGTTGATGATGATAGGAGAGAGACCTACCTCTGGTACAGGCGATGCAGGTGTATGAGTTGGACTCTACGGACTCTCCGGACTCTCAGGTGGATATGTCTCACTTTGAACATCTTGACCAAATGAACATCAAATCAGGAGCTCGAACTGTGACAAGTTTCTTATGCTAGACTGTCCGGGATGTTGAGCGGTCACCATATGTCCTTTGCTTGTCACAGCCCTCCTTGGTTCAGTCTCAAATGGAATATCAGACTTAAACTTCTGTTTTTGTTTGACCAGGACCCAGTCTCTTTCCTTAAAAACCGTGTCCTAAGCACATTGTCATTTGTCAGCATAGGTCTTCTTTCTGAACTTGTGAAAAGAATTACATTGTATGGATCTCTTCCGCATCTGTCAACCTATTAGTGGTCCATTGTGGCAATTTTGCTCCCATGGCTCTCCCAAACATCAAAATGATGGGACTTTTACCTGTCCTGAAATGGGGAGTTGACCTCTAAGCACGAAGGACTGAACACAAAGCTAACTTGAGTTCACATTCTTCTAGCAGAGCTCTTTGAACTGCTCTCTTTAGCGTGCCCATGAATCTTTCAACAAGAACATTTGCCTGTAGCCAGAGAAGCATATTTTCTAATATCTGACATTCATATTAGTGAGAAAGTTCTTAAACTCTCGCCTATTGAAGAGTGTGCCATTGTCAGACTTAAGAATGGAGTGAACACCCCAAATTGCAAAAAGGATATTTAATGTACCAATTACTTTGTCATGCGTGGTTGATGGTGGATCTTCCACCAGGGAAAATAGTGAGTACTCCTCAATGGCTATCACGAGAAGAAGTCCATTGTTGAAGGTTTCAAAGAAATAAACTGGAGTCTTCTCCCACACATGCATCAGAAGATCAGACATAACTATTGGATCCTGTGTTGTTTTGGGAGACAAGCAGCTGCGCAAAAGACAGACCTTTAATTCTATTTCAATTCTTTTATCAAGGCGAGGAAACCACACTCAGTTTTGGAGAGCTCTCTTAGTGGCGACAATGCCACGATGACTCTCGCCTGCTAATGCAGTGACTTGTTGTTTTAGACTCTCTGGAATGACAATTCTCAAACCTTAAAATATAATGCCTTCTTGAGTAACAAAAAGTTTGTCTCTCATCTATTTGAACTTTTTGATATTCAAATTCATCCATAAGATGTTGAATATGTTTCCTCCAGGATTGCTGGGCAATGATGCCCTTGAGGGCAAGAATATCTTGATTAGGGGTGAGCAGTGAGGGCAAGCATATCTTGATTAGGGGTGGGCAGTGAACTCCACTCCGCTGGCGGGGAATGCAAAGTTATTGTTACTCTGCTTGGAACGCAGAGTCCAGGAAAAAACTCCACCTCCCACGTAGCGCAGTTTACCAGCGGCCGGCTTACCCCTAGTTCTTCTAAACTGGGCAGTCGGTGAGGCATGGGGCTTAAAGGCAGTTACCATGCAGCGACAACTAGCCAGTGACTGATGAAAACAGCTGAGCACTGAAGCAGAGGAAATGGCCTATTACCCACAATGTATACTGTAGTATGTCCATGTTAAATACCTTCAGGGTAAAATCCAAATAAATGCTGCAATAATTTTCACTGGTAGTTAGGGAAGGCTTTGGATTTCTAAATCTGCACAGGCAATGCTGGGACCTCTTGTACGTTTATGATTGCATAATTACAACTATTACTCTTTGCATTGTACGCAGATCAAATGAACATCTTCCCTAGGACTAGGAACTGCAGCGCAAGCACACACCTTCCCTGAGGGCTTGCCTCTTTCTCAGCTCCATTGCGAGTGACATCTATGCATTAAATTTCCACCGACAGGCAAGTCATCGACTGCCATATTCTAAATTTTTTTATTTGTTTGAGTCATTGCCCGAGGCTCTTGCGAGCCTCCTGGGACCTGGTTTTTCCAGTTCCCATGCCTACTTCCAATGGGTGAAGAAAGACAGTGAAGTTTGAGGCCAGAATATAATTGAGGTTGAAACGTGGATTTTGAAGGAACTAATGATTGCCAGGCTAGGGCTATTTTACCATGGTTATGGGCATTATTGTTTGCTTTAATGTTATTGCACTCCCCACATTTGAAGCATTTTGTACACACTTAACCATGTGATCACATGTCTACATGAGCCCCCTCGCGGCCATCGCACGCCAACACAACCTCAACATAATCTCCTACGCCGACGACACCCAGCTGATCCTCTCCCTGACCAACGACCCCGCCGCCGCCAGAGCCAACCTGCACGAAGGGATGAGAGATGTAGCCGAGTGGATGACGACCAGCCGCCTGAAACTGAACTCAGACAAGATGGAGGTCCTCCTCCTGGGCTCCTCGCCCTCCGCCTGGGACGACTCCTGGTGGCCCCCCGCCCTGGGCACCGCACCCAAACCAACGGACCACGCACGCAACCTGGGCTTCATCCTGGACTCCTCCCTCTCCATGACCAGACAAGTCAACGCCGTCTCCTCGTCATGCTTCAACATCCTACGCATGCTACGGAAGATCTTCTGGTGGATCCCTACCGAGACCAGGAAGACTGTCACCCAGGCCCTCGTCACCAGCCGACTGGACTACGGCAACACCCTCTACGCCGGAACCACCGCCAAGCTCCAGAAGAGACTCCAGCGGATCCAGAACGCCTCAGCCAAACTCATCCTCGACATCCCACGAAACAGCCACATCTCCGGACATCTGAGAGACCTGCACTGGCTCCCCGTCAACAAAAGAATCACCTTCCGTCTCCTCACCCACGCACACAAAGCCCTACACAACCAAGGACCGAGCTACCTCAACAACCGAATCAACTTCTACGCTCCCAAGCGCCACCTCAGATCAACCAGCCACGCCCTTGCCGCCGTCCCCCGCATCCGAAGAGCGACAACAGGAGGCAGGTCCTTCTCCTACCTGGCCGCCAAGACCTGGAACTCCCTCCCGACCGACCTGCGCCTGACCCAAGACCACCTCTCCTTCAGGAAGAAGCTCAAGACCTGGCTGTTCGAGCAGTAACGGCACCCCCCCCCCTCCTAGCGCCTTGAGACCCTACGGGTGAGTAGTGCGCTCTATAAATGTCTTGATTGATTGATTGATTGATCACCACTCACCTGTTAACCAGCCCGTCTTTGTGCCAACACTTTGCAGTTTACGTCACTCAACTAAGTCGCCATTTTGAGTTACAGGCCAGCCTCTTATACACTGAATGACCTAACAGACTTTTGCTATGGATCGGGAAACCTGTGATGTCATCGCACCCACAATCTCTGGTTTAAGTCCACTATTGAATGACATACTATCCCTGAATCCACTGACTGCCACTTTCTCACATTCACTCTGTCACTGCAACAATACTATGGACGCTCCCACATTCATTCCCAATGTCACTGAGATAATCCTTCTCAATATCAATCACTGGGTCTTAAAAACAGCTTGTTCATGTGACGGGCCAGCTAAACATGAGGGTGTGGCTGTGCTCATCACAGGGACTTCACTTGATCACATGACGTTGCTAGAGCAGTGCTTGTGTTGTACTGGGGATGTATATACACAAAAGACGGGAGGAATGGTCATTGCTCCCTAACTCTTCCACGGTGTTAGCACATCTCTGTGACCCATTCCAACAGGCGAAGTGTTTAGCTGGTTCTAGTGTATCCTATTCCTAACCCATAACCCAGTCGCAAGACCTGCCTCCCATTTCTACATCAGAAGGAGAGCAGACAGCCCATTCTTTCTCCCTGATACCTCGCTACTCCTTCTTTGCCACTCACTCCTCACGTCACGTAGAAGGCCAATCCAGGACCAGAAAGTGGGACAGCATCACCCGGTCACCAAGTTGTGTGTCTTGACCTGCCTTTGTCTCTAAACACTCTCCAGTCACCGCATTTGATTTAATCTGGCGGGATGGTCGCTGCGCAACTCATAGCATACTCCTACACAGAATTGAACGATAATCAAGTCAGAAAGGTGAGTGGGATGCCGTATTTTGTATCCAGGAATTAGCCCGGTATTAAAAAAAAAGACCTCAGTTACTGTTGTAGTTGTTTGCATGAGAAAAAAAATACCAAAAGCCGTATTACAGCATGGTCAGGCTGCACAGTGCACTGCAGAGTACATCTTGTTAGGGTGGAGGGGAACTCCATGGAATTCCACAGAGGTTTTATGCAACTCCGCCCAATTTCTATTAGTGTACCATCACAAGCTCCGCCCACATTTACTCTTGATGGATTTTGTTTGGTAAACTCACAATTTTCTGTGTTCAAAGTGAGACCTGCGTCAGCATGTAAATGGCATACTTGTGTAAGCGCTTTGTCATGTTATTGTCACTATAATTAAAAGCATGTGTGACAGGCTGTTTTATGCTACCAATGACATCCTGAAAAAAGTTTTGTAGTTGACGACACCCAAAATCGTAGTCTATTTTACCTGAACAAACCAACCTGGGTCAAAAATGAAGTAATGTACCTGCAGTTTTCTTTTAGTTCGATTTTATGATACCCCTTGTTCATATCAAGAGCAGGAAAAGACTTTGGCGCCATTCAGCTGGGTAATCATGTCTACAATGTGGGGAACTGGATGTCGTTCTCTCTTGATTGCCTGTTAGCTTGGTGCATATCAACACAAATGCGCACAGCACCTCCACTGTCCGTTTTTTGGCAATACCACTGTAGAAGAAACCCATGGAGACAGACCAGTAGAGCGTTCAATAATATGATGCTTTTGCATTTTGAGTTATTTCTCAACAGCTTCCTGTAGATGGAAAGCAATTTGACAATGTTGTTGAGCAATAGGGCAAAATTCCTAATTAATGTGAATGTACACATTCATTGTCTTAAGCTTTCCTGGTCCATGAAACAATGACAGGAACTGACTCACTATTTCAGCATGTGCCTTCAAGTTATAATTGATAGATACCAACCCCATGTCAGCAGTGTTGCAAGGTAGGTTATTAGTAGGAGGACTACTACTAGCAATAAGGCCACCAACAAACTATAAGGCCCAGTCAAGGTCTCAATAAATTATTCACTTTCTCAACCCTTGGTAGCTGGCTGCAAGCAGGCAGGCTTAACTTAGGAGACAGGTGTGTAAAGCGTTTAAAACATTAATACATTAAATAAGTATGACACAACACACAATAGAAATCCACAACCAATTTATAAAAATAGGAAATATTTTTTTAGGATTAAAATTACACCAAAACAAAAGAAATCCAATGTAGGGAATTGGAGATATGATATGTTTAAGGACTCTGACCAGATACACTGATGGGGAGGCCTTGGTCAAAGTGTTGCCTTCGTACTTGAAAACTTTTCGAGGGGATTTTCTCTTGCTGTCGAGAGAGAGCCTCTCCTGCAGGTCAGATTTGCAGCGGATTCATTGGCTTGGTTCAGTGGGAGCCCACGGTCAACTCCTGGAAGCAGGGCCGGACTGGCTACCAGGCAGTTGTGTGTGCTGCCGAGCAGGGGGATGATTTCGTTGATGGGGACCTGTGTGTGCAAAACGAAATTTGTTTTGCTTTTTTTATGTAAAAGCGCACGCAGGTCCCCATCAACGAAATAAGCCCACACAACGGAGAAATCATCTCCCTGCTCGGCAGCACACACAACTGCCCGGTAGCCAGTCCGGCCCTGCCTGGAAGTCTTGAGCACCAGAGCTTGCAGTGGGGCTAGCCTGAAATCCAGGCTGGGTCGCAGTTCAAATTTGTCGGCTTGACTCCCAACCTCGGGTCCGTCACATCATGAATCTTTTTACAAAAATGCTCCAAACATTTGGAAATTCTTCCTGAAGTTCCTTGTGATGGTTCAAAGTGTCCAAACACCAAATCCAAAGTTCCAGAGACTCTGAGTTGCTCCTCCGAAGTTTGGACTACAGTTCCCACAATGCACCTGACCAAATTCTTTAAAGTCCAGCTGAAGGTGGTCAGCTAGGTTCTTCTTCCTGGAGAGGATGCAGGTGAAGCTCTTTTTATCTATGGCTTTCAGGTAGTCTACTCCTACTCTTTTTAAAGCAAGGTAAAGTTTGTCGGTGTGCAGCAGGTGCAGTCATTAAGGGTGCAGTCCTCTTGGCGCAGGCCTGGGCTCCAGCAGAGAAGTCCTTCTTCTTCTTGTAGTTTCAGGCTGGTGATCTGAGTTGCTAACAGCTTTCCCAAAGTTATCCAATGATCTGGGGTGACAAGTAAGTGGGCACCCCTGACCAATGGAGTACAGGTTGCCACTCAAAAGCATGACAGCTTTATCTGAAGTGTGGCATATTCTTGTCCTACAAAGCACTGTGCTTCAAAAATTCAAGATGGAGAAACTTTCTCCCCGGAGGTAAGATCTCTTGGTGCCTTGAGACCTTCACGGGTAAGTAGCAGTGCTATATAAACTCATGATTGATTGATTGGTTGATCTTGCTAAGCCAACCTACTTGTGTGGCTCATTTTCCTTAACACTCACCTTCCAGGTTTTCCGCGAATTCCATTCCTGGGTCTCCTGTCTGACTGGGGGTTCAGGAAGGGGGGAAAGCCTGGCTTGCATGATTACTGCCCTGTTATTTGTGAATTCCAGTTTGTTTACCCGGTCCCTTCCTAGCCTGTTATCTACAACTGCAGAACTCCCCACACCATATACCTTTGTCTCTATGCAGGTCATTCATCACCTCATCAGAAATATTTGGCTCATCCTGTCAAGGCTGGCAAATAAGGAGAGACTGCTAGAAGGCTGGATGTTGACTTACGGAAAAGAAAGTTCTATATAACTTCCTTTGTCAGTACCAATTAAAACATAATCAGAACACAGACTCTGGTTCTGGTTAGCTGAGCCCAGGGCACAGTCAGAGTCAGAAAACCAGCACCTCATAGTCAAAATGGGGTCAAAAAGTGTGGCGACTCTGAAAACAGGTCCTGATTTCTCACAAGCAGCCGTACTGAAACTGATTAAACATGCACTTGGCAAAGTACCTTGAAGAACATGAATTGGAGGTAGTCAACGTGTATATTTTTGTCTTCGATGGTGTGAGACAAGGCACCAGGGACAGGTTGTTGTATTTTGCTGCCAGAATGATGTTTATCAATGCACCACTGTGGATGATAAAACAAATGGAGCAACCATTCACCCTCAGTGTGATCTTAGGGCACTGTGCAAATGAATTTGGTGGTTTCAAATGGCGATCTCCCTTGGACTTGGGCTCTTCTTCTCTGCATTTAGTCAAACCTACATGTGCACATTGCTTAGTGGTTGATATAATCATTGCACAACCATCTTCTATACTGTCGCTTGCCTATGACATTGAAGAGCCTTTAAAAGATTACTTTAATGACGATCAACTTTGTTTAGTTTCCACTTGCCTCAAATGATGACGCTGTTTGGTCATGTAGGTGTGGCTATCCCACTGAGATGGGTAACTACCGCCCCATCTCTTTGCTACTCGGAATCTGCAAGGTGGCGGAGAAATTTGTCAACCGCCAGCTCTCTGCCTTCCTTGAGTACAGTGGACTTCTCCACTACTCTCAGACGGGTTTCCGCCCGGGTCAGGGCACTGAAACAGCACAGATTGCAGTTGTAGAAAAGACGAGAAATATTCTTGACTCTGGAGGATCAGCAGCTGTGATCCTCCTGGACCTAAGCGCAGCCTTTGATACGGTGAATCACCGTATCTTGGTACATTGGCTTAACAGAGTAGGAGTTACTGGTTTGGCCTTATCCTGGCTGAAATAATTCCTGGAAAATAGAACCTTCCAGGTCCTCGAGCTATTCCACTCCACTGTGGGGTTCCCCAGGGCTCGTCCCGGAGCCCCACACTTTTTAATGTGTATATGGCTCCACTGGTGGACATAGTAGCCCCTTTTGGAATCAAACTGGTCACTTACGCAGATGATACCCAACTTGTTGTATCTCTGAATCAGTTGGACCAATCCCCAGAAAACCTGTGCTCCTGTCTTAAAGAAATTACAAGCTGGATGAACAGATCACAACTGAAACTTAACGGTGAAAGAAATGAGTTTTTGGTGCTGGGCAACCAGTTAAAATTCACCCCTGACTCTATATGGCCGATCTGTATGGGACCAGCACCCACCCCCAAAAAAAGAGATAAAAAGCTTGGAAATTTGTCTCGACCAGGACCTCTCTTTTCAAACTCAAGCAAGGAAAACTGCGGGAATCTGCTTTGGCCTGCTTCGAACCACATGTAAAATACTCCCCCTCTTACCTGCCCATTCTAGAAAACTTCTAATTCAGGGGCTTATCCTCTCCAGACGGCACTATGGCAATGCCCTTTATGTTGGCGTCCCTAAAACAGTCATTGCAAAACTCCAACTAGTCCAGAACTCAGCATCCGACTTCTCACAGGCACTAAAAATCGGTGCTCTGCTAAACCCGCATTAAGTTCCCTCCACTGGCTCCCGATTCAGGAGAGAGTTAACTTCAAATCCCTTTGCATTACATACAAAATCCTCCAGGGTAAGGTCCCCCAATCATTAGAGCTCTGATTAAACCTTACAAAGCCAATAGAAAGCTACACTCCGACCACCTCTACTTAGTCAATACCGCCAGAATCAAGAAGGCATGGTCAGGGGGCCGCCTCTTCTCCTACAATGCCTCCAGGCTTTGGAATTCCCTGCCACTTACCATCCACAGGGAAACCAACCTGTTAACATTCGGCTAACACCTGAAAACTTGGCTCTTCCCTTAAATTCATCTGTGCTCTAATCAATTCCGCAGAGCTGGGATGCCTCCGGGTAGCCATGCGCTATATAAATCCTATTCCAATTTCAATTCCAATTCCTAGAGTTCTCCTGGAATTTTTTGGCATCCCTTTTCTGTTCTTGACATGATGCAGTTGGTTTATCTTTGGCTTTGCAAACCATTATGAAATTGTTTTCTTTCCCACAGCCTTTGCATTCTTGTCCATTGGTTGGACATTTACTTTCATGTGGGAAGGAGAATCCACATTGGAAACACAAATTATTTTCCTCTGAGACATCACTGTATGGCCCTCAACCTTGTGTCTCTGCTTACTTTTGATGTTCAATGCTGATTCACTCTGGACTATTGCAGCTTCCATATCAGCACATTTTCAACCTGCACATTCCTCTGCTCTCGCAGCCATGTGTACCATCTCTAGACTGAGCATCTCTCTTAGCATATGTTGTCTGAATGAGTCAGACAGGCAACCATCGAAGACTCTGAGACTTATGGCTTCTACATCATTGAATTTGTTGAACTCGCAATGCTTGATGAGGGTATCAGGCCTCTCAGGAAAATCATTCATCGTTTCTCCAGCTTGCTGTTTTGCTCAGTTCAAAATGTACCTTTCATAGTTCACTTTTGGCATTGGATTGAACTTTATTTCTAATGCTTCCTTAATCTGATGGTACGATATTTCATTAGCTTGTGGTATTTTCTTTATCACTTCTTTCTCTCCGCCACCTGCAAGGTCTTTTAAGTATTTTATCATCTCTTTGTTATCTAATTCTTCTAGTGTTTCAATGAAATCATCAAGAGTTTCAATCCATGCAGTCCATCTGGTACCAATATTCAGATTTTTGTCTGTATCAACTAGAAGCAGTAGTCTCAGGAAGGAGTGAAGAAAGCGGGAGTGACCCCACTAACCAAGAGACAGGGCATCATAGTATCACAAAAGGCGAACTCTCTTGGAGCTGAACTAAAAAATGTTTTTCTCAAATTTCATTCAACAATATTCATACCACCAACCATAAGTATACTTTGATACCTTGCAATGATCACAAACATGGACCCAAAGAACAATTATAAAAAACATAGATAGAATCTATAACTAATATTACAAAAAATTAGTTTGATGTGCTAGCCCACGTTACAAAAAGACTGTCAGGAGGAAGCCAGCAAGAGTGTACAGAGAGGACTATAGTTGTTAAGCAGTCGCCGATTCTGTTAAATGCAAGCATTGGAGTGGAGGTAGAAGGTTTAACCAAAACAGTCAGTAACAGTGGGTGAGAGAAGAATAATTCACTGGGCTGGGCCCAAGTTCTGAATAAGTAAATCTCCAGCCAATGGCTAACAGAGGCTTGTCGACAAAAGCCAGGAGCGGCTGTAATATCCAAATCCAGATATAAAAATCCCTAAGGTAATTCCTGCTAACCAGGGTGTTCCCATTCTATATTTTGGGGCCCGGGCCCGTGATTTCGGTCAGTGCTGTTGTCACAGGCTTGCTGAACTTGCCTTTTCCAATATTTGCTCAATGTAATGTCATTTCCCTTTGTTCTAAGTGCAGTCTCTGCTACTCTGGCACTGGCCTGACACAAAGTCAGCCTGCCATGTTGACAATGTGAACTGCACAGTAGTAATTACAAGCATGTTGTAGGTTAAAAAATAGCGATGTGGGTTAGCCACGTTTATGTTGTATTGTGTGGGTTGTGGAGTGGAGTAACTTTACCCCACAGAGAGAAATCTCATATGGCCAGTCTAGTCTGTGCCACGTTGGAGCGGAGAGCCTTTTGTCTGCAAATGCATTTCTCCTAAATTACTTGCCCATCAATTTCCTGTTGTACTCATTACCAGTTGATTCTGTTATACCATATGACTCAACTATGTGTGAATTAGGGGAAATAAAAAGATGCGGAGGATAGGGTTGATGAAAGAGGCTTAAAACCCTGAAACATTGAAGGCGCCTTTAACATTATATTTACAAATTATTTGAACAGTCTCCATCATTATTGGCTCTTTGGCCAACGCGTTAGGAACATTTGCCATTAGGAAACAGTGGGAGTAGTTAGATTGATATGTCAGACAATAAATTATTAGAATTTTACATGAATGATAACTTCAGAAGCATCTGAAAAACTATGGCTTAAAGGAATGTCTGAGAAAATTAAAGTTATTATTACGGAGCAGAAAAACTGTAATTACGTGCACGAAACCCTAGTACTTCCTGCTCTGTGTTAACACCTCCCTTGACTATTTTGTAAGTAAGGAAGTCGGCCCCAGCGGCAGGAACGATCTAGGCCATCAAGATTATTAAAAACAGAAAAAAGGCCTCTCTTGTTATAATGTGTTTGATAATTCTGCTGGAAAGTTCACCATTTAGCCTCATTAATTTCATTTTTTTTTCAATACTTTTCAGCTGGTGGGAAGGTCGAGTTTGCAGTCTTTCTATCTATATTTTGACTTACTATTACATTTTGTCGGTTTCAATATTCGCCAAGGGCTACTTTCAGTACATGTCTGCCCAGCTACATCTCACTGTTATATGGCTTTCATAGTCAGAGTGTGGCATGGTGTTTGTGTAAGCATAACTGTACAATCTGGAGAAGGATATAAAAAGAAGCAAGTAGTACCGTGCAGGGCCACGTTTATCATAGCTGTCTTTGAAAAAAAAAATCATATTGCAACAAAGAAATTGTCTGGTAAATGTAGGGCAGAGCGGACCCCTATCAGTGCATAGTCAGCCATGTAGAAATATATTGAAAAATTCACAAAAGGCAAAAGATAAAAAATAGGGGCTGCATTGTCACAATAACAAAGGCGCTCTGTCCTGGGTCTGTCTTTGATGGCAGAGCAGGCGAAGCATACCTCTGCTCTTTTATCTGCTTCTCTTTAATGGATTCTATGTTTCATATCTTATAATGTATTTCCTGCTCCAGGAAAGTGGTCCTGCCCTCCTCGGGTGGAAATCATCAGACAGCCAGTTTTGTAACCCGCCTTGCATTTTGTTCTCATTTCAACAATAACGATGGCTGCACTTTCGAAACCCCGCTTTGTCAAAAAACAAATAGTACGAAGCTCTTTAATCTTTTAAGGTAAACATGAAATGAACACCTTGTTTAAAGCGTTGCATTATATTCTTCAGGAACTTTTCCACCCATCACAAGATTGCAGAGTACTTTCCTACTTTTTTTCCGAAACTGTAGACAATTCACTCCAATGATTCTTCTCTTTAATTGGAAGATGGAATTAGGTGAATATGTTTTTTCTCTTCCCAAACACTAGCTGGACAAATATGTCAAATCTCAGAGCTTTCATCCTGATATACTACAAGGCTGTCTCCATTCATGAAAACCACCACACGCTGAATTCGCTTTTTTTGTCTTTAACGTTTATCTTTCGAGCCTTCTTATTGAAATTCATATAGATGGACAACACACACAGTTTTCTTTTCAAAACTAGCGTTATTCCTTGTTTCGGATAGTACCATCAAAACTACTGCTTTGTGAGAACAGGAGACAAATAATGAGTGTTATTATGAATGCCTTAGAAGAGTCATGCCTGCCCCTGGCAGAGTAACCCACATTAGGCATGAGCAATGGATGCATTGCAATGAGATTGTAATCAATCCTAAAACTTGGAAGCTAGTTGTCAGTCTGTTTTGACCAGTACTACAGTTTAATTAGATTTGGGTGGGTAACAGAGAGGCAGGTTTGTTGTGAAACTGATGAAGTTTAAAACAGTTTCTTAATGAACAGCAGCAAATCATTGAGCGGCTCCAATGTTATCATTGTGCTCATGAATTAAACCTTAGGGCTTGATTTAATGTTTAGGGATCGGAGTAAAGTCCATCAGGGCAGTGGGGAACATTACCTCCACCACCTTGACGGAGTAGTGTCCACCAAATTTAGAGACGACTGCTGGCAAAGCAATTATCTCTATACTTTGAAAGGAGCTGCCATCATGGTGGTGCCTTTCAACGTACCAACCGTTTGGTGGACGACCGCTGTCAGTTTTGGTGACTGTTCATCAAACTTTTAAATTTTGTTTGTTTTTTTAAACAAAAACTCCCAGAGCAGAAGTTTGTTTCTGAAAAAGAAAAATCTAATGAGTTTTCTCCCAGGGTGTGGGGGGTCATTATAGATTTTTTAACTGTCCCTAACCTCCTGGTTTTTTCTAGCGATGACAGATTGGGGAAAGAAAGACATTACCCCGTCCACATAAATAGGGCAAAAGTTGTAATATCCTTCCCTCAACAGATCATACTCCATACCCCGTTGGGCCATCATGGGACATATTCCATCGATGAAGCCAATGAGGGCTTAGTTGATGGAATCATTATGCATACATTCCAATAGACCTGATTAAAGTGCAACATTCAAGATTTTTGTGCATGGATAACAGAAGCCTGGAATCCCCATTTTTGGCTGATAACCCCAATCCTCTATCCGGATTGTGTAATGACATACAGAAGGGGATACTGGGTTCTTTACAATGCACCTTTTCCTGACCCTGGGTAGAAAAACTGACATGAAATGTGTCAGTGAGAGGGCCAGTAGGGTGGGGTGGGGTTGATGTGGTGGAGTGCAGTCTGGTATCTATTGTGGGTAGTATTTTCTGCTTTCCCCAGACTGCTGCAGGGCTGGGGCCGTGGCTGGTCACAGCTGTTGTCTGCAACTCCTCGATTTGCAACACTAGAAAGAATTGGTGTTTTAGGGCCAGGTAATAACAGGTATGATAATTCAGGTTCTGAATGTTGGAGCTATTTATGTATACAATATAATTCATGTATAAATAAAATAAACTATATATTTTACTACAAATAAACATAAGGAGGATGTGACCTGACTGGGAATGGAGTAGGATGCTGAAAATCCGAGCACCTGGTTATGGCGGGCTGCCAAAAGCATTTGCAGCTAACCTAGCGGCTCCAACCCAGAGCAGCCAGGAGGTTCCGGATGCTACTGGTTGGCCTGCACGTGGGGCACAATGTTCGCAGCCCAGCTCCACATTGTGGGGGCAGCACCACCCGACTTCCCTTCGGGCCAGAGGTCCAGTGCCATCGTGGAGGAGGCAGTGAGTAGCGGCTGATGAGGTTGCAGGTTGCAGTACCGTTTGTGAATGTGCCCGGGGTCTGCTGCACAACACCCAACACTATGAATGCTGAGGGCACAGCCCCCCTTGGCAGCAGAGATGGAAGAGGCAATCCCTGGCACTGGGCGCTTCCTCAGGCTCATGGCATGCCCTGCGGATTTGTGAATGGCTCGACCCACACTCATAGAGCCGTGAAGGCATTGTGAGGTGAGCAGAGCACTGGGGCCTTAGTAGAGGGCTGGACTGTTCAGGGTTGGCCTTGGGCCTGATCGAGGATGAGGGGACGGGTGGGCATAGTTGGCCCTGTGTGAACTTGCAGGGCGCAGTGAATCTTTAATCCCTCTGGGAAGTGAACACAGCGTGGCTCCTGGCACTGGCCTAGACATCCAGAGAAGGCACTGAGTGAGCCTTGGCCACGCACGGCTGGGGAGAATCTCCAACAGGTACTGATTATAAGGATGGGTCCGGAGGTCACTGGGTATATCACTGGTGCCCCCCCCCCTCTCAGCAGCTGGTATAGCACGAAAGACACTGGGGCCTGCCTGATACTGAGGGCTGGTGTGCTGTCCTGCACCCCTTTGTGCTAAGGATAGTGGTGAGCCCAGGCAGGGAGGGCCTGACTGTGTCTATTTGAGGCTCACAGTACCACACCCCCTTCCTGGGTCAGGAACGTCCCCCGCTTGGCTCCCTTGTCTCACTACCTGAATACAGCTGGACAACATTCTGCAAAAGCAGTCTGGTTCCAGCCCAGGGGTGGTGAAATCCTGAGAGGGCTGTTTTACCCTGACCCGGCGACTACTATTGAACCTTCCCTCATCACCATACACAGGGGGGAAGCTTCCAGTGACAGCTCTGTTGTCGCTCTGTTGTCTCTCTTTGATCCAAATCCTCCCTGACCGACATGAGCAACAAGGACGAGTCATCCGCCCAAGCCCTACGGGTACCCCCTACACTACCCATCACTCCGGAATACTTGGAAAATTTTCTGAACGACATTAGACTTGAAATTGGCTCCCTCAAAACTGATTTCAAGAGCTATCTGCAGGACCTCCATAGAGACATTACAGAGGTGGGTGCATGAGTAGATGATCTCAAACACACTATAGACTCATGCTCCGAAGAGTAAGAGATGCTTTGATGTTGCATGGTCCCCCTAGTAGACCAACAAATTGAACTCCAGGCCAAGCAGGAGGATTTGAGAAATTGCAGCCTCAGAAACAACTTCCACATTCAGGTAGTCCCTGGGGTGCAGAAGGGGAAGACATACTAACCTTCACTAGAGACTTGCTGAAAGCTATTCGAGGGAATTCAGGCCCTTACTCTTGGACAGAGCACATTGCATCACAGCATGGCTGGTTGCCCTGATGGCACCCCTGACATTCTAAGCAGAGTCCACTCCTTCCAAGAGAAGGAGGCTACTTGAGGGTAGCCAGGGAGAAGGCACACCTTGTTTTCCAAGGACATGGAATCTTCCAAGCCCTCCTCCCTGACACTTAAAAAGAGAAGAGACTTCTAACCTGTCAGAGAGAAACTGAAGGTGCAAGGAATTAAGTACCAGTGAGCCCACCCTTTTGATTTACTGTTCCAGTGGAAAGGCAGTCACTGATTGGTGAGGTCCCTTACAGAAGCCGAACGTATGATGGCGTGCCCAAAAAGCCCTCTATTTGGAAGTTCCAAATAGACAAGAGGGCTGGCACCCAGTATTGTGCACAGTTGGGTGGCCGTGGTCAGGAACACAACAGCAAAGCAAAGGTCCTCCACGCAGTGAAAAAGAACATAACATTGCACTTGCAAAATATTAAACAAGAAGCCTCGTAGTCCTCCATCAAACAATCTGACCCCCTCTGAGTATCGGCTGTGCTTGACTTCATGTTGACTCTGGAGCATAATGGAACATTAACCTTTTCCTTCAACAACGGGGCCTGCAGATCCCGGGCCGGACTTTAGAATTTGAGCTATTGTGTTTACCTTCAGCAACCTAATGAACTTTTGTCTCCTGCTCCTTAGGGCCTGCCCGAGTGCCTACATCCCGGTCTCCCCTCCAACTTAATCGGGGATTGATGGGGTCTCTCATCTGTCCGCCAATGGAGAAGTCCACCACATTGGGCACTGTTGTCCCTCTTGTTTTGTTTAGGTTTCAGCTGCACCTGCTCAGTCTCCTGGTCATCAACCGGGGAAGCTTGGGCTCCTCGCCATAGGTCTCATGTTCTGCAAGACCCAAAGCTATTTCTGCAATCCACCACTCAACTATAGTACACCGTGGGGACGATGCCCAATAATAAACTCCTGTCCCTGAATGTCTGAGGACTTAACTCCCCTAGCAGGCCTCACCAGAAATGGCACTATCTCCTCCAGCAGGATCTGAACCCATTTGCATAGGGAGGCCTGTCCCCGGATGGCCCATCAGCGCTATCCTTGCAAGCATTGGGCTTCCACTGACACAAAAACACTGAGGGTGGCTATCATATTCAAAAAGGACTTTGACTCTAAGCTCCTTAAAATAACTAGGGGACCTGGAGGGTGATTCCTGACTGCGTCTGTGGATAGGGGGCACTCTTCTTTGACTTTCCTGAATGTCTAGAATCCGAACCAGGGGCAGGATGCATTTCTTCGCAAAGTGCTCAAAGAACAGTGTGGCTCATCCAACGGGTGCCTCATTGTAAGGGGTGACTTTAATTTGGTCTGGGATCCTGCACTCAACAGAAACACAACACACTTCCTGGGCTCGGGCCATGTCATTCCAGCTTAAGAAGGATCTATCAGATGCTGGTTTAGTTGAAGCATAGCAATACCTCCACCCAGATGCGCAAGACTACTCCTTCTATTCACATGTATAGTTATCCTACTCCCATATTGGCAATGTATTTTTCATGCGCTCTAGTCTGAGGGTCCTCGAGTCGGCACAGATATCTGACATCTCCATATGCGATCCCGCCCACATAGAACCGTCACAGGGGGCAGAACCCTTGCGCACACACCCAGATGACATCTCCCCCAACTATTGTGTGACCGGGTTTAAAAAGCCTCGATTCAGGAGACAATCTCCAAATATTTCTAACTTAATGTCCAATCTGAACCCCCCCACCTACTCTGGGGTGGTTTTAAGGCAACTATACAGGGTTTTATCGCCTCCATTGCTATATCTAGAGTGTGCGAAGCATGCCTCTTTGAAACCAAACTCAAGAAAGGAAATCCATGCCTTAGAAGGCATTTGACAACTAAACATCCTCAGTGCACAATAGACTGCAACTGGCAATGCTGCGGGGTAAACTGCAGGCACACCGGGTCAATAATGCTGAAATGTCCCTCTTGGCACTCAAACTAAAATGTTATGATGAGGGAGACAAGGCAGGCACACTTATGGCCTGTAGGTTGTGGCATCAACACACATGCACAAACATTGCCAAATTGCGCACAGAGAATCTTGACTGGGTGATTTGGGAGCCAGACAAACAGGAGGCCTTCTGGACCTTCTACCAGTCATTTTACACCGGTGGTGGGGTGGAACGGGATGCCATAGACTTGTACCTTCGAGACTGTCCATGGCCACTCTTGTCCCTTCAGATGGCCCAGGACCTTGAGGTATCTTTCATAGGAGCAAACCTTAAAAAAGCCCATGGGGGCCCCAGTAAACACCGGTTCCAGACAGCCTACCTATTATTTTGGATAAACCCTTCAACCCTATTTGAGGGACCTCCTGCTTGGGCTCTATAACTCCCTTACTCACATCACAGGCCTCACACCAACCATGTTGGTGGCGGAAATTATGCTGCATGATAAAGATCCCACTCCAGGCCCATAGGAATTAATGGCAATTATCGAATCGGTAAATACCGATTCGGTAATTACTGAATCTTACCGATTCGGTAATTTAAAAAGAGAAATTACCTACATCCCATTTACCTACTCTTAAATACCGAATCGGTATGATTTGGTATTTAAGAGTAGGTAAATCGAGATTACCTACATCTGGCCCTTGGTCTCTTATGAGTTCGTCATGTAATGAACCAAATTTACAAGGTTCAGCTAAAATTTTCAACGCCGAGACAAATTCCTCCACAGACTCATGTTGTCATTGCTTCCTTTTAACCCCTTGCATGCAGGGGTAATTCCCCCCGCTGTGCTGGGGGGCCGAAGGTCGCGCACAGCGCCCCCATGCTCATGACGAGCTCAGCTCGTCATGAGGCACAGTGCTCAGATGCTCATGACGAGCTGAGCTCTCCACAGCCGCACCCGTTTTCGTGGAACGTTCAGCACAGCAGGGGAAATATCTCCGCGTGTGAGCGTTCCACGGGCCATGACGAGCTCAGCTCGTCATGAGCACCTGAGCACTGTGCCTCATGATGAGCTGAGCTCGTCATGAGCACAGAACGGGTTAAAGAAAGCTCGTCTGGCAACCCCAATGCATACAACTGGAGAATAGTGTTTAGTAAAGTCAAGGATAGCTGCTTTAAAACATCAATGTCACCAGCTCTTTCGGGCTTTTGAATTTGATTATAAACACGTAAACCCTCAGACCCTAAGCAATGAAGTAAAATTCGTTTCTTTCTCTCTGGTGATAAAATACCCACATTATCTTCTTGAGTGGCTATATATTTAAAAAAATAGTCTTTCCACTCAAGCCATTTAACAACAGGTTCACCTGGTGCAGACAAAAATTCCTTTGGCTTGCTTAAATGTATAGACGAGTTAATATTTGTAGACGAGGAGGAGGCATTGTCAGTCATTGTGGTAAAGTTTTAAGAAATTACCAGTAAAAAAAAATGCGCAGTTGTTCAGAATGTGCTGTGTAACGTTGCTGCATTCTGAAAAGGAACACGCTATGAACGAAGCAAGAGCGTGACTCACATTCAAAAGGTGCCACAAGTACGTTGATATTTTGAACTATGTTACAAGGTAAATACTTATTTAATAAGTACTTGCTGAAAAGTGGAATGCAGTTGACCGACGTCCCACACTGCGTAAAAGTATAATAAAACGATCAACTCACTGAGGCCGGAATACGGTTGAAAAGTTCTTCCTTTCTTTAAATTCAGAAGTTTTTCTTGCAACCACAAGTTCATGAATATCTTCTTGAAGCATACGAGATGGATGTGAATCCCACACTGCTAGCATACAATTAAACACGCCACATTCAACATATTTGTGCCGTTAGATCCACGAATATTCCAAGAAAAAAATATCCTTTAAGAAAAATCACGAAATACTAGAAAAGGTTTCTTCAAGGAAAATCCCAAATTGTCACCAAAACGAGTAGCCGGGCTTTGTTGACCCAGACTGTAGTAACATCAAAGTAACACAATTTAGATTGTGTGCAATTTGTCTTTATTGACAAGATACAGGTAACATCCAGAGAGGTCGGAGCATATGAATAATGCCTCACAACGGATTCCTTACAGATTGCATGACCAATGGAATATAGAATAGTACACAACACAAAACTCTAAACTCTAAATATAATTAAATAAATATACAACCTTCACCAAGCTAGCTACTTCACACACCAAGTGAGTTTCAATAAGCACCAATAAGGCCACGACAATGTCACAAGCATTGTGAATCTGGTGGAGAAGGGCCACATGGGCAAGATCTCTGCCCTTCTGTTGTCCTTGGATGTAGAAAGGCATTTGATATGATGAGCTTAGCCTTCCTATGTGCAGTCCCCCTCAACATAGGTCTAGGCCCTAAAATGATTAGGAGCATTATGACCTTATACACTGAGCCCACTGCACCCAACCGAGTGAATAGCCAGCTCACCAAACCGTTCATGCTCCAGCATGATACCCGCCAGGGATGTACTCTAGCCCCTGTACTTTTTGCTTTTGTAATAGAGCTTTTGGTGATCTGCCTCAGGCGGCTGGCCCGACATGTAACTGCCATCCTGTTTGGGGGGTGAGAGCATAAGACCCTGCTTTTTACCAACAACCTCCTGCTGACCTTAACGGAACCTGAATCCTGCGGGTGTTCGAGGCAGTGTTGGGTTATAATATCAATGTAAATAAATCTCAAGCACTCAATCGCACCATCCCACAACAGCTACAGCCTTTGCAGGGGTTGGCCCCCTTTCAATGGGTACTTGTTGTAATCCCAATGACCAAAGCATGGAAATCCAAGTAGAAAGTAGTTAAGTATTTATTATAAGAACACAGAGGTAACAGTGGCAATCCCACTGCAGTCAGCTACATCTGGTATGATGAATACAGCTATGTCACAGAACATACCAACAGTGGAACATTACATAGAGTCTGATATTTAAAGTAACAGAACACAAATATTCTTAAATTACATTTAAATTGCATTTAAGAATACAACAGTACCCCATTCCATCCAATACTTGGGCCTCACCATCACCAACTCCTTGAAGACTTGGACTCGTAACAACTGGCCGAGTCTCTGCAGGGCTATATTGGAGGACCTAAGCTGCTGGAAGCCATTGCACATCTGTTGGCTTGGTTGGATAAACGTTCTCAAAATTAATGTTCTGCCCAAGCTGCTTTACCTCTTTCAATTGCTACCTACCCCCATTCTGGCAGGGGATATTGGGCACCTGCAATGGGACTGTCCAATCCTTCATTTGAAGGGGGAAATAGCCACTCATCTCAAACGCCCTGCTTATGCTCCTCAGGCATCGTGGCAGCCTTTTTGCCCCAATCTTCTTGACTATTACCGGACAGTCCAATTGGGCTACATAGCAGAGTGGGCGGTTAGTGAGAACGAAAAACATTGGCTACATATGGACTGGGTGGTAGCTTGCACACTGCTATGGAACCTCGAGTGGCTCCCAAATCACCATTGCCCTCGTAGCGTATATATAGCAACTATCACCCAGATTGTTCTCAAAGTGTGGGATAGAGTAGCAGTACAAAGAGACTTGACAATGTTTCCCTCTCTGAACTCACTAATAGCTCATAACCTTGATTTCATACCCGGTCGCAGATCAGGCTCCATTTCCGACTGGGATAGGGGTGAGTGTAGGACATTGCAGGACTTGTTTCAGGGGCAGAGTATAATAACCTTTGAGCACTGTAAATCTGATCTCCGACAAAAAGCGACACAAACATTTTCAACTACGCATCTGAGCTCCGTTTCCTCCCTATACCCTAGGGGCCACTCACCTGCTAACACTCTTTGAGGGCCTATTCTGCAAATTTGAGGGATCAATGGGCCTGATATCAAAAGCATATGATGTTTTGGAGCTACCCCGCGTTCTCCCCAGCCACCTCTAAAAGACACATTCGGAGTGCCACAATCCACAGGACATCTCGAGGAAGGAATGGAAACTTCTATGTCATGAAATTTCCAAGACAGGTAGGAGTATTCTGAAGAAAGAAATGGCATACAAGCTTATGCTGCATTGGTACTACATCCCTGTCCAACTGCGGTCTATGTGCCCTGCAGCCTGAGATGCCTGTTGGAGATTTGGAGCACAGGTGGGCAATTTTCAATGTATCTCGTGGCCCTGCCCTCACCGCACCATCTTTTAAAAAGAAATCCTAGGAGATATCAAGAAGACCCTGGGGTTTCTGATTTCAGCAGACTATTACTCCATAATTTTTGGAATATGCCCAGTAACACCCTAAGCACTGACAAACACACACATTGGTATCTGGTCCGGCACATGACATGTACAGCAAATCAGCTTATAACATTGGCTTGGACAACCCCTACTGCCCACCCTATGGCCTCCTGGTTCACACAACTTTAGCACACCTTAGCCATGGAACACCTCTCCCATAAGCTCTCTCTCTCATGAACATGAAATTCACCCATTTATATATTACACACTCGGGATGGAATGCCTCCCCTTTCTTCCACCCAGACTTCACACCTTTAACTTTTTCGTCTAAACACTCTACATAATATCCACATGTTAACCAAATCGCTGGTGCCCTATGCATTGGGGATGCATCTAGACACCCCTGCCACATTCTCCCTTGCTCCCTCCCTTTCCTTTTCCTTTTCTCCCTCCCCTGTACCCCTTCTCTTTCCCGACAGTCCCCGGTTAAGACTGTGCTATATCTCCATCTGCCAAACTGTAGAGTTACACATAGGGTACCTGAATTTGTGATTCCCCTGTTTTACCCCTTTAGGCCCCTTTACTCTTGCTTTAGGACAACACCAGATATAGGTTCCACGCACCCCACATCTGCCTTATTGACATCACATGCTTTTCCCATGGAGTACTAGGCAGGTGACCCACAGAGGGCTTACACTCCTTTGAATGTAAGAAAGGTGTTGTGGAACCTGAGCTCCTCCGACTCCCGCTGCCCACGCTCAGCTTGGTCTTCCTTTACATTCTGTATGGACTCTCTATTTCACGGATGTATGGTTGCTGCATTTCCTAACTTGTCAAATTTTGTACACACACCAAGGGCACAAGGCAATGTAAGTGTGAACTCATGTGAATACTTAAATGTTATTTTCTAACTTGCTCCTTCCAATCTTCCTACTGGGGTCTGTATGACTTGTTAAAACTCTGTAAATAGATTCGGAGTAAAACGCTAACACATAAATTAGCATTTACCAAACAAGGATGTGACTAATAAAAAAAAGTCAGACTTTACTAAACAACCAATAAAATAACTCTATAAACAACTTTAACTAATAAAATCAAACAAACAAATAAGCCAACAATATAAAAGGCACAGTAATTAAAACAACTAAACACTCCAATAGCGAGAAATGCTGCAAACATAGAAAAGTCTGCCAGATTCTCACAAGAAATTATTAATACATAAATAAATCATCTCAACAACTACAATTTTGTTTTTTGATGTTGAGTTTATACCCAGAAACAGAACCGAACCTAGCTGCCTCATCATGAATTAGCTTGATCGCTCTAGCTGGCTCTGTTGTAAAGAACGCAATATCATCTACATAGGCAATAACTTTAAGAGGGGTTACGCCAGACATCAATGGCGTAAGTTGAGAATTAGATTGTAAAGCGTAGATAAATGGTTCGATAATGAGGGCGAACAACAGGAGTGAGAGGGGACAACCCTGTTGTGTACCCTGAAAAATTGTGAAAGTTGGTGAGTGTAAGCCTAAATATGTTAATTTGGCTTGAGGTTTGTCATATAAAGCCTGAATCCACTGTTTATATAGTCCCTTAACCCCAACCATTGAAAGTATAGACCACAAAAAGTCCCACCCCACTCTATTGAAAGCTTTTTCAGCATCTAGGAGTATCATACCGAGGGAAATTGATTGCTTTGCTGCCATATCAAAAGCCGAGACTGCCGTGTTAAAATGGGCAGTGGTATCTTGCCCTTGAATGAAGCCATGTTGATGAAGAGAAACCACTGTTGACATAACAGGAGCGAGGCAGTTAGCGAGTATTTTTGAGAAGATTTTAGCATCTGCATTGATGAGTAAAATTGGTCTATATGACCCACACTCATCCAGAGGCTTTTTTACTTTAAAAAAGAACACTATCTGAGTCATGTTCCATGATTCGGATACCTTACCCTTAATGCCAATATATTGTATAACTGATCTAAATGGTTCAATCACTAGGCCTTCAAATGATTTATAGAATTCGAGGGGTAAAGAATTTTCCCCGGCCGCCTTATCCAATGGCAGGGTCGATTTTGCCAATTTTATCACTTCCCTTGTAATATCTTTTTCAATGGGGGTTGCAGTTGCCTCGCTCAGAGTCGATACATATCTGCCCTGCACATAAGACTGAAAATCTTCCTCTTTTGGTGCTATAGTTGAAGTATATAATTCTTGTTAATATATGGAAAATTGCTCTAAAATCTCCTGTGGATGTGTATAAAATATGCCATTTGCCCCTTTTACTTCTCTGATATAAGTTTTAGCCCTGTCATCTGCGACCCTATGAGCTAAGATTCTGCATATTTGCTTGCCATACTCTGATTGTGTAAAATTATATTTATCAAATCTAGCCGCTATTCTTTATCTAAATACATTTTTTTTAGCTACTCTAAGATCTATTAGAGAGAAAAACAATTGCTCTTGATTCTGAGTACCCATCAGGACTGCCGCTGCATGTTGTTCTTCTGTCCTTTGCATAGCTTGAATAGCCTCCTTGGTTGCAGTTTTCCTTACTTTATTATGTTGCCATACATAATGTTGAGTTGTGCCTCGGATAACTGCTTTCCAGGTATCCCAAACTACTAGTGGAGAGGCAGACCCAACATTTTCTTAAAAGTTGTTTCCTAGTAATAGCTATATATACACTATCCAAAAGCAAGTATCTTGGGAAAGACAAGGGTCTGGATATCTTATCTCCTGCTAACGCCTGAAATGATAGTATTAGAGGGTTGTGATAGGACGTAACACGTGGTCATACTTCGAGATCTGATGTCAATATTATCTGATCCGAAACCCACGTCATATCAATTCTCTAATATGAATGATGCGGGGAAGAGTAGTAAGTATACACTGGAGTAGCTGGATATAGATACCGCCATACATCCCTAATTAGCTGCAGATGACCTAATTTTAAGATTGCAGCCCTTGTTTTGCGCTTTCTATGAGTAGCCCTGTGTCTGGTGGTATCAATGCTGTAATCCATAATGCAATTAAAATCACCCAATACCAACCTTTCTCCCTCCCAGTTCAGCATTTCCATATTCAATAAATCAATGACTGAAGGGTCATCCACATTAGAACCATATAGAGCAGAGAAAACATATTTCTTCCCCCTTATTTCCAGGTGTGCCATTGCCCATCTGCCCCCCTGATCGGCCAATGTCTTGTGTGTGACACATACAAAACGTTTATGTTTTAGAATTGCAGCCCCCCTTATTGAACAAGTCTGTGACATACATACAATTATTTCATACCCCAAATGTTGCAAGAGATTCTGATCCTTAAAAGAAAGATGTGTTTCTGTTAGCAGCACTAGTTGTGGATCATATATTTTTAACTCTTCGCGCACACGTTGTCTCTTGAGTTTGCTATTAAGACCAGCAACGTTCCAAGCTAAACATTTAATCTGAGCCATTGCCAAGATTATTCCTTAAAAATAGATTGCTACCCGATTTTGTATATGCTCTTATTCCCATGGAAGTTCCCTTCTTATTATCTCCATTGTTAATTTATATCTGAAATCTTTATATGTCCATGTGTTTACCTTTTTTGCCCTATTCTACCCCTTTCTACCACAAAACACACTACCCCAACCCCTTCGCACTTGGCGAACCCAGCACCCTCCCTGCATCTTGCAGGAGGAATCATCCCCTTTCAACAGCCACCGCTGGATTGACAGCTTCCTGGAGATAGTGAGTGCACCCACGGCGGCACCCAAACTGAGCCCTCACCCAACACAAGCAAACCCTTTAAACATTGTTATTTATAGCAAGAAAAAAAAACAAAAAAACAAAAAGATGGTGAGTAATTCAGTCTTTATCCAGAGCCCCCGTTTGCCATCTACCGATAACTGCTTTTGCTTCTTGTTCTGTATGAAAAAATGTGATTGGCCTCCCTGGAGAGCCTTCAGGCGAGCGGGCTCCTGTAGAAATACTTGCACCCCAGTAGCTTTCAGCGGGTCGATCATTTGCTGTAATTTCCAGCATCTATCCATTGTCAATTTGCAGAGATCCGACTGAACAAAGAAGGAAAAAGAATCAACTGTGACCGGAGAGCGAGGGCGAGCCTTCAGGGAAACGGCTTGTCGAAGGAGAAAATTTCCAAAGAAAGTCAAAAATGGCCTGGGATACCGAGAGCTCTGTTTCTGCTGTACTAATGGAAGTCTATAAGCCTTTTGCAGCTGGGAGTCCCAATCCCAATCCCCCAGATCTGAGAAGGCCCTCTGGAAAAGCTGGACTATGAAGGCTCTGGGATCCGAGCCCTCTTGACCCTCTGGAACTCCAAACAACTTTAAATTATGACGTCGCAAATGATTTTCCAAATCTTCCAGCTTAGATTGCATAGCTGTAATTTGATCATCATGCAGCTGGCGTGAGCTAGATGTTTTTGCCGTGATCTCCTCAGTATTAGCAACCCTTTGCTGTAGTTCCAGAACATCTGTAGCCAATGTCCCAACCTTAAGTGACATTTCCTTCAATGACTGCTGAATGGTATGATTATAGGTCCTAGCTTGTGCAAAATGCTCTTGTGCCTCCGATCTCCGATCTTTTAGGGCTTTAAGGATCAAAGCAAGAGTCGGCGCACCTTTGTCCTGTAACTTTCCCCCTTGATGTTCAGCTGCAGTCTGTTGCGGCCCTTGAGAAGACCCAGAGGCCATTGACAGGCCAGAGGGGCACAGGATAGGTAATTGACCAGAGGAATATACTCAGTCTAATTCCGGGCTATCAGATCCTATTTCTGCCTCCCCCATATTGCCAAGTCTATCATCTGTTAGGCTTGTGCCTGATAGTCGCGATAGCATTGGCTTAACTCCTCCTTTCGCTTGAACCCAATGAAGCAGGGGGCTATCCGATAGAATATCTTTGGCCTGTCACCCCACTCGCCACACTCATCAGAGAGCATGGCTTCTTGTTGGTCTCGTATGCAGAGGATTCACAGATTGTCATCTCTGTGTCTAAACAGTCTGAGGCCACTGCTGTTCTTGTCTGACTCACATCATGAGCTGGTTGAGTCACAACTACCTTAAGATCAATACGGATAAGACGGAGGTGAAGACGTTTTTTACAATGGTCCATCCCTATAGAACTCAACATGGTGGCCGGCAGAGGCGGGTGAATGTCCTGTTTCGTCCAACAAAGTCAAGAACCTGGGGGTCATATTAGATGACAAGCTTAATTTTGAGGGCCAGATCAATAGTGTAACCTCTTTCTGCTTCTTTTTCCTGAAGCTTCTTAGGAAGATCTTTCCTTTCATCCTCCAGGAATTGAGGAAATCCGTGGTGGTGGCTCTCATCCTCTCGCAGGTAGACTATTGCAATGCACTTTTTATAGGTATTGATAAATCGCAGAGGCTAATACTACAATCAATACAACATGCTGCTGCTAGGTTTTTGCTAAATATTCCTAGGGGTGACTCTACCTCTGCTGCCATTAGGTCATTACATTGGCTCCCGTCTCAGAAAAGGGCTGAGTTTAAGGCCTTATGCTTGGTCCATCATAAAGCACTATATGGGGGAGGAGCAGCTGATTTCCGAAATGTTTTCTCTTGGTGTACCCCCAGCAGAAACCTCAGATCCACGGATGTGGATTTCATCTGTATTTCCAAAATTCGTAGAGTCACATGGAGAGGTAGGAGCCTATCACACTGTGCAGCGAAACTGTGGAACCAGCTGCCCATCACCATGAGATTAATGTCGAATAGGCTTCTTTTTAGGAAAGTACTAAAAACAGCGATCTGAGCTCAGGTATAGCTGTTGCAATCCCTCTATCTCACCCCTCAGCACCAAGATGCCCCGGCATTCGAGTGCTTTAAAAAACTCTATCCTATCCTATCCTATATCCTATCCTATAATTCATGTCAAACATTGCTGTAATTCCGGCACAGGATGAGTTTTCTTTCCCTCTTTTGCTATTTTTGATTCCGTATTAAATACTGGAGAGCCCCTTTTTCCAGAAATTTGCCAGATTTTCCAGAGACTTGTGGGGCGTCTTGTAGTTTAGGTGCAGTTTGAACCTTTAGTGGCTCATTACCACCTTCTGATATAGAGGAGATAGACTGCGAGTCCTCAGCATTATCAGCATTCGAATTAGGGAGAGTTGGAACAATCATTGGATCATAAATTGTAGCAGAAAAACCGTCAGCAACTACAATTTCAAGTAAGTAATACATATTTAAACAAAAAATTTTAAATATATTTTAGCAAATAAATTCAAACACACACACTAAAGAAAGAAAACCAACGTCCAAGCCAACAAACTGCTCAAAAATATCAGCTTTAGCAAAGCATCAAGAATATTCAATAAAATGAGTATGTGTAGGAAAGTAGAATCTGCTTCTTATGGTTACCTCCACTTTTTGCTTGATGTTACACTGTTTTGACTAGTCTAACTGGGATTCTGCTAATCAGGACCCCACTCTATCTTCTTTCTCCCTAAAATGTATTGACCTGTACTTAGGTACACTATAAGTCCCTAGTATATGGTACACATGTACCCAGGGCTTAGGTACCCCAGAGTCCTCCCATGGGCTGAAGCATGTATTATGCCACCCCCGAGAGGCCATGAAAAATGGAACTACATGTCTGCCATTGCAGCCTGTGTAAGATGGTGCATGCACCACTTACGTTAGATATAGCTTTACTATATCTATAGGTCAATACACTTAAAACCTATGTCACCCCTATAGCAGGCCTTAACAATCTTGAAGGCAGGGTGATGGGTTTTACGTGAGAGGGTGCCCCTGCATGAGCAGAGCCCCTCTGCAGCCTTCAGAGACCATTCTCCGGGGTTGTCTGTGACACAGCCAGACAGGTAGAGGTGCATTATATCCTCACGGTAAATGCTATCTCGAAAACGGCTGAAACAAAACATTTGGTATCAAACACCTTGGAATCATACCTCCACACTGCTAACTGGGGTGGGAGGTATGATTCCTCACTTCTGAAGCAAGCTTCGTGGGTCCCTGGTCTTCCCGGTATCAGCCTTTTTGACTTGGACAGCACAAAATGGTTGCTTCTGACCTGAGACACATTTCTGCGCTCCTGCTGCTGAGCCAAGCTCGAGCAGAGGAAGGCAGCACAATAGGCATCCTGTCACAGGTAGGTGTGACCACCGCCCAGACAGGACTAAGTGTACTGGCGCTGGGTGGGTGCACTTCCAAAGTGCCTGAAAGTCTGCATGAGGGGCACATTCGGTGTCCCAGTGCATAGTCCAGCTCAAAACAGTTCTGGGAGACGTTGGCTCCTGCTCTGGCGCGAAACTGGACAAAGGACATGGGAGTAGCTTCCCCACTGTCCTGACCCTCCCCTGAGAGCATCCCCTGAAGCTGTCTAACCCTCTCCCGTTGGTACAAAAGGGCTTACCTGGCTTTATGAACATAGATTTGACATGGACAAGATTCTGCACAAGAAACCATTGACCTTCTACCGTCTGGACGCTCTGGACTTCGACTGGGCCCGACTTTGTCGCTCTCTCCATCCAAAGCGTTTTCTGCACCTGTGCACCATACAGGCTCTGTGCAGGACCTGTGGAACATCAAGGACTACTGAAGTATCTCCCTTGGGGTGAAGAGGTCACTCCTCTGCATTCACAGGCACTGTAACGCAACTAATCAGTCTGCTGATCCTGAGCTCCTGCGGACTCTGAAGGCTCCAGCAACACTGGAGGTGGGTTCCTATGTTCATTGAGGTTGAGATGCCCTCTCAACAAGATTGCGGCCAGTATCTCTTGTGTGGACCGCATAAGCCGAACCCCTGTGCATTGTGCATATTTGCAAGTGCATATGCTTGTTGGAGTTCCCCAACTTCATGCATTAGGCAGTCAATAGTCCCAGCATCTGCGCACATTTCATACAAAACACTTTGGCCTCCTTGCAATCTGTGCCCTGGAGGATGTAATTTTGTGAAACTGCTAGAGGTCCCCTCACGACTCCTATGCCATCAGCCATTTGGTCTATTCTCAGGCTCCTCTGGTTGCTCCAGGCCTGCCCTGACTCCCCTTGCTGTAGTGAGTCCTCTGGTTTTTGCTGGGCCAGACCATAAACCTTCTTGACCTTCTTTGTGGGTAGCTGTTGCCAAGGCTTTTTGGTGCTCCCGCCAAACACCGACCCGTCAGCACTCGACATCCTTAATGAGACAGCTCATTTCCCGCACCTGGTCATCCTCAACATCTCCTGGTCCCTGCAGCTGTAGAGTTAAGGTCTCCTTCTTCGCACCTGAAGCACCCGACATCGGTGGGCATTCGTATACCGAGCCCCTGGTCACTCTTAAGTAACCCAGACTCTGCCCCCTCTGCTTTCAGGTTCCTTCATCAAGAATCCACCTGTGGATTCCACCACACACTTTTCTTCTTTCCAGCAGTGGCATTTCTTTGAAGACTCACATTGTGAGCGACAGCGGTTTCCGATGCCAATTTAGCCCTATGCACCCGGCTCCTCTGGGAAAGGTAACTCTGGTACTTCATTATCCACGGATGGGTTGGCTCTCCAACCCTCTATGTTCCAAAGGGCCTCCTCATAATCCACTGGGAAGGGTCCTTAAACTTGAAAATTGCAACGTGGCTCTCCCATTGAATTGTATGTAGCACCGAGTCGTGTTCTGACACTGCACCCGTCCTCTGTGGGGTCCCTACTTACTCACCTTGGGTGGTTCCTAGGGGTCACAGCAATTCTCTACTCTCTAGACACTGTCTTGACTCGATTCCTGGTTCTCATACCACTATTTTAGTATATGGGGTGGGCATTCCCCAGGAGCCCACTGTTTATTAGTGCTACTTACGATTGTTTCTGTGCTACAGCATTGTGTGCTTTGTGTTTATCGACGTGTAGCAGATACTATGAGGTATTTAAGGTGTTATAATAATAAATATATATTCTTATAACTACTGTGTGGTTCTCCATTCAATTAACCAATACAATAAGGTTGCATTCTGGTAAAACAAGCTAGTTAACATTCCTTCAAGACTAAACCTGAAGGCTGCTCTTCATATCTACCACTCGGATAGCTTCCTAAGGTTAATTTTGACCTCTTAAATCACAATGAGGGTTGTTTGGACTGGTGCATGGTTCTCACTTTAATTAGGGGACATCATATACCAGGCCAACTTCTCACATTGGTGTGCAGCGGTTGGGATTCAAGCCTGCATTGTTTTACAGGATAAACCTTTGTATTGATTAACTGAAAACCACTAAGTACTAGGTACATATAATACTAGCTTAGAATAATTAAGTTCCACTGAACTTAGAGTTGGGTAAGTCAAGGGTCTAGTACACCCTTTCTACAACCTCAGATAGTTTTGTTCCCACTAGTTTAGGTAGGTGCAACACCTCACCACACTTAGTATGTCTTCTAAAGGAGATGCCAGTGGCTCTCTGCCCTCTAGATACAGTGAGCTTGCATTCCAAGAATTGAAAGCCCTGTCTGCCTCTAGAAATCTGAAGACAGGGAGAAGTACAAACACCCACCGCCTCATAGAGGCCTTACTGCTTGATGATCTTAGGAAGACCCCTGGTTCAGATGAACCAGAGAATGTGGGTGGGGCTGGAAATGAGGACAGGTCAGGAGGTGACACCTTTTATGACCTAGACTCAAACTCTGCCCAGGACGAACAAGATGGTTCCCACCTGGACAACTCAGATCTTCATGGAGATGAGGAAGAAGGGCAGGATAGCCCTCTCTTCACCCCTCCTGGAAGAGTGTAGACTTTACCAAGGAGCTCTAGATCTCCCTCTGCAGAGTCACGTTTCTCAGGACAGTCTGTAGAGACCTCTGTATCTAGCAAAAGGGACCACTCTTATGACAGGGAGTACCAATTTCTGGAACTTGAGAAAGCTAAGCTTAGGCTCAGGCAACAGCAATTGGCCCTGGATATAGAGTCCCTAGAAGTCCAGAGAGCTAGAAAAAAATTGGGACTAGAGTCCCATGGTGGCAGCAACATTGTCCCTAGAGTTAAGGAACATTCTTTTGATGATAGGATTGTCCCTCCCTACCATATTGGGGATGACATCCATAAATGGATAACTGCTTTATAGAGGGCCTGTAAAGTTCAGAGGGTCCCTCAAGAGTAGCGGGCAGTTATCTTGTGGCTCTCCTTTGTGGAAAAAGGTAGAGATACGCTCCTCACTGTTAGAGAAGAGGGTGCTAATAATTACTCAGTTCTGAAGAGTATTCTCATTGATGGGTTTGGCTTAACCACTGAACAGCATAGGATTATGTTCAGAGACACCCAGAAGGCACAGAATCAGGACTGGGAAGACTTTGTGGATGGTGCCATTAAGGCTCTGGAAGGCTGGCTGCTTGGCAGCAAAGTGAATGATTTAAGGGGATTGTACAATTTGATTATGAGGGAGCAGATCCTTAATAATTGCCAAAATCAGTTGTTGCATTAATACCTGGTTAACTCTGATCTAAATTCTCCCAAACAATTGGGAAAGAAGGCAGATAGGTGGGCCACAACCAGGGTGAAGCAGAGAAACCAGAACAGTGGTGGTGACAAAAAGAAGCAAAATGCTAATACTTCAAATAAGGGGGGGGGGGCAAAGGTAAAGATGGCAAGGCTTCATCAGGGCCCAAAAACCTGCATCTGGGGGGTAGTCACAATCCAACAACGGGAAAGGCAAAAAGAAACCTTGGTGTTACTTATGTAAAGAAAATACCCATTGGACAAAAGATGCCAATTGTCCAAAGACCAAGGATTCACCTCCATCCACCATTGCCCCTAAGGCACCTTTTTCCCCTAGCACAGGTTCAAGTGGTGTTACAGGGAACAAGGGAAAAGTAGCGTTAACCTTGGGCTCTGAGATGGGTTCTGGCCTAGGCTGTACTTGTCTGTGATGGTGGCATGGATATCACCACCTTATTTGTCAGTCCCAGTAACCTGGGCAGATTCAGATTGATTAATGGTAAGGAGGCCATGGCATATGGGACACAGGTGCAAGTGTCACTATGGTGACCAAATATCCTGTGGACCCTGAACAGATCATACTCTTTGTGAAATGTACCAAGTGACAAAAGCTAACAATGTCTGGACTGATTATTCTTTGGCAGTTGTTAATTTCAGCTGGGGAGGGGGTACCTAGCTCAAAGAAAGTTGTGGTTAGCTCAGACCTTCCAGTGGAATGCTTATTGGGCAATGATTTGGAGACTTCAGCCTGGGCTGAAGTGGAACCAAGGACTCATGTAGCAATGCTGGGCATCTCTGCAGATGTGTTTGCTGTGACCAGGTCACAGGCCAAACTGATGTCTACTGAACAGGCCCCGGATTCTGAAAACATGGACCAGGTGCCTTCCAAGAGAAAGAGTAGGAGGGGTAAGGCTGTGTCTTCCACCCCAGGCTCAGAGAGATGATCAATCTCTTGAGGGAGATGATCACAGTCTCTGTGATGGAACTGTCTCAGAAGAACTGAAACCTGATCAGGTTGAGTTATTGGGGACAGGGGGCCCTTCCAGGGCAGAACTGAGTCAGGAGCAGTGAACCTGCCCCTCTCTTGAACCCCTCAGACAGCAAGCTGCTGCTTAGGCTGCTGGGAGTGTCAGTGGATCACACAGGATCTATTTGGATGAGGGACTCCTTTACTCAGAAGGTAGAGACTCCAAGCCAGGTGCCACCAGGAGGTTGGTCGTACCTCTGATGTTTAGGGGCTTCCAACTCACCTTGGCACATGACATTCCCGTAGCAGGACACCTAGGCCAAAGTAAGACTTGGGACAGGCATGTCCCTCACTTTCACTGGCCTCATATGTCAGAGGACACCAAGGAGTTTCCTTGCTCCTGTACCACCTGTCAAGCCAGTGGTAAGTCAGGTGGTAACACAAAGGCACCACTAATACCACTACATGTGGTGGGTGTCCCTTTGAGAGGATTGTGATTGACATCATTGGTCCCATGAAGCCTCCAACTGCATCTGGGCACAGTTATATTCTAGTGGTGATGGACCATGCCATTAGGTATCCATAGGCTCTGCCCCTTGGGACCACGACAGATCCTGTGGTGGACAGGGCCCTCCTGGGAATTTTTTTCAGAGTGGGTTTCCCCAAGGAGGTCTTAACTGACAGAGGTACAAACTTCATGTCTAGTTGCATTACTGCAATGTGGAAGGAGTGTGGAGTGAATTACAAATTCACCACGCCCTATCACCCACAATGCAATGGGTTGGTTGAAAGAATCAACAAAACCATAAAGGGCATGATCATGGGCCTCCCAGAAAAGCTTAGGCGACAATGGGATGTTCTGTTGCCCTGCCTTCTCTTTGCCTACAGAGACGTCCCACAAAAGGGGATTGGCTACAGCCCTTTTAAATGTTTGTTTGGGCATCCAGTTAGGGGTCCCTTGTGTTTGGGGAAGGAGGTATGGGAGTTACCTCTCAAACCTCCCAAGCGAGACATAGTGGACTATGTACTTGTTCTCCGCTCCAGGATGGCTGAGTACATGAAGAAGGCCAGCAAAAACCTTGAGGCAAGTCAAGATTTACAAAACCCCTGGCATGACCAAAAGGCTGTACTGACTGTTTATCACCCAAAACAGAAAGTATGGGTGTTGGAGCCTGTGGACCCAGCAGCTCTCCAAGACAAGTGGAGTGGGCCCCATACTAATCTTTAGCAGAAGGGAGAGGTCACCTACTTGGTGGATCTTGGGACGCACAGGAGCCCCCATTGGGGGGCTCAATGTAAACAGGCTCAACCCCTATGTGGACAGGGCAGGCATGGGCTTGCTCATGGCTACTGATGAGGGACAGGAGGAAGAGAGTGACCTACTCCATGACTTCCTCTCACAGAACCCTGATGATGGCTCAGTAGATAGTGTAACCTTGGCAGGCAGCCTCACTGAGCAACAGCAGATTGATTGCAGGAAGGTCCCCAATCAATACTGACACGTGTTCTCTTTGACTCCTAGTCAGATCACTTGGTGTACCCATGAAGTGGACACAGGTGAGAATCTACCTGTTATCAATAAGATTTACAGGCAGCCTGGTTATGTCAGAGATTGCATCCGGACTGAGGTCCAAAAGATACTTGAATTGGGAGTGATTGAACCCCCAGATAGCCTTTGGGCTAGTCCAGTGGTCCTGACACCCAAACCTCATACCGAGGGTGATAAAAGAGAACATAAGGTTTTGTGTGGACTACAGGGGGTTCAATGCAGTCACTAGGACTGATGCTCACCCTATTCCTAGTGCAAAAAGAACAATTGATGGACACTGGATTCAAGCTACCATGGCTGATGAGGGGTGAAACCCAGAAACCAGTCCTAGGAAGCTTGTTTCCGGTCCAGGGGGGGCCTGGCTTGACAGTTCGAGCTGAACTGTTCCCATGAGGCACTAGGTCAAGACTGATTTGCATATGGCCAGGTCTAAACTGGGATGGCATGGTGAGCAAACGAATGATGGATTTAACCCAGATCTCTTGTAAATGTTTTGATTTGTTCTGCATTCCGTCCATCAACTGTGTGTCTTTGGCTTTCTCACCCTATTCCTAGGGCAGATGAACTCATTGGCACTTTGGTCTCACCAAGTTCTTGAGCACATTTTACCTCGCGGCTGGATATTGGCAAATCAGACTAGCTGGGGATGCCTAACCAAAAACAGACTTCTCAACCCCTAGTGGGCATTATGAATTTATTTTAATGCCTTTGGTTTGAAGGATGCACCTGCCACATTCCAAATGTTGGTGAACAAAGTCCTTACAGGCCTGGAAGCCTCTAGTGCAGCATATCTTGATGATGTGGTTGTCTTTAGCTCCACCTGGGAGGATCACCTGGTCCACCTAAATAATGTTTTGGAGGATCTGCAGAAAGCAGGTCGCACTCTCAAGGCCACCAAGCGCCAGATAGAGCAGAGTGAAGTTGTGTACCTGGGCCACCTTGTGGATGGAGGCCAGGTTCAACCATTGCAAAGCAAAATCCAGACCATCATGGACTGGGTTGCTACCACTACCCAGACTGGTCAGGTCAGTGCTTTCTTGGGCCTGACAGTGGCGGCTGGTGACATTTGAAAGTGGTGAGGGGTAAAATTTGTGCGAGAGTGCACGGAGGCGAGCAAGCGTAGCGAGCGAGCCTGAACAACCTAAGAGGGGTTTAGGTGGGTTCTCCCCCAGAGAATTTTTTTTTAAAAAGAGTGAGAAAACTGGGACATCTTAAGGATTTTGGGGGCCTTGGGCCAAAAATATTTAGGGGGCCCCGGTTAGGAACAGCTTTGAATATATGGGACAGTTTCAACTATTTCCTGCCCTCTTTGACCAGGTCACTGACAGTGCACAGCGATTCCTCCAAAATTCTAAATGTGTTTACATCTATAATATTCATGGATAGTGATGGAGGACACCACCAATGACAAAAAATTAGCTAAACCTAAGAGCACCAAAGAAGGTGCCTTAAGACTAAGTCAGCAAGATGTCAGATTTCCCCAAAGTTGAAATGTCCGTCCTTCATCGTGTGTATGGCCTCACTTAAATCTGCTCTACCAATTAATCTAATCCCAGAGGCCCTGGAGAAGTTCAAGTAAGAGGCCGTTCTGAGCCCAAGAGCAAAAAGGGCACAGTGTCGTAGCATCGTTCTCAGTGTCTGGACTGAACAATGTCAATAAAGTTCTTGCATATGGCTTGCTAGAGTAGTATAAACACCTCCGAGGCGCGCACACTGCCGGCTCTCCTAATCATTCAACTGTGCACTTGCGTTTGGGGATGCTGCCTCATTGCAGGAGGGCAGTCGGGCAGATGTTCACTTCAATGCCAATGAAAGGGAATGAGCCAATGAGACGTTCCGCAATACCTTCACCAGGCTGCCTATGTTGATTATTCGCCCACACGCAGAGTGGAATGCGGCCTGCTGGCAGGTACACACACAGGAACATTCACCCCATCAAACACAAGCTGAACCAGCCTAACGCTGCCCGCCTCTGTATTTACAGTCTCCAAATGCTTGCCTGCCTGGCCACCTGTGCGGGAGTGTGTCCGGTTCTGACGGGGACAATACTTTCAGTGGCACCTCGCAATCTGGGCCCATCTAGCCTTGTAGGCATTAGTCCCTTGTCTGCCCCTCTCTGTCACACTCCCTGTCACTTCACTCTCTCCTCATGGCTTCCCCTGTTTCTCTCCCACTGTAGAACCCTCCTCTTTCTACCTCCCTCGCGCATGTTTTCTACATCACCATCCTTCATCCGTTGATCTGTCCATGTGTTTCTCTCTGGTCTTTCTTCCCTCTTATTGTTTTGTGTCACCTGTTTCTCTCCAATCTGCTTCACGTTCTCGCTTCTGCTTCTCTCGTTTTCCCTCCCTGTAATCTCATCCCCTGTTTCTCTCTCACCTTTTCCCTCTCCCTTCCGCTTCTCATTTGTCGATGTTTCACTACACCCCTGGCCCTCTCTCACACACACACACAGGCTTGTCTCTAGGTTTCCTTTGTTTCTCACACTTGTGTGACCCCTCTTGCACTTTTGGGACCCTGCAGTTCACTTCCCTTACCCCGCCTGTGTTTCTCATAACTTCTCACCAGCAATGCTTCTCGCCCCCTATCCTCTTGGGTCTCTCCTCCGTTTCTCATGCTCCCTTTTCCACTATCCTATGGATCTGATGCCCCCCTCTTACTTCATATTTCTCCCTCCCCTTCAACTTCCTCCTGCACACACACAGCTATGCAGTTTCAACTTTGTGCCATAGAGACCCCTCAGCCCCAGATATCCCTAGAATACCCTGCAACCCTAGCCCTTTCTTTTGTTTTTCCTCGTCTGTATGGGTTCACACCTCTCTCATGTGTTTTTCAACCTTACTCCTACTCTCCCCTTTCTGATTCTCCGCCTCTCTCTCTCTTTCTTCCCGCAGTCTCGTTCCCTCTCTGTCTCCCCTCACAGACGGGTCTCTGCAGCACCCCTGTGTAGGGAACACAAAGCTCCCATCAGCAGAAGCCATAGCCAGACGCTGCAACCTAGCCACATTCTTAGGTTGCAGGGTATCCACTGGGTGGAAGGAGCTCTAGGTACGGTAGCAGTAGGTGATCAACAACTCCCAAATAGGGTGGCGAGTAGCAGAGCGCTAACTCGAGAGTGTTAGGGAAACACTCTCGAGTTAGCGCTCTGCTACTCGCCACCCTATTTGGGAGTTGTTGATTACCTACTGCTACCGTACCTAGAGCTCCTTCCACACAGTGGATACCCTGCAACCTAAGACTGTGGCTAGGTTGCAGCGTCTGGCTATGGCTTCTGCTGATGGGAGCTTTTCCCTTCACTGCTTCACCGCTTTCACGTGTTCATGGGCTCACGGGTGCGCTGTCGGAGGCTCAGTCGTCTGCTACCCGCTAAGCTTCAGCTCCGTCTGCAAGCCCCACTGCACACCTCACGTTCGCACCGAGTGACTTTTCTAGTTTAGACCTCCAAACGTGTAAATGGTGTACAAGTAAACTCCTTGTAACACCTATTGGGCGACAGAGTTGTTTGGTGACTAGAAAACTATCATACAGTGCACAGATTGGTTATCAATACACCGTAGTGCAATTTGGTAAACGAAAACTGACATTAATGTGTAGGTGAGAAATACAATGGATCCTGTACCTGAATTCAGGAGTCTCGCTCCATACCATTTTATGCTGATTTCCCTCCTTAACGATAAACAGCCAACACACAAACACATGCTGCGTGCTTATTATCACGCAAATGAAATAGGAGCTGCGTAGACATACTCTTCAACAGCCCACTCCCCCAGCTTCCATTGTCCAATCAGGAGTCTTAAACAGTGGTGCAAACATGAAGGGAGTGCTTCAGTTGTTGCCACCCACTTCACCTTTTTCAATGTAGGCCAGTCCTGCCCCTTAGCATTTAGTTCAACAGCACTTTGCTGAAAACACCTGGGCCACAGTATAAGCGCTCTATTTAAAAGTTAATCATTGCTGCTTCCTCCGGCCACTCCCATCATGCTGACATCCCTCTCCTTGTGTGTGCCTTGAGGGCGAGCGATAGCCCTCACCCTGGCCAGCACATAAGCAGGAGGACTCAGCCCCGGCCTCACCCCTCCCCCCCAAAAAGTAGAATTTGCATGAATCAGTTAGCGCTGAATTTAAAGCTGCTCCACATGATGTACATTCTCTCTCTCTTCTCTCGGATGCTAGTAGGGCAACGTCTCTTTTGCCCATTAATACCAGCCGCCACTGTTGAATGAGCTTACATCAAAAAGAATGCCCAAGAAAGGTCAGTGGACAATTAGCTGTCAGAAGGCATTTGATGACTTCAAGCAGTCCGTGTGCACTGCTCATATTCTGCAAAGTCCTTACTATTCGAAACAATTCATTGTGCAAACAAAAGCATTTGAGTTGGGGTTAGGGGCTGTGTTGTCACGACTTAACGCAGATGGTCAGGATAAACCAGTAGCTTTTATTAGCAGAAAGTTGACCCCCAGAGAGAAATGTTGGTCAGCCATTGAGAGGGAAGCCTTTGCTGTGGTTTGGGTTCTGATGAAGCTGAGGCCATACCTGTTTGGCACTCACTTCATAGTTCAGACAGACTATAAGCCCCTCTTATGGCTAAAACAGATGAAGGGTGAAAACGCCAAACTTTTGAGCTGCTCCATTTCCCTACATTTAATGGACTATATAGTGTAACATAGACCTGGGAGTAAGCATGCCAATGCAGATGGACTCTCCAGATATTTCCATTTAGAAAATTAAGACTCAACTGTGCAAGGTTAGTCTCATATCCTTGCGTTTGGAGGAGATTGTGTAGGAAAGTAGGATCTGCTTCTTATGGTTACCCCCACTTTTTGCTTGATGTTACACTGTTTTGACTAGTCTGGCTGGCATCCTGCTAATCAGGATCCCAGTATATCTGCTTTGTCCCTAAATGTATTGACATGTGCATAGGTACACTCCAGATTGGATACTGGGGTACCCTTATAAGTCCCTAGTATATGGTACACATGTACCCAGTGCATAGGTATCCCAGAGGTCTTTCATGGGCTGAAGCATGTATTATACCACCCCTGGGGGGCCATGCAAAATGGAAGTACAGGTCTGCTATTGCAGCCTTTGAAAGATGGTGCATGAACCACTTACGTTAGATGTAGCTTTAATATATCTATAGGTCCCTACACTTAACACCTATAAGTCACCCCTATAGCAGGCCTTAACAATCATGAAAGCAGGGTGCTGGATTTTATGTGAGAGGGTGCCCCTGCATGAGCAGAGCCCTTCTGCAGCCTTCGGAGGCAATTCTCCCGGGTTGTCTACGGCACAGCCAGACATAAAGGTAGAGGTGCACTATATCCTCGCGGTAAATGATATCTTGAAAACGGCTGAAACAAACCATGTCGTATTTGGTATCAAACACCTTGGAATCATACCTCCGCACCTGTAACTGGTGTGGGAGGTATGATTCTACCCTTCTGAAGCAAGCTTTGTGGGTCCCTAATCTTCCAGGTACCAGCCTTCTTGACCCGGACAGCACTAAATGGTTGCTGCCAACTAGAGACACACTTCTGCCCTCCTGCTGCTGAGCCAAGCTCGAGCAGAGGAAGGCAGAACAATAGGCATCCTGTCACAGGGAGGTGTGACTACTTCCCAGACAGAATTTAATGTGTTAGAGCTGGGTGGGTGCACTTCCAAAGTGCCTGAAAGGCAGCACGAGGGGCATATTTGATGTCCCTGTGCATAGTCCAGCTCAAACGAGTTCTGGGAGACGTTGGCACCTGCACTGGTGCAAAACTGGATGAAGGACATGGGAGTAACCTCCCCACTGTACTGACCCTCCCCTGAGAGCGTCCCCTGAATCTCTCCAATCCTCTCCCGTGGGTACAAAAGGGCTTACCTGGCTGTAGGACTCTAGATTCGACGTGGGCAAGATTCTGAACAAGAAACCACTGACCTTCGACCATCTGGACACTCTGGGCTTCGCTGGACTTCGACTGGGCCCCACGTTGTCTCCCTCTCCGTTCAAAGCATAGTCTGTGTCCTTGCACCATACAAGCTCTGTGCAGGACCTGTGGAGCATCAAGGACTTTTGAGGTATCTCCCTTGGGGTGAAGGAGTCACTCCCCTGCATTCGCAGGCACCGTAATGCAACTGACCAGTCTTCTGATCCTGAGCTCCTATGGACTTCGAAGGCTCCAGCAACACAGGAGGCAGGTTCCCATGTTCCTTCAGGTTGAGCTGCCCTCTCACCAAGTTTGAGGCCAGTATCGCTCGTGCGGACCGCATTACTTAAACCCCTGTGCACTGTGTACATTTGCAAGTGCTCCCCAACTTCATGCATTGGGCTGTTAGTAGCCCCAACCTCTGCGAACATTTCATACAAAGGACTTTGGCCTCCCCACACTCTGTGCCCTGCAAGCTGTTATTTTGTGAAACTGCTAGAGGTCTCCTCACGACTCCTGTGCCTTGATCTTTTTCTTGGGTTGGCGTTGCCAGGGCTTGTTGGTGCTCCCACCGGACACCAACCCCTCAGCACTCGACATCCTTCGTGGGACAGCTGGTATCTGGCTCCTGGTTGTCCTCGACATCTCCTAGTCCCTGCAGCTATAGAGTCAAGGTCTCCTTCTTCGCACCTGAAGCTCCCGACATCGGTGGGCATTCCTCTACCGAGCCCCTGGTCACTCTTGAGTGACCCAGACTCTGTCCCCTCTGATGTCAAGTTCCTTCCATTGAGAATCTGATGAAGCAAAGCTTCGCATATTTTGCGGCTTGCCGAAGTCAAGAACCTCGTTTATGTGTAATAAGGTAACAAAGCGTATGTTTTACTAACATTTATTTTTGTTTAGGCAAAGTTCCCGAAGCTTGCCTATGTGTATTTCTAATGAATTTAATCCGTGTCCTTTAATATGGCCGCCGCTTGTATTTTAGTTACTGCGCATGCGTCAGCCACACTCACGTGTCCTGACGCGTCTGCAGAAGTGGAGGGAAAGTTATGCGCATGCGTAATTCATAGCTGTGCTTATCATGTGGTACTGCTCGTGCCACTGCTCTTGTGACTGTGTCAATGTAGCTAACATTTAATGCAATAGTTTTATTTCTTGATGATGAGTCAAAAGTACAAACCCTATGATGTATTTTCATAATGACATTATTATGTATTAATTTGTTTTCGCTTACTTTTCATGTACCGCGGGGAATGGGGGTCCAAACTGATTGGGAGCCATATTGACGGTCTCTTCTGCGCATGACCAGGGAGCATTGAAAGGTGGCCACTTTGGACAGTGGAACTCAGCCAGCTGGCAGCCACAGTCAAGATGCGCCTGGGAAAGCCATCTCTGCGCTACGAGAACGGCGAATGTTGCTCCTCATGTGTTACAATGTTAATTTTCACTCGTATTTCTGCACAGTTCTCATGAGAACCCCAAACCTGCTAGGCGGTACCCAAGTATGCTAATGAAGGCTTAAAATCTTGTATTGTGATTGGTGTGTTACCCAAATCCTACCTTAGGACCAATCGAAATTGAGGGATTCTGACACTTTGCAACATTGGGGGGTGGTACACTGTCCCCAAACTGTATATCTACCCTGGGTTCACCTAGTGAACCGTCCGACTTGTCTGGTTTAGCTGACCTGTCACTGACCCAACGCACTCAATAGGTGACTGAAGATACAGAGCGCTGCGAAGCACTCTGTCCGAATTTGACCATAGACTGAGGTTCTACTGAGCCTTAAAGTGCTGGGCAAGCACTTAGCTGGGAGTTCGCTGACCCAATCGGGGTCTTGATCGATAGCTGCAGAGCGGGTGGAGCGCAGGCGTTGCTTCCGAACTGTGGGTTCCGGTCCTGTCCTGAAGAGGGTCCTGTCCTGAGGGTTTGCTGTCCTGTCCTGAGGGTCCTGTCCTGATTCCTATTCCGAGGGTATCCTGTCCTGTCCTGGGTGACCATTCTGCACCTGCTGTCCTTTGAGGGGTATCCTTCCTTGAGGGTTTCCTGTCCTTAACTGACCCGTGGACAGGGTTTGGTTTCCACACCTTTATAGGTAAATATTGCTCTGAAAACTCTTTAAATCTTGCACCTTCTAAATTTCTGACTTTTGCTTTAATAAAGTTCATCATTGCATATGTTATATTTTCCATGCCTTTCCGCAACTATTGAAAGTTAATTACATATTTTTCCGTGAGGTTTTGTTCCTATGTCTTCTCACTGGTTAGAAATTATATTTTGCATTGCAGTCTGTAATTTTATGATATGGTCTAGAACTTCATTGCCTAGATTGTTCAAAGGCCCATTCACCTTAAGTGAAGCGTGCTACTCTTTATAGGCCCTCCCATAGTTATTCATGCATAAAATGTCCATGCTTAAACATTTCTGAGATTTTATAATATTTCCCATCTGCATTTCATATTACATTTGAATGATTACCCTGTCATTATTTCTTTATGCCTATATGATTTACGTTATCTTGGTTATTGATTGCCTTATTTTACTGTACCTCATGCAAGAAAATATTGAATTTAGATAAACATTTTAAAACTTCCAGTTGTCCGTGGTCATTTAAACAGTATTTGAATGTTATTGGTTGGGTTTGTATTTTGCTGCCTTTCTTTTACAGCTAGCTCCCTGATTCATTGTGGTCATTAGGTACCCGCATCGGTGGATGGTAAGTCGGGTGCACTGAAAATTATTAGCAGGGAACACACACACACAACTTGGTAGAGCTCGTGAAGTCACCTGATCGATGTATATGGTGATTTGAAAAGTATATGGGCCCTGAAGCCGGAAACGGCGAAAACTATTGGTCGGGTGGCCTCGCGCGCTCTATCAGTTTTCTGGTAGCTAGAGGATGGTTAGGGACTAGTTGAGAGTAAGGCAGGGATTAGTTGGACTAGTTGAGTCGGAAGCTGCTATTATATTGATGCTGCTAGAAGAGCGGCTGTTCTAAGAGACCTGATCATTCTCTTGTGAATACGCTGCTGAAACTCATGAATTTTTGCATTGTTTTTATTCTTGTTCTTATATTGCTATATGTACTAATCCATGCATTTGTAAACCGTATCGTTTCGTGTTGTCCGAACTCCCCGGGGAATTGAAAGGGCAAGTGGTGAATAGAATCCATTGTCCTGAGGTCACAGGTTCGAGGAAAGTTAGGTGCAGGTTAGGATAACCGGGAAGCACTAACTAGGGTTTTCTGAATACATGTGTGAATAAATGACAGTAACGGGGTTCATTGGCAAAATTCCCATAGTGGCGTAACCTAGTAAGGGTCACATCGGAAGAGTAGCAGGTTCCTCGGAGCTAGCGTGAAAGCAGAGGGGTCCGCTGAGAAACCTTAAACTCGGAATATATCCCGGAAAGAAGTGGATGAGTTTAGGGGAATAACAGGTTCACCGATGCTAGAGTGAAGGGTAGGCGGAAGAGATCTGCCCGCAGCGAGTGAAAAGTAAATGGAAGTAGTTTACTTGCAGTAAAACAATTCTTTCTCTGTCTAGACACTTGAGCACTGTGGCGAATGTGTATTTGTTGTAAAATAACCAAGCACTGAGCACTTTAAAAGAAAGAAAGTTTCCGTTACCTTGTGAAGGGAGGGAGTCAGTCGCGAAGCGCCTCTGACGTCACTCTGTGCCGCGCTGGGATTGGTAGAAGCAGCGGGCGGGTAGCGGAGCTGGAATTGTAAAGGAGGGGTGAGCGCCGGAGCGTGGGAACTGTCTCACGAAGGGGCCGCGCACCCATTGGCGGAGCTTATTTGGTGTCGCACACCCATTGGTTGCACGAATTTCTGAAGCGCGTTCTGATTGGAGGTAGTTTGTAAACAAAGTTTAGCGCAGAAGTTGTATGTGGCACTCGCAGACTACAGGAACTCGACCTGATCCAAGGCACCTAGGGTTTGAAAGGGATCAGTGGAAGACTAATAGATACGATATTATGTACGGAACAAAGAGAAAAATGTCACTTATAAGTAAGGTGAAAAATTATTTTAAAACGGACAAACCGATTAAATCTAGGGAAGGTGTTCTTGTCCCACCACCTAATACTCCTGCCTCATTTATGATGTTTGACCGAGGATACAATACCTGTGTGTGGCTGGAGAATTGGGTGAAATACACGAAAGATGACGGAGTATTGGCTTTTCCGTTAGATGGTACTTTCAATGGTAGGATCCTATTTAATTTAAGGACTCGGATGAACGAATTGCATCCCAGACCAAGACTAACGCAGTATGAGGCATTAGAGGAATGGGAGATTGAGGCTTTTGAAAGAGAAAGACCCCGAATGGACAAGGGTTTGACCAAGTGGTACCCCAGGCAGAAACAGGAGTCCAGGGATAAAAGGATGAAACAGTGGAGGCAGAGCATGATTGTTGAGGGTCTGTTTCCCATGATGCCGGCATGTCATAACATTGGAGCGGGTGAGAAAAGTACTGAAAAATGTAAGCATTGGGGGGCCCTGGGGGAATCAGATGATGAACTAATAGATGACATCTGTACCAGAAGTCCGCCACCTTACAATGAGGGAACCCGACCTTCCAGTGTAGGAGATGTTCCCCGACGCCACTTCCTAAAGGAAGAAGACAGGTCCCTGGGACTGGGAGGGGGTGGTCAAGTATTGCCCTATCCTGAAAAACCCGAACCGACGGAAACAAGGGATATATATCCCAAAGTGCCCGCGAGCCAGGAAGAAAAATACTCACGTACGAAAATCTTTTTTCCCAGACCCTTGTATGAAAGCGAAGAAAAATCATCGAATTCAGGACTGCCTTTTGTTCAACCTCCATATGGGGAAGAGCGCAGGTCCTTTAATACTGGAACTTTATTCCCGAAACCAAATTATGGGGGAGGACCAAGTGAAACGCATCCTACTGCCCCGAGTTTTACTCCTCCATTGACCCCACAGATATTACATGACACAACTTTAAGAAGGGTACTAGTGGAAAAGGAGCAAGAGGCTCTAGCTAGACAAAGGACAGAAATAATTCAGAAAATTTCCCAGTTAAATACCAGTCCTGAGGCATTGACTATTCCAGTAACTATTGGACCGGTGGTCCCGTTATACGGAAATGGTCAGGGAAATCCGATTACTCCAGTTATGACCCCAGGCATGGCAACCCCGAGACAGGAACCGATCATCATAGATGATCAGTCCAGTGAGTGCGAGTCTGAAGTTGCGTTCTTGGAATTGCCAAACAAACAGACTGGAAAGGGAATACAGCAGAGGCATAACCCTTTTAATACAAAAGAAATTAAATTAGAGACAGCAACAGGTACTAGGAATGTCTCTCTGGTAACTCCGGATGAAATTGAGAGTTGGAGTCGTGAATTAGAGAAGCAGACTCCGCAAACAAAACCTTTAGACCTCTACAAGCTGAGGGTCGAAATAGAAGAATTAATGGCAGGAAATGTGGGGTTGGATCGATTGAATACCTACTCTGAAGAAGAATTGTCGTTCATATGTAAAAGCTTTACAAGGAACACCAGAGTGCTCCACGAAAAACTGACCGAAACAGCAGTTAGTATGGGGGTAGATATCTCAAAATCCAAGCCCTTACAGAAACCGTATAGAGCAGACTTCTCAGACAAGGATATAGAACACCTGAATGTGGCAGGGAAGAAATTGCAGATTAAAGAATTAATGGGGGTACTGCAGAAATGGGGAGATGTGGAAAGATGGAGAAGCAGGTGGGCGAAAAAGAGAGAAGAGGTTCGCTCCCGACAAGTGACTCCTGAATTTGCTTTAAGGGAGGTAGAAAAACCTGAGCAGTTATGCCCCATGCGCGAAGTGCCAGGAGGGAAATATGTGCATGTCCCCTGGTCTAGGCAGGATATTGTGTCCTTCACGAACGATTTTCCAAAATTACGAGAGAAACCAGTTGACTGGTACAGGCAGGTGGAAAGGTTCGTGAAGGTACAGAAATGTCTGTGGAAAGACCTGGATGGGTTTTTCGACATTGTGGTTCCAGTAGATTTATGGACCCAGTGTAAAATAAACATAGACTGGCCGAGTGAGGAGTACCCAAGAAATAAAGAAACAGGGGAGCCATCAAAGGATGTCATGCGAAAATATGAGCAGGTAATTCAGCACTTGAAAGAAAAGGTGCCCGCAAAGGAAACTGATTGGACAAAAATAGATAGAACAACACAGGAAAGGGACGAGACAGTGCACTCCTTCTATGAGAGGTTATTGCAGGTATTTAAAACATACAGTGGTATTGATAACATCGACCTGAAGGATATGACGCACTTTATTTACAGGTTTGTAAATGGTTTAAGACCTGAAATTTGTCAGTGGATAAAAGATAATAAAATCTGTTGGCATACTAAGAAAATGGATGAGGTCCTGCGGTACGCTAAGTACTGCGAGGACGAGATGGCAGAAAAGAAAAAGGCCCTTAAGGAAAAGGTGATGTGGGCTCAGGTGAAGCTCGCAGAACAGCAGGAAAAACAATTGAGTAACATGGTTAAGAATGCTGAGAACAAAAGTCCTGGGGGAGGGGGTGGAGGAAAGCCCCGGCCCAAATTTAGCAGGGAAGAGGCTATGAAGAAATTTCCCTGCCATCAGTGCGGCGAAATTGGACACTGGCGGAATGAGTGTCCCCAATTAGTAGATATTAATGAAAAAACTCCTGATTTAACTCCACAGACGCAGAAAGAAAGACCAAGAAAGACTCAACCCCAGGTAAAAACAGTTCAGGTGCCTCGAGCACCCAAGCAGGTATACAGGGGAAGACAGGCAGAAGATGAAGAGATAGAGGTTTGGGAAAGCGGGGAGAACAGAAATACAGCAACTTCGCAGTATCTGCTAAATGATACCTTCCTTTGTAATGATCAGGACTGACGGGGCCTGAGAGGGGAGGACGAGGAGTGCGTACTTGGCGCTTCCTTGCCGGTAGACCAGTCTGGACCATATATTGAAGGAAAGGTTGACGGAAATGATGTCACCTTTCTGTTGGACACTGGCGCTACCCGTTCTACTGTAAGAACAGTGGACGTTCCAAACCTACCCCTCTCGGGAGAAAATATCCAAGTAGTGGGTGTATCTAATCAATTGATTAGTACTCCTGTTACCGAACCAATGGAGATTTCAATTGGAAATTTTAAACAGATGCATAGATTTGTCGTCTGTGACACCAGTCCAGTGAATCTACTGGGTCGTGATTTGCTGTGCAAAATGAACTGTACCATCTTTTGCACACCAAAAGGTGTTGAGATACAGACCCCAGATGAAGATGGCATTTATAAATTATTGTTACTTAGACCTGACTCAGAAATTAAAAGATTGACCCTGCAGGACTTGCCCCAAGAACTCCAGGAAGCCGTAAAGCCAGAGGTGTGGGATTTCACTGGAAAAGATGTGGGTTTGATGAAAGATGTGGACCCCATACAGATAGCCATCAAGGACAATGCAGTATATCCTAACACTAGGCCCTACCGAATGAATGCTGAAGTGAAAGCAGGTGTCACTCTAGAAATACAAAAATTATTAGAAGGAGACATCATACAGGAAGTGATGAGCAGCCCATGCAACTCACCGATTATGGGCATCAAAAAGCCTAGTGGCAAGTATAGGGTAGTGCAGGACCTGAGAAAGGTTAACAAAATTGTAGTTCCTTGCTGCCCTATTGTCCCAAACCCTGCAGTGATATTGTACCAGATTCCTTGGGATGCTGAATGGTTCACTGTGATTGATTTATGTCATGCATTCTTTTCGATACCCCTGCACCCCGACATCAAATTTCTTTTCTCATTTGCCTTCGAAGGTCACGTGTATTGTTGGAACCGGGTCCCTCAAGGGTATACAGAGAGCCCCTCTATCTTTAATCAGATCTTGAAAAAATGTCTAGAGACTTTGACCTTACCTGGGAACTCTGTGTTAGTGCAGTACATAGACGACCTTCTACTGGCGTCTAAAAGTCACAGGGACTGTGTAATTGACACCATTGCCCTCCTAAATCATCTGTGTGAGAAAGGGCATAAAGTGGCCCCTGACAAACTACAGTTCTGTGCGAAATCAGTGAAATATCTAGGACACCAGATAGAAAAGGGTGTCAGAAAAGTCACATCAGAAAGAGTGAGAATAATTCAAAAGATGCAGTTGCCCCGTACTCAAAAAGATGTCAGAATGTTCCTGGGTGTATTAGGGTACTGCAGGCAGTGGATTCTGGGATTTGCAGCCTTAGCCAGGCCCTTGATAAAAATGACCACGAGAGGAATGCCAGATGTTGTAGAGTGGGACGATGAAAGTCTAATGGCTTTCACAAGACTGAAAAACTGTCTGTGTACGGCCCCTGCGTTGGGAATGCCAGATTATTCCAAAGAGTTTGCCCTATTCTGTGACACTCGCGATAATTGCGCATTGTCAGTCCTGACTCAAGAACATGGCACGACCAGAAGGCCTGTGGCCTATTTCTCTGCCACTTTGGACCCAGTAGCTGCTGGGTTACCAGGCTGTCTGAAAGCAGTAGCTGCTACCTGTGCAAGTTTGGAACAGAGTGAGTCCATTGTCATGGGACATCCTGTGACCGTGTATGTTTCACATGGAGTGGTAATTCTATTGACCAGAACTAAAACACAGTATCTCACCCCTAGTCGGCTGACTAAATACGAGAGGATTCTTGTGGGTGCAGCAAATGTAAGCATTGTTAGGTGCGGTATTCTGAACCCTGCCACCTTACTCCCCGACCCCTTGGAAATAGAAGGTGGGGATGATGATGAACATGATTGTATTGACCTGACAGAGTTCAGTACTAAACCACGCCCAGACATAAAAGAAACGCCATTGCCTGAACATGATAAAGAACTATTTGTGGATGGTTCCTGTCTAAGACATGAACTAGGAGGCTTGAGTGCTGCTTACGCAGTAGTCTCTTTCACAAAAATTGAAGAAGCAGGTTACTTATATAACATCAAGTCTGCACAAGTAGCCGAATTGATAGCTATGATAAAAGCTTGCAAAATTGGGAAGGACTTACGCATAACAGTGTATACTGACAGTCAGTACTGTTATGGAGTTGTGCATGACTTTGGCCAATTGTGGCTGCAGAGAGAATTCATGACTTCCTCAGGTACTCCCATTCGGAATGCAAAGGTTGTTCATGACCTTTTAGAGGCCATCCAGTTGCCCAAAGAACTGGCAGTGGTAAAATGTGCTGCTCATCAAAGGAGCATGGACAAAGTATCACTGGGAAACGATTATGCTGATCGAGTGGCCCAATGGTGTGCCAAAGATCGGTATATTGTAAATCCAAAACGAGGGGGGCCAGGAACCAGCTGCCAGCTTCAGGTGTTTGAAGAAGTGCCTACGTGGGATGAAGTGAGAGAGTGGCAGGAATCGGCTCCTTGGCAAGAAAGAGAGAAATGGAAGGAGGATGGGTGTAGACCGAGACGTGTTGATGGTGTGATTTTGGGCCCAACTGGTATGCCTGTGTTACCCCGACACTTGCTTGGCACAATGGCAAGATTAATACATGAAGGATCACACATTGGTAGGGATGCCATGATTCTGGTATTTCAACAGACTTGGTACAGTAAGAAATTCAGGAAGGTAGCAGAGTCCCTCTGCCAGAGGTGCCTGTCATGTCAGCAGATGAACCCAGGCAAGAGGACAATGGTTGAACTGAGCAAAATTGGGAGATCAGGGGGTCCCTTCGTAAGGATACAGATTGATTTCATCACCATGCCCCGTTGTGAAGGGAAGCGATATGTCCTTGTCATTGTTTGCATATTTTCAAAATGGGTAGAAGCTTACCCTACTTCCCAAAGTGACGCACTGACAGTAGCGAAGTGTTTACTAAAAGAACTGATACCTAGATTCGGGGTGCCATTCATTATTGAATCAGATAAGGGTGGACATTTCCAGAATGACATACTGGCTGAACTCTGTAAGGCCTTTGGAATAAGGCAGAAACTTCATTGTGCATACCACCCAGAGGCTTCTGGAATAGTGGAACAAGTAAATGGAACTATCAAAAACAGACTAGCAAAGCTGACAGATGCTACTGGCATGACCTGGGTGAAGGCCCTGCCCCTGGTCCTGATGGGACTGAGAAGTGTTCCTGACCGCAAGACAGGCCTAAGTCCCCATGAAATCATTATGGGAAGAGTGATGAGACAAGCATGGGTGCCAGGAAGCAAACTGTTGAGTATTACTGATGATTTAGTGCTTGAATACTGCAGAAGATTGGGTGACCAAGTGCGTTCTATCTCTCGCCAGATTGGAGACGACGGCATCCTCAATCCAACGACTCCTCTCCACAGCTTGGTTCCAGGAGACTGGGTCAAAATAAAGAAGCACACTCGATCTAATTGTCTGGCACCAAGGTGGGGAAAGAAACGCCAAGTAATCCTGGTAACAACAACTGCAGTGAAGGTCGCAGGTGTTCCCCAGTGGATCCACGCTGGACACACTCAGAAGGTATTACCAGACAAAGAATTTGCAGAAGAAGGGCAACCAGCAGAGGACCCTGCAGGAGCCGGTCCAGAAGCAGCTGACAACGAGCAGCCCAGCACCAGTCAGGTTGCAGGAACAGCAGACGTTGGCCCAGGAGTAGTTGACTACGAACTGCCAAGAAACCAGCCTGCGGAAGAGGTCCAGGAAACTGAGCCAGGAGTAGCTGAAGACGAGCTGCCAAGCATATGGCCAGAAGAATGGATACCGATGATTGATCTGACCGAAGATCCTATCAGAACAAGAGAGCGACTTAGTGAAGGTAGAGAGTGGACTAGTCAGGAAAAGCAAGGCACAGGCGAAGAACCTCAGCCGCTTGAGATTCACATCAAAACTGAGGAAGGAGAAGGTCAGACAGGGACAGAGCAGGTGTTCGATACACCACCGCTAACACCTGATGCAGATAAGGGAGAGACTAGAAATAGAGTGATAATTCGAGCAGAAGAAAATCAAGAGATCGAAGTGCTTGAACAGGATCAGAGAGGGTTAAAAGAACGGGTTCAGGAAACAGAAACAGAAACACAGACAATCGAAAGCCAAAAACAAAATATTCCTGAACAAGGCCAGATTAGCAACCAGGCAGAAGAATTTGATGCTAGCCCTGGAACTAGCCAGATAGGGAAAGTAGGAGAAGAAAGTGGAGAAGAATTACCACAAGATAAAGAGAACAAGAGAATAAGAAAAGAAAGTGAAGTCCAAGTACCGACTAAGAGACTAAAGAAAAGAAACAACCTTGAGCCTAGGTTTGTAAAAAGATTGAGACTAAGGATAAAGACAGTGGAAGAAAAACGTGCAGAAGCAAGAAGAAGTGCTCGGATAGCAGAGCAAGAAGAAGACTCTTCCAAAAGAAGGAGTGAACGAATAAAAAGACAAAACAAAAAGTACAAGTCTCCTGAATGGACACTGGTTTTGGAAGAACTTGAAGATCTTGATATAACTGACGTGAGCGACGGAGAACCCGTCCCAGAGTACTCAGCTGAAGAAGAAGACGAACCACCGTGAATTTGCACAAAGTAAGCTAATTGTGTAAAGCCAAAAAGAGGGGTTCGAGAGACTCCTTCTGAGCCAAAATGTCTGATTCAACAGTGAATGGTAGACCTAGTTGCAGCCGTTTTAAGACGTGTTGCAAGGTGTGTATATGTAGTGTAGTAGTACTGATAGTTATCTGGATAGGATTAACAATTTTCATTCCCTTTGCTGTAAGTAAAGATACTAACATTGTCCCTACTGAAGTTGTAAATACTGACAATGAGGAGCTAACAACACAGAGTGTAGCACGACATGAAAGAGCTTTGAGACAAACAAAACAGAACTTAGAAGCATCAGATGAGGGAGGACTACATTATCATGGAGTTAAGAACAAGACACACTTAAATGTTTTCGCAAACTTATTAATACACTATGTAGAGACTATGGAAATTGAAGATTGCTATGTCTGCATGAAGCTACCTACTTCTGTGGCTGAAGGCGTGACATACCATCACCTGCCATTGACATATGGAATCTCCTGTAGCATTTTAGCTAGTTTATTTTACAAAAGGGGACCGTTACAGTATTATTATTCTAACAATGACGTGATCTTTTCTGAACTTCCTATACGTGGGAACTTGAATCCTGTACATACCAAAACTGACACCATAAGATATATGGGAGACTACTTTCTGACTATAGGTAACATTGACATAGCAGACGCACACAGAGATAACTTGACTTGTTCTTTGCGTGAGCAGGAAAAGATGTTCCTGAACATGGCAGAGAAAAGGAGAATTAAAATTCAAAAGAAGGCTAATGACGAAAGTCAGAAAAAGCCAAAGTGGGCAGAGAACATGGAAGGCACCTCATCTGGTGGAGCGGGTCCTGCTCTGTTGCTGGATTTTGAAAAGAAAGGCAAGCTATGTCTTCACCGCGAGAAGACTAACTATTATAATAATGTTTTCATTGGTTCCAGTGAATGCAAACATAATTACAAGGTAATTGGAGGTTGGGGTTTCAAAAATGGGTCAGAGCCTGTGTTTCCTGGAATTTATTATATTTGTGGGGACAAGGCTTATTTCAAATTGCCGGATCACTGGTATGGAAGCTGCTACTTTGGCATTGTCTTCCCGAAAATATACCATGTGAATGGGAAAGCTGGAAGCAATGAAGATACTAATGGCTTAGTGCGTAGTAAAAGAGAAAGTATAGGTGAAATTATGGGTAGTATTTTCAGTGCACTGATACCTGGAGTGGGAGTGGTTCTGAACACTCACAGAATTTGCAAATTGTCTACTATAGTAGATGTGCTGTCTACTGAAACAGCTCATGGATTTCTGCTGGTCAACACTGAAATGGTTGCGATCAGATCAATGGTTTTGCAGAATCGACTTGCTCTTGACACCTTATTAGCGAAAGAGGGCGGAGTCTGCCGGATGTTGAAGGCGCAACATTGTTGCACTTATATTCCGGATAAAAGTATACAGATCAAAAGATATGTGAAAAACATTACTAATTTGGCAAAGGAACTCAAACCACTCGAGGTTGATAGTGCCTGGAAGAGACTGGTAGATGGTCTCTCAAATGTAGGTCATTGGCTTGCTAGCATAGGTAAAAGCTTATTATTCAAAATTCTGATGCCAATTGGTATTATAGGTCTTATTATACTTTCCATTTTCTTATGCTGTAAATGCCGCAAGCGCACCAAAAAGCACGAGGTAAATGCAAGAGGAGTGAAACGAAGTGTGGATGAGATTGAATTAGAGGAAGTGAATGATCAGATATACAAAAAGGTGAAAACTTCTCACCCTGCTAAAACTGAGAGAGAAAAGTTAGAACGGTTGCTGGAAGAAATAGAACTTTATAAAGTGTGAAAGAAAGTTGGCATCTGGTTCCATTATAATTTGTGATGATAGTAAATATCATCAAAGAGGGGATTGATGAAGCAAAGCTTCGCATATTTTGCGGCTTGCCGAAGTCAAGAACCTCGTTTATGTGTAATAAGGTAACAAAGCGTATGTTTTACTAACATTTATTTTTGTTTAGGCAAAGTTCCCGAAGCTTGCCTATGTGTATTTCTAATGAATTTAATCCGTGTCCTTTAATATGGCCGCCGCTTGTATTTTAGTTACTGCGCATGCGTCAGCCACACTCACGTGTCCTGACGCGTCTGCAGAAGTGGAGGGAAAGTTATGCGCATGCGTAATTCATAGCTGTGCTTATCATGTGGTACTGCTCGTGCCACTGCTCTTGTGACTGTGTCAATGTAGCTAACATTTAATGCAATAGTTTTATTTCTTGATGATGAGTCAAAAGTACAAACCCTATGATGTATTTTCATAATGACATTATTATGTATTAATTTGTTTTCGCTTACTTTTCATGTACCGCGGGGAATGGGGGTCCAAACTGATTGGGAGCCATATTGACGGTCTCTTCTGCGCATGACCAGGGAGCATTGAAAGGTGGCCACTTTGGACAGTGGAACTCAGCCAGCTGGCAGCCACAGTCAAGATGCGCCTGGGGAAACCATCTCTGCGCTACGAGAACGGCGAATGTTGCTCCTCATGTGTTACAATGTTAATTTTCACTCGTATTTCTGCACAGTTCTCATGAGAACCCCAAACCTGCTAGGCGGTACCCAAGTATGCTAATGAAGGCTTAAAATCTTGTATTGTGATTGGTGTGTTACCCAAATCCTACCTTAGGACCAATCGAAATTGAGGGATTCTGACACTTTGCAACATTGGGGGGTGGTACACTGTCCCCAAACTGTATATCTACCCTGGGTTCACCTAGTGAACCGTCCGACTTGTCTGGTTTAGCTGACCTGTCACTGACCCAACGCACTCAATAGGTGACTGAAGATACAGAGCGCTGCGAAGCACTCTGTCCGAATTTGACCATAGACTGAGGTTCTACTGAGCCTTAAAGTGCTGGGCAAGCACTTAGCTGGGAGTTCGCTGACCCAATCGGGGTCTTGATCGATAGCTGCAGAGCGGGTGGAGCGCAGGCGTTGCTTCCGAACTGTGGGTTCCGGTCCTGTCCTGAAGAGGGTCCTGTCCTGAGGGTTTGCTGTCCTGTCCTGAGGGTCCTGTCCTGATTCCTATTCCGAGGGTATCCTGTCCTGTCCTGGGTGACCATTCTGCACCTGCTGTCCTTTGAGGGGTATCCTTCCTTGAGGGTTTCCTGTCCTTAACTGACCCGTGGCCAGGGTTTGGTTTCCACACCTTTATAGGTAAATATTGCTCTGAAAACTCTTTAAATCTTGCACCTTCTAAATTTCTGACTTTTGCTTTAATAAAGTTCATCATTGCATATGTTATATTTTCCATGCCTTTCCGCAACTATTGAAAGTTAATTACATATTTTTCCGTGAGGTTTTGTTCCTATGTCTTCTCACTGGTTAGAAATTATATTTTGCATTGCAGTCTGTAATTTTATGATATGGTCTAGAACTTCATTGCCTAGATTGTTCAAAGGCCCATTCACCTTAAGTGAAGCGTGCTACTCTTTATAGGCCCTCCCATAGTTATTCATGCATAAAATGTCCATGCTTAAACATTTCTGAGATTTTATAATATTTCCCATCTGCATTTCATATTACATTTGAATGATTACCCTGTCATTATTTCTTTATGCCTATATGATTTACGTTATCTTGGTTATTGATTGCCTTTTTTTACTGTACCTCATGCAAGAAAATATTGAATTTAGATAAACATTTTAAAACTTCCAGTTGTCCGTGGTCATTTAAACAGTATTTGAATGTTATTGGTTGGGTTTGTATTTTGCTGCCTTTCTTTTACAGCTAGCTCCCTGATTCATTGTGGTCATTAGGTACCCGCATCGGTGGATGGTAAGTCGGGTGCACTGAAAATTATTAGCAGGGAACACACACACACAACTTGGTAGAGCTCGTGAAGTCACCTGATCGATGTATATGGTGATTTGAAAAGTATATGGGCCCTGAAGCCGGAAACGGCGAAAACTATTGGTCGGGTGGCCTCGCGCGCTCTATCAAATCCACCTGTGTATTCCACGGGACACTTTTCTTCTTTCCAGCAGTGGCATTTCTTTGAAGACTTCCATTGAGAATGACGGCGGTTGCCTACGCCACTTCATCCCTCTGCACCCGGCTCCTCCGGGATAGGTAACTCTGGTACTTCAGTATCCATGGATGGGGTGACTCTCCAACCTTCTATGTTCTAAAGGGTTTCCTTGTAATCCACTGGGAAGGGTCCTTAAACTTTACAATTGCAACTGTGACTCTCCCATTGAATTGTACGTACCATGCAGTCATGTTCTCACACTGCACCCATCCTCCATTGGGTCCCTACTTACTCACCTTGGGTGGCTCCTTGGGCTCACCACGATTCTCTACTCTTTAGACACTGTGTTGACTCAAGTTGTGATTCTTATACCACTATTTTAGTATATGGTTTGGTCTCCCCCGGGAGCCAACTCTGTATTTGTGCTACTTTCTGTGCTATAGTATTGTGTGCTTTGTGTTTAGCTGTGTGTAGCAGATACTGTGAGGTATTTAGGGAGTTATAATAATAAATCTATATTCTTATAACTACTGTGTGGTTCTCCTTTCATTTAACCAATACAATAAGGTTGCATTCTGGTAAAACAAGCTGCTTAACATTCCTTCAAGACTAAGCCTGAAGGCTGCTCTCCCCAGCTACCAATTAGATAACTTTCTGAGGGTTATCTTTGACCTCTTAAATCACTATAAGGTATGTTTGGACGGGTGCAAGGCACCCACTTTAATTAATGGGCATCTTATACCAGGCCAACTTCTCACAGTATGCATATATTAATTTAAAAACTCTCCCAACCAATGACCGTATTTAATTAATATAACTTTTGTTTCTCTTTCAACTGAAAATTAAGCATATGCTTCATTTTAAGTCAAGGGGACAGAAAGCTTCAAAATTGTTCAAAACATCTCAACAAAACATATAAGGAGGTAAATAAATTAAATTAAATGAAAATGTATAAAGTGCTCTACTACCCTAGGGTGTCTAGGTGCCGTATCTTGGAAGGAAAAAAGGAGACCTGAAACAAATACAGAGAGAAACACTAGCGGTAAGACACTACTGATTGAAAAGCCATGTTCTAAGGGTTTTTCTGAGGCAAAGCAGACCTGTTTTTTGCTTGAGATCTGGCTGCATGGAGTTCAACAGCCAAACTATGCAGGTTATAAAGCTCCTGCCTCCCCAGCTGGATCATATGACTTTAGGTATCACAAGATTAGCTGCAGAGAAAGAGCACAGAAATCTATTCGGGACGTACCACTGAAAACGTTGTTTGTGGTAGTTGGGTCCCGAGTTATGCAATGATTTAAAAGAGATACTGAGGGCCTTAAAATCAAGCCATTTGTTGATGGGAAGCAAATGTGGTTAGGGAGAGTGTGCAATTAGTGATTGATGTTTGGGAATGGCCAAACGATGCGGGCAGCCATGTTCAGAAGAGTCTACAATTTGTTTAAGAATCTTTTCTGGATCTTGGTGAAAAGCATGTTACCGTAGTCAATTTTTGACATAATTAGTGTAGAGATCACAGATTTCTGCACATCTCAAGGGTTGAAAGGAGGGACTTGCCTTAGAGTTTTAAGCATCAAAAAGTGGGAGGAGGTGATGGAATGTATTTGGTCTTCAAGATTGAGCTTGTTATCAAAATAAACCCCTAACTTTTTACTTTAGTGACTGGGGCGGAGAGCTCCTCAAGCTCCTGCGGCCACCGCCTAGGAGACTAGAAGGAATTATTTTTGTCATATAACAGAACCATGGTTTTACTCGAGTTCAACTTTAGGCAGTTACTTGACATCCAGCTCCCAATTTAGAGTATGCAGTCATGAAATCCGGTGGCGGTGTCATCTGAATTACTGGCCACTGACACCACAATTTAAGTGTTGTTGGCGTAAGACACAACTGCAAATCCAAAAGATTTGATTAGATTGGCCAAGGGGGTCACGTACAGAGTGAAAAGGGTTGAGCTTAATGAAGAGCTCTGTGGGACTCCACATGGCAAAGAGAACGAAGAAGACTTAAACTCATTGAGCTTGATGAACTGCTCCCTTTCTGAGAGAAATCATTTTCGGAGCTTAACAGCCTTACCCTTGATACCAATAGCAAGGAGACGGTCAATAAATAGACTGTGGTTGACCATGTCGAATGCTGCCCAGAGGTCTAATAAGATTAAAGCAGAATTGCCTCCTGTAGCTAAGGTGTGCCTGATTTCCTCAGAGGCTGTATTCAGATCTAGTTCAATATTATGCTGGCTTCTGAAACCAAACCAAACTCTGTGGCATCTAAAAGTACATTGTTATGAATAAACAAAGAAAGTTCAGAGCTGATGGCCTTCTTTTTGTTAGGGAAGGGAAGACATGCGATAGGCCTATAGTTGTTGGGATCATTGCCATGTAGGTTGGGCTTTTTAGAAGAGGGAGCTGGAAGGCTTTATTCCACTCTTTTGGAAAATAGCCCACCTGGAACATCCGATTGAGGATGGCCCTGAGATGCCTAAAGAGAGTATGAAGGGCAAGATGAAGAATCCTTGGAGGGCAAGGATCCAAAGGGGAGCCTTATTTGATTTGGCTAAGTAGGGTCTGAACAAGAGCTTCACATAGAGAGGAAAAATATGCCAACTATGTGCTTCCAGATGATGGACTTTCTTCCAATGAGGTAAAGCAAGAGGTAGTGGTGTTTCCTGCCATAATGGTCTTGCAAGAAGAGGTTGTTGCAACTGATTCTAGATCGTTGATTATGTACTTCTCCTCAGGTGGGCCGATGGAAAGATCGTTGGCCGAAAACATATTATAAACAGCTTCAACTTTATTTTGAAAGAAGCAAGCTAAAAAATTACAGAATGCTTGGCCAGGTATTTTGTTTTTCAATTCGAGAAGTTGCTCAGTTGTTTTACTGTGACGAGGAGTTCTTTGAGTCCATTTATAGAGGATTTGATTTTAGAGGCGAAATCGCTGGATTCTGCTTTAGAAACAATGTTTTTGTAGGCCAAAGTGGCCAGTTTGCAAGAATCTTTGTCTCTGGGGTCATAAAAGGTGCTCCATTTCCTTTTTAGCCTTCAACAGGCTTGTTTTTAACCTTTAAGATTATCAGCAACTAGCAAGTAACTGCATTTTCTTAAACACTACAGATGGACACCACACAAGTTGTAGTATAAAAATAAGTATTTTTATATAGACTTAACACAAGACCACAAACAACAAAAATCCACAATACTATACTTAAAAATGGTAGAATTAGCTTAGTTCTCTTAAGATGTAAAATACGACACTTTGTGTCAATGTACCTTAGGAGGTGTAACGCTACACAACGAAAGTGTTGCATGGAAGATGATGCGTCGGTTCCTTACTCGCAAGAATGGTGATGAGTCAGGTCCCTACTGATGCACAGGGCATGCGTCGGTTCTTCTCGGTGTGGGGAGGTGATGCTTTGGTTTCTTACTGCGCTTCCGTGGCGATGCGGCTCGCAACGCCCTGATGCGATGGAGATCCTGTGCAATGAACAAAATGGCGTCTTCTCCTTGAAGCGACAATTATGCCCGCATGCCCGACGGCTGTGCGGCGACTCAACTATTCTTCTGAGCCTCAACAGGCCCTGTGACACACTTCCCGGTCATGCGGCGGTATTTGATGTGACGTTGCTCCTCTTCTCAGGCTATGCGAGGCGCTTCAAGAATAATGCGACAGCTACAGCGGCGACATGCTTTCCCAGCGATGCGACGACATCGGCTATGGCTGCGACACGCTGCTCCGATGATGCGGCGGCGTCTGGTGCAACGTCGATACTCTTCTCCGGTGATGCGAGGTGCTTTCGCATTGTGAAACAACAACAGCAGTTTGGCGACACGCTTCTTCTTCTTGAGTTGCGCTTCCGCTCCTTGCGACACGGAGTCCCTCAGAAAGCCCAAAAGTGATCTATAGTTCTGGGGTCTGGGTCCCCCTTTTTATACACAGTTTCTCTTTGTTCTCTGAAGGCAGAGATGCCTTTGCTTAGTCCAAACCAGTTCTGGTCAGTCCTGGAGCACCTTGTTGACAATACTCCTTCTTTCCTTTCACAGTGAGGGCCAGGGACATCAGATGCACCACAGGAGGTGCAGCCAGCATTGTAGAGGGAAGGCAAAGCCCTATTCAGGTCCCAGGTGCAACTGCTTCCTCCCTTCTGCATGCAGATCTCTCCATTCAGCCCTGTGCTGACTCACCCTGTCTCCTGGAATCCCCCAGCCCCTGTCACTCAAACTCCAGGCAAGAAATACACAAACTAGCAGAGGCAGGCTTAGATGGTTAGGCAAGAAATACCTACTTTCTAAAAGTGGTATTTTCAAACACAGAATGTTAAAATCCACTTCACTAAAAGATGTATTTTATCATTCTGAGTTCAGGCATACTAAACTTGAATTTCTACCTAGTTCTCTGAGTCAGTTAGGATTATAAGATGTAATAATCAAGCTGCCCAATCTGGCATATGGGTAACAGGTAGCCTTGCAATAGTGAAAAATGAAAATGGCTGTAATTCACTATTGGGACATGCCACACACATCAGGGCTTGTCCTACCTTTTTCCTACAATGCACCCTGCCTTTGGGCCTATCATAGGGGTGACTAATATGCAGAAAAGGGAAGGTTTAGGGACTGGCAAGTGGGTGCCCAGTCAGCATGGCAGTACCAGAGTGCACACAGCCTCTGCAATAGCGGACCTGAGACACACTTTTACAGGCTGCTTCTGTGGGTGGCACAACCAGAGCTACAAGCCCACCAGCAGCATTTGGTTTACAAGCCCTGGGCACACTCAGTGTACTGTACTAGGGTCTGACAAGTAAACCAAACTAGCCAATCGTGGAGTCTCTAATCCATACATCAATTTACCATAGGGAGAGCATATGCACTTTAACACTGATCAGCAGTGGTAAAGTGCCCAGAGTCATAAAAAGCAACAAAAACAGGTTAGACAAAATACAGGAGGAAGGCAAAAAGTTCAGGGATGACCCTGGAAAAGGGCTAAGTCCAACACAACCCTCTTCCAGCCAAAATGCAGAGAAGACCAATCACTACCTTGATGGGATTTTCTGCTTTATTTATTTATTTATTTAACATTTGTAGAGCGCATCGTATCATCCCCAGGGGGGTCTCACGGCGCCTAGGCATGACAGAGATCACGAGCAGTGCAAACCCCTAAAACATCCAGGTTTTTAAGCTTTTTTTAAAGTGTCCCAGAGAGGTCAGAGACGTATCTCTTCCGGCAGCCTATTCCAATGGAATGGGGCCAGATAGGAGAAAGCACGTCCTCCCATTCTGGCTTCATAGATTCTGCAAGGTACTAGCAGATTTTGATTGCTTGACCTGAGGAGGCGACCGGGAATATAAGGCCTAAATTCTTCCTTAAGTAAGCTGGTCCCAGATCTCGAGTTGCCTTAAACACCAGTATAAGGAGTTTGAAGACTGCTCTTTTCTTTACAGGCAGCCAATGTAGGGCTTGCAGCAAAGGTCGCGAAGGGGAGCGTCTGGGTTTATTCAGGACCATTCTTGCAGCTGCATTTTGCAGCACTTGTAGCCTCGTAAGCAAATCTTTCTTGGCTCCGACCAATAGGGTATTACCGTAGTCCAATCTGCTTACAATAGGCGCCTGTATCAGGGTCTTTCTTGTCCCTTGAGAAATCCAAGGAAATACCTTTCTTAACATCTTCAGAATACCAAAGCAAGTGCCAGAAAGTGATTTGATGTGATCTTCGGATGACAATTTGCTGTCCAGTAGAACCCCAAAATTCCTGACATGCTTTGCAGGGGAAGGAGATTCCCCCAGCTCTATAGGCAACCAGTCCTGTGACCAGAGTTCCTCCGCCTTCCCAAACAGGACAATCTCCATTTTGTTGGTGTTCAGTTGGAGGAAATTGTCTCCCATCCATTTGGCTATGTTCAACATACAGGTCCTGAACTTGACTCTGGTGACAGCAGGGTCTGAATCAAAAGGAATAATCACCTGTGTGTCATCCGCATAAGAGATGATGTCAAAGCCATGAGCTCTTATATTAGCGGACAACGGGGCCACATATATGTTGAACAGAGTGGGGCTTAGGATAGAGCCTTGAGGTACTCCCTTGTCAAGTGGGTTGACTGATGACACAAATACGTCTAACTTAACATACTGAGATCTGTCTGTCAGGAAGCTCTGGAGCCAGGCCAGTGCTAGACCTCCGACACCAATATCCCGTAGTCTGCGAAGCAGGATGTTATGTGATATGGTGTCGAAGGCCGGAGAGAGATCAAGGAGCAGCAGCATGGTGGGAATCCCTTTATCTAAGGACATCCTAATGCTGTCCGTGACTTCTATTAGAGCCGTCTCCGTGCTGTGACCTGCACGAAAGCCCGATTGGGCGGATCCAGCAATTGATGTTTTTCTAGATAATCAATCAGTTGTTTATTGATCATCTTCTCCATGACTTTCGCACAGCAGGGCAACAGAGATATCGGCCTATAATTTTTCATCTCTGCTGGGTCTGCAGACGATTTCTTTAGGTTAGGTTTGACCGAGGCTCTTTTCCATTTGTTCGGGAAGGTAGCTGTGTCCAAGGAGATGTTACAGACTGACAAAAGTGAGGCAGCTAAGCTCGTGGCTAACTTTGCCATAATGAAAGGAGGGGCACAGTCTGACTCTGATCCTGATTTTTTTAATGCAAGTGCCTCCTCTACTTGCTCCACGGTGATGGTGGCAAATGAATCCAGGTTAGGTTGTGAGGGATCAATTGGCTGTGGAGTAAGCACATTAGAGATCTCTCCTCCTCCTAGTGAGTTATATATTTTGTCTATCTTTTCCCTAAAATGTGTGTCTAGCTTGTCACAGAATTGTTGAGTCTGGGGGGCTGCTGTCCTACTTACTATAGGGTTGGTGAATTCTTTTAGAATCTTAAAGAGCTCCTTTGATGAGTTCTTAGCCTCACTTATCCGCCAACTCAGATGTTCTCTTCTGGCCATTTTACTTTGGCCTAAGTAGGCTCTATGTGCCACAACAAAGGCAGACTTGTTGTCTGGATCTTTCATTTTTCTCCGCTTTCTTTCCAGGCCTCTGCATCTACCCCTCTCTGCTTTAAGCTCTTCCGAGTACCAAGGCGCAGTCGCCCGTTTCTCTCTTACTCTTGTTGTTTTCAGCGGAGCAATGCTATCCAAGGCCTTCCCAACCTCTCCCTCCCATCTTTCTAAGGCCCTATTGCTGTCTTGCTCTCCCTCCAACAACGGAGGTGAAAAGGCAGTGTCAAAGGCTTCCGACGTGACTTTCCTCCATGACCTCTGACGAACTTCCTTAGCTGGGGGCGTCATTACACCCTATGGCTGGATGAGAGAGAATCTTAAGGCCCGATGGTCGGTCCAGGTTAATTCCTAAGGGGAGATTACGGGGAGAGAGGGATCGGCCGAGAAAATGGAATCCGAGGTGTGGCCTGCGATATGCGTAGGCTCACTTACTCTTGAAAATAATCCCAGCGATTCCATTGCTGACAGAAGGGACTTGGAGTATGAATTTACAGTTTCTTCAAGATGATGGTTAAAGTCACCTGTTAACACAAAGTGATCTGCTTGAAGTACGTACGGGGCGAGTGTTTCCAATAGGGTGGAGCAAAACAACTGCTTACTTTCTCCCGGGGGATGGTAAACTACTGCTCCCTTCCACCCTTTCAAGGACTCTATCTGGAACACCATAAGCTCTATATAAGAAGTTAGGACTGTATCTAGTACCTTGATGTGGTGGGGGGTCCGAGTTGCTGCTACCAGCCCTCATCCCCGCTTGGCTGTCCTATCTAGTCTTGTCACTATATAGTCTTCGGGGAAAGCGACTGTTAGCACCGGGGTAGCGTGGCTGTGAAGCCAGGTTTCAGTCAGTATGCATAAATCTGTTTTTTCCTCCTCCAGAATGCCCCATAACTCCCCCGCATGCTTGGAAATTGACCTGTCGTTGATATATAGCCCCTGAAAGGAACCTGCCTGTGCTCTGTTACAGGCCAAGGGTTTCCCCCTCCTTGATTGGTTCAGTCCCTGTGGTTTGTCTGGCTGGAGGGGGGGAGAGATATTAGTCTGCCCTCCAGGATCCCCTGCTCACCAGCAACCACAACCGTAGATTTCAAGGTCCTCTGGGTTACCTATGTTCCAACTCTGCTCCATACCCAGCAGTCGCTCTCTCGATTAACTTATTTAAGACATCCTATCAGAACCCAAACGGGCAGGAGTTCTTGGCAGCAGGCAGCGTTCAGGCGCTGACGGGCGCAGATGGGCTTGCCTTTGGCGCGCTTGCGGTGCGCCTGCGGCGCTGCGCGCGCCCGCTGCGCTCCCGTGCCTTGCCTCCTCTTATGCTCCCGCCTAGGATGACTAGACTGCTTATGCCCCCGCCTAGGATGACTAGAGTGCCAACAGCCAGCCGCCTCAATATGGCCGCTGCTACTGGCGGAGTACAACGCTAAAGGCAGCCTCTCTCCACAACAAACGGCCCCTGTGGCAGCCGTGGTGGACCGGAGAGTTGCCTACAGTATTTAAAGACCAAAAGTGAGTTTTTACAACAACAAAAAACAAAAGTTTAAAAATTTCAGGTAGGAGAGAGAGAAGTGCACAAGGGAGTGATGCACAGCTCAGATCACCTGCTGTGTATGCCGGCGTGTCATGGGCTTTGGGCGACAGAACATGGACCCTGGCCCCAACAGCAGGGGCATATTCCAGTTCTACGCCAATCTGAACCCTTTTCCATTCCTCTGTTCATACTCTCAGGGGCCACCATGCTAACCCATGTGGAACCCTTCTCCTCACCTGTGGACACGATCTGTGCAGCACCTAATCTTAGTTTGCTCACAGGTGTGTCCTAACCGATCGACAGCAACCACAGTGGCCACTGACAGTAGTCAGTGATGAGATCCAGGCCTTATGCCTCTCAGGGCTCTCAAAAGTCTGTGGCATCAGACAGCGGGAGCAGTAGCCCCAGGTGCTTGGCACCCTTTGTCCACTCTCCCTTCTGTCAGGTCAGGTATGACATCCTGACACTGACCTATCAGCCATAAGCCTGTACCCGGCGGCCAGACAAGAGACTGGGCTGGGCTCTTCCATACCCGGTCCTCCTCCTTGGGGCTCTGTACCCTCCCACCTGGAGTGGTACCCCCTTCCAGAATTGTGAGGGTGCCTGTAGCAGGTGTCCTGCACAATTCGCCCACCAGTTCAGGGGTTCTACCCTGCAACTGGGCTTCCAGGTCAGGGGGAACACCCAGAACCTGGACTTCTGACCTAGGGTCTAAACACTCAGGCTGCACCGGGGGTCAGAGGCGAGGACTCCCTCCCTCTGCACCCCCTTCCAGAGCACTGCACCCTCCTAACTGGAGTACTACCCCAAGAAGCTCCATCGGTCAGGACACTGATTACAGTTGCCCCTCCCTCCAGGTCAGACAACACCTGAACCTGGCTTCCTAACCCAGGGGCCAATACCTGCGGTTGAACACTTGTCCGGTGCACAAATAATAATAATATTAATAATAATAATAAACAAATTTATAAAGCATATGGCTGACCTAACTAGTGCGTCCCCGCGCTGCGTCATCAGAGAACTTGTTAGAAGCGATGGTATGTCTTATTTCAGGGGAAGAGCTCAGGATGGAAACAAACAAGTTTTGAGCTTTTTCCAAAAGAGTGACTCTGAAGGCTCCATCCGTATGCCCAGCGGAAGGTTGTTCCAATGTTTAGCTGCTAGGAAACGGAAGGACTGGCCAACCATTCTCATTATTTTGATGGCCAATATTCTCACCTTTCTGGTCCCGCATGACCTCAAAAGGCGGGTCGGATTGTAGGGAGAGATAAAATTATGTAGATAAGTAGGACCTTTTCTCTGTAAGATATGATGACTAACACACATGGCCTTAAAGAGAATTCTCTCCCTCACCGGGAGCCAGTGAAGGGAAGCCAGGGCCTGGTTCGAAGAAGCTCTTCTGGGTAGCATTACAACGAGGCGGGCTGCCACGTTCTGAGTGCATTGAAGTCTTTGCATACCTTCGCTACTTGCCCCCAGATACAAGATGTTACCATAGTCTAGATGTGAGGTTACCAAGGCATCAATCATGGTTTTTCTGGCTGTCAGGGACTGTACATCCAGGGTCTTCCAAAGACCTCTCATTACCCCAAAATATTTCCCTGCCACCCGTCTAGTGTGGTTCTCAAAAGAAGGTTTGGTGTCCAGCCACATCCCTAGGTTCTTCCCCTGTTCGATAGGGGATGGGGTTGGTCCCAGGGTCTGAGGCCACCATGCTGAGGACCAAATTGTGGGGGTTCTGCCTACCACTGGAACTTCTGTTTTATTACCATTAAGTTTCAAAATGTTGTTTGACATCCAGGAAGCCAGTTCATGTTGGCAAGTTGAGAAGTTAATGGCTGCCTCATCATGGGCTTGTGTTAATAACACCACCAGTTGCGTGTCATCTGCATATGACACAACACTGATGCCATATTTCCCAATAATCTCTGCCAAAGGGGTGATATAGAGATTAAAGAGAGTGGGGATGAGTATGGAGCCCTGAGGGACCCCTTGGTCAAGTTTAATATTCCCAGAATAGTATGGTTGCTGAGACACCTGTAACCTGGGGTCATGTAAACATCCCGCCAGTCCTCCTTTCCTAAGGCGGTGAAGAAGTGTTGGATGGGCTTCAGTTTCAAAAGCGGTACTGTAGTCTAAGAGGACTAGGGCGACCGTCAGGCCATCGTCTACTTGTTAGCGGATGGTTTCTGTAGACAGGAGCAGTGCTGATTCAGTCGAGTAGGTTGCTCGAAAACCTGATTGAGCTGAATGAAGTAGGTTGTGTTTATTAATGTGTACAGTCAATTGAATATTGACCACTTTTTCAGCAATTTTGGCAAAGTAAGGCAGGAGTGAGATTGGACGCAGATTCTCCAATTGACTCATGATTACATTTGGCTTCTTTTTAGTGCTAAGGATAATTGCTTCTTTTCACCTTTTAGGGACCATTCCTGAAGTGAAAGAGAGTTCAAGAAGGTGGCTGATGTAGGGCAATAGGACTTCCAGGCTCTCGCTTAACACTCTAGGAGTTGTAGGGTCTCTGGAAGAACCTGATTTCATGCTTGAGGCTATGCCCTTAAGGTTGTCACAGGACGGGAGAACCAGGTTATATAGGCATTCTGCCTCGGCAATGCTGGATATCTCATTGCTATCAGGGCACCCATTACGTGCTTCATCTGGGAAGGTAGGATAGATCCTTTCTACCTTCTCTGCAAAGAAGTCACCCACCAGGTTGCAAGAGTTCACAGAGCTGGGGTTGGCAGCCATGGTTCTTGTTAGTGACGAAATCTCTTTAAAAATCTTGAAAAGCTCTTTCGAGAAATTCTCAGCTGTCTCAATCCTATCACTGTAATAGGTGGCCCGGGCTTTTCTTATAAGAGAGTGATAGTATTTGAGACTGGTTTTACACTCAGCCTTTTTATGATCAGAGAAGTCTTTCCTCCAAATTCTTTCTAGGCGCTTACACGCAGACTTAGCTATTCTAAGTTCATCATTGAACCACAGTGCTGTTTTTAATTGTCTCCCAGGTGTGTTCGAGGACCAAGGGGCATGCCTATCTAATGCCTATGTGATTCGTTTATCTAGCGCCCAGCTCGCAGAGTCAATATATTCTCCCCCAGGTGGTGTGCCCTGTTGGAGGGCCAGATTAAAGCTAGCTAATGAGAACCTAGTCCACTTTCTATGTGGTTTCCCAGCACCGGACATCTTAGGAGTGCAAATCACCAAGGCGCTTAAGGGAACCACAAAGTGGTCAGTCAAAGGAACTGCAACTGGGAGTTCAATTCTTAGGTCTCCCCAATTGGCGAACATCGGATCTAGGAGGTGGCCTAATTGGTGGGTAGGGAGTGCAAATTGTAATATCAGCTGGAAGGCAGCCAGTTCTTGACAAATCTCCTGCACTCTGGTATTAGTCAGTTCGTCAAAGTGAAGATTCAGATCCCCTAATAGAAGCAGTTTGTCATAGCGCAGAGTGGGTTGAATCAGCTGCTCTCTAAGGCTAGGTACAAACCGGGTAAAGGGTCCAGGAGGTCTATAAATAAGAAGCCTCTTTATGATATAGTTAGCAGTTGCCTTTATAGAAAAAAAGCCTGCTTCTGCTCATTGGTCCTAGGGTACATTGGATTGTTAATTTGTGAATAATAGCAATCTATCCCCCATGTTAGTCTGCTGATCTACTCTAATGATTCCATAGTTATGTGGGAGAGCCTTGAGGATCTATGGTGTTGAGTCCTCGTTTAGCCAGGTGTCCGTAAGAAACAACACATCTGGCTGCTGATCTATTAAATAGTCATGAGTTTTGTATTTATGCTTCTTCAATCAATCAGGGTGAGATTGCAATTCTGGCGAGCGCCTATCCGTATCTTGTTGATCATCAAAGTAAATGGGCAATGACTACATTGATGAAACATATCCCCTATCACCATATTATGCTTCCATATCTCCAGTGTGGGAGGACAAAGTGCGTGAAGCTGTGCAGCTGAGTATCTGCGGGCTGATCCAAATTGGGCAGGGGTTCTGTCCCCGGACCCCGACCGGCCGTGGACGGGAGCAGACGGGCTTGCCTTTGGCGTGCCTTCGGAGCGCCGGAGGCGTGCCCGCAGCGCGTCCGTTCGGGCATGCGCAATAAGGAGAGTTAATTCCCCCCGGACTAGATCGCTAACCGAAGTTCAGTCCCCCGAAAGTGGAAGTGCTTGGCTCGTCCTTCAAAACCCTTCACTCAAACAGCACTAGCTGCCGCGTCGGACTGGGGCGGGAAGGATGTAAGAATGGGCACCAGTACCAACTAGTCCAGGTAGGTTCATTGGGAGGACATATGCCCCCCCAGGGTGACACATAACCCATGTGTTGTTTGACAGTCTGCCTCGCGCATATCTCCCGACCCCTGTCCATCTGACATCGCGCGAAGATCCCCCATGACAGAAGTGGTTTTACCATGGTCATCCACCGGTGACTCAGCCCTTCTGGCTGGCCCCTAAACCACTGGGTCTTTCACTGGAGACTCTTTCCCCCTCTCACCCCCCACTTCTGCACCCTCCACTTAGGAGTGACACAGTCAGACACCAGAACTGATGGAGGCCTGTTTACAGACACTCCAAGTTCACCAGACACTGGGGAATCCCCCTCAACGGGTGGCCCATCAGGACAGCCTAGGTTCCCTACCTGGTGTTCCCTTAAAGAACCATCCAGGCCCTGAGGCTGGGTTTTGGGTACCTTGTGACACGCAGCCCCACACTCACTCCTTCTCCACTGAGACAGGACGTGAGTCCTACACCCCTCCCACTACACTGGGACCTAGCTGGGCTACTCTGCACCTCTTCCCCCACTCTGGGTTGGAAGATATCTGAACCACTCCTTTTAGGATCACTCCCCAATGCCTCTCCAGACCCTCTGGAATACATCAAAAGGTTTCCCTCCAATGTGAGCTCCCTGGGGTCAGAGAACTCACTCTCCAGCAGGTGTTGCCAGGCTCTGGAACACAGGAACTTACAATATGCTCTCCCGCGATTGAATCACACAGCCCCCTACAAGGGATAACCAAACTATCTTTCACCTTACCATCCAGTTCCTCACACATGTACTGCACACCACTCTCCTGAGATTGGCAAGACAGTGTCTGACTATCTCTGTCACTCAACCCACACTCATCTGGGCGGTCTTCACACTCACATACCAGGACTTCAGCCTTGGGGGAACCCCTCTCCCTGCACCTCTCAAATCTAGCTCCCTCATTCTTAACTCATGCTCAAACTGCATCCTCTTTTCCTCTAGGGCCAATTTCCTATTCTCAAACTCCAGTTGCCCACCCAACTTGCGCTTGGCCAGCTCCATTTTATGCATCCTGCATTCCTTCCTGTCTTCTAACTCTTCTGAGGAAGGCCTTTGGCAGAAACACTGCTACCCACTGGGGAGGTTGCTCTCCTCCCCTTGGACCAAATGGCCCCTCCAGCTGCTCATCTGCATTCTCCACCCCCTACTCATTCTCAGGGGTATTCCTTGCTTCGACCCAGGCCCTCAGCGCCTTTTGGAACTCATCCTTTTTGGAGAGACCGGTCATTCCAACTTTAAATTTCCTGCAGAAGTCCTTTAGCTGTTTTACATTGTAGCATTCCAGTTTCTCCTCTTCCCACTCATAATCAACAGATGGTATGGATGCTGTGTTTTCCATGGTGGTTAAACTTGGCAGTTCTTTGCAAAAATAGAAAATCCCAGGAAAAACAATCTACCAAAAGTATGTGGTCGCGTTTGGTCAGCACTCACTAGTAGTGTTCACCAATCACTGTACATGAATCACAAATGCAAGTCCAAATCCTCACCGCTGACCACCAATGTTAGATTTGGGGGTACTTAGTTGGCAGAGGTAGGTACCTTTGTCCAAATAGGGACCCTTGAGTCTAGTCAGGGTAAGGAGGTACACTCCTAAATAACCCCTGCTCAACCTCTTGGTAGCTTGGCAAGAGCAGACAGGCTTATCTTAGAGGCAGTGGGTAAAGCATTTGTGAACACATACAGTAACCCAATGATAACACTACAGATGGACACCCACCCATTTTTAAGTACAGTATAATGGATTTTTGTCATTTGTGGTCTTGTGTTAAGTCTATATAAAATACTTATTTTTATACTACAACTTGTGTGGTGTCCATCCGTAGTGTTTGACAAAATGCAGTTACTTACTCTTTGATGATAATCTAAAGGTAAAAAACAAGCCTGTTGAACGATAGAAAGGAAATGGCGCACCTTCTATGACCCCAGAGACAAAGACTCTTGCAAACTGGCCACTTTGGCTTACAAAAACATGGTTTCTAAAGCAGAATCCAGCTATTTCCTTTCTAGCGGCGACACACTTTCCCAGCGATGCGACGACAGCAGCTGCGACATGCTTCTCCGATGATGGGGCGGAGTCTGGTGCAACGTCAAACCTCTTCTCCGGCGATGTGAGGCGCTTTCGGGTTGTGAAGCAACAGCGGCAGTTCGGCAACACGCTACTTCTTCATGAGTTGCGCTTCCAGCTCCTTGCGACATTCAGTCCCTCAGAAAGCCCAACACAACTACAGGCACTTCAAAAGAACTCATGGGGAGCTGGTGGGTGAAGTCTGTTGTCCCTGAGACTTCCGCGAAGGCAAGCTCTATCTCAAGCCCTTGGAGATACTTCACACATTGAATGAAAGTAGCACAAATGTCCTTTCTCCTCTCTTTGGCATTCAGGCAACCACCGCAGACCAATCCCTCACGCTTAGGGATAGTCTCTCCTCAGTCTCTCTGGTTCCTCTCCTCAGCAAAGGTTTCTTCTTGTTTCCCAAAAGTGATCTAAAGTTCTGGGGTCTGGGTCCCCTTTTTTATACACAGTTTCTCTTTGTTCTCTGAAGACAGAGAGGCCTTTGCCTAGTCCAAACCAGTTCTGGTCAGTCCTGGAGCACTTTGTTGACAAGACTCCTTCTTTCCTTTCACAGTGCAGGCCAGGGACATCAGACGGACCACAGGAGGTTAAACCAGCATTGTGAAGGGAAGGCCCAGCCCTATTCAGGTCTCAGGTGCAACTCCTCCCTCCCATCTGGATGCAGATCTCTCTATTCAGCCCTGTGCTGACTCACCCTGTCTCCTGGAATCCCCCAGCCCCTGTCACTCAAACTCCAGGCAAGGAATACACAACCTAGCCGAGGCAGGCTTGGATGGTTAGACAAAAAAATACCTACTTTCTAAAAGTGGTATTTTCAAACACAGAATGTTATAACCAATTTCACTTAAAAATGTATTTTATCATTCTGAGTTCAGGCATACTGAACTTGAATTTCTACCTAGTTCCATGAGTCAGTTAGGATTATAAGATGTAATAATCAAACTGCCCATTCTGGACTATGGAGAACAGATAGCCTTGCTATAGTGAAAAACGAAAATAGCTGTAATTCAAATCAAATAAAATCAAGCTTTATTCGGTGCATTAAAAATGTCCACTATAATATAAAAAGCGATACATCAAACACACAAGATACATTTATATACAATTATTCCGAAAAAGTTGATTAAAAAAGGCATTTATAACCTAATATTTTTACATTAAAAAGATACAGTTTAACAAAATGTGATTCTATCAGTTTCATAATTCAAATTTTCCAAATAGGCAAGGAATTTTCTTTGTTTAATGGCCGACACTATAAAGCAAATTACCGCATTAGAAGTTGATACATTTTTCAAGTTTTGGATTTGATTAAAAGCAGTTTTAAAAGAATACAGATTGTTAGTAATAAAAAGGGGGCATAAAAAGGCTTTTCTAATGTATCTATAGAAATGACAGAAAAGTAAAAAATGAAGAGTAGTCTGAAGAGATCTACCATCACACGGGTATTTTGGTAAATTTGCTGTAATTCACTATTTGGACATGACACACACATCAGGGCTTGCCCTACCTTTTTCCTACAATGCGCCCTGCCTTTGGGCCGACCATAGGGGTGACTAATATGCATAAAAGGGAAGGTTTAGGGACTGGCAAAGTCAGCATGGCAGTACCAGACTGCTCACAGGCTCTGCAATGGCAGACCTGAGACACACTTTTACACGCTGCTTCTGTGGGTGGTACAATCAGTGCTGCAAGCCCATCAGCAGAATTTGGTTTACAAGCCTTGGGCACACTCAGTGCACTGTACTAGGGTCTGACAAGTAAACCAAATCAGCCAATCATGGATTCACTAATCCATAAATCATTTCACCATAGGGAGAGCATATGCACTTTAGCACTGATCAGCAGTGGTAAAGTGCCCAGAGTCATAAAACCAACAAAAACAGGTGAGACAAAATACAGGAGGAAGGCAAAAAGTTCAGGGATCACCCAGCAAAAAGGGCCAAGTCCAACATAAACTATTTACAGATAATGACAGAAGAGGCTAAATATATAACTTCACAGAAAGGGAAACACTTATTTACCTATAGGGGCCACACCTACAGCAAATAAAGTGCATCAACATAAACCTTGAATTGGAAAAGTACTAAGGGCCTTATTATGAGTATGGTGGTGAATGGCACTGCCGTTCTCACAGTGGCGGTCCGACCGTTGCCACATTGCGAGTCCGCCCAGGGTATTACGAGTAGTGTGGCCGGACCGCCACAGAACCACTGTGCTCACCGAGGAGCCAGGATCCTGCGGCGGTCGTGCAGCAGTCAGGAGCAGGAATATGAAGGCGATGCTGCTGTGGCACTGCTGTGTATATACTCTGAGTTTCCTATCAACCTCTCAGTTCATGGCAGTGCGCCTGTCATGAAAAGGGGGGAAGAGAGGCAAATAAGGGGGCCCTAACAGGGCCCCCATGCTGCTCCTGGGCCTGGTGTGCCCTGCAGGGCACCACATCTTGTACCTCCCTAGAAGTGCACCCTTTTTTCTGCACGGTGTAGCATTTTCCTAAATGATATAAAACAACATGCAAATATCTACTACGCCCAAAAAACAATCACGGTACAAAAGGGGGCATTTGAACAAGCTATGATTCAAACAATTCTAAAAATATTCCCCCACACAGCCATACAAGTCTGCTACTTTCTTTTTAATCAAAGGTTATGGAGACTTCTCCAAACATCTACACTAAGGGTCTGATTAAGATAGGGACGGACTGCCGCCTGTTATCGCGGTGCTCAGTAGACGACCCAACAAGCAGGCGGCGGTTCGACCGCAGTATTAAGATGCAACATCTGGGCTGGCAGTCGCAAAGTTCTCTTTTTCATTGCGGCTTGGGCTGTGGCCCAAGAAAAGGGCGACAGCACAAGCCACCATGAAAATGAGCACTTGCTGTACGTCCATGGACCGTGTGCTGTTCACCATGTGCTGCATGGCACGTGGTGCATGGAGGTGCTTGGGGGCACTACATGTGCCCCAAGGGACACTTAACAGTGGGCTACGATGGACAGAGGCTCTGTTTTGGAGCCCCAAATTCCATTCCAGAAAGCCTTTCCATAGCGAGACTGTGAACCAGACGCCGAGGGGAAAGCCGCATATTGACAAGAGGCGGGCTTTTCAGGAGGGCACGCACCCGTGCCACGCCAGGACTCTACCGTTTTTTTCCTTCTGCATTTGCACCGTGACTTCACGTTGAAATTTACCGATCCTGAACATTACCCTACCCGTTTTGGATTACTCGGCGTCCATATTTTGACTTACTCACTTATAGCTTGTATCCTTACCATCAATACGTTCAACGCTAGAAGTCTTTGGTTACCCCACCGGGTTGGAATTATCACCGGAGGAAGGCCCATCAAAGTTTTGGATCCAGCCATAGAGCCCTGAAGAGTTGTTGAACACTGTTTTCCACAACGAGAACACGTGTCGACTGGCTGTTTGCACAATTATATCATCCACATGAGTAAAAAACAGACAAGATTCTACCGCCTGGACTGTATTAATTGCTTCTCAAAAAATTGTGATCATTGGATCAATGACTATATATGTGTGCGCAGGTTCCATATCTTTCCATAGCGATATTGTAATCCTGATGGCAGTGCCTGCCTCAAAACCACCACAACTCGGGACTACAGATTTGACCGCTGCCCTGTCAGGTTCACTGATCCTGGCGGAGGTGGCGGCCTTCCCCCGACCGCTGTGGGTCTGACTGCCGGTATTGTAATTTGGTGGTCGAACTGAGGGACTGTCTGTGGTGGTCCACTCACCATCATGATCAGGCCCTAAGTGTAGAATACTCCTCTAGCACTAGTCTATTTCCCTGTCACAGAGGTAGTTAACTACCATAACTTTGAAATAAAAAGCTCTTTCTACCAACAAAATGTAGACAAACTTAAATGGTTTGCAGTGGCGGCTCCCTGAGGGAGGACTACAGGGCGGTGGACGGGCAGGGTAGGGGATAGTAAACTCTGGCATACGGCCGAAGGGAGTTAAGTAAAGAAATAAATAAATTACATTGCGCGCGCTGCATCGCCATTTGGCGTTGCAGCGCGGGCAATGTAATTTGTTTGATATATTTATTTATTTCCATTGATGCCTTAGTGATGCCATCCAAGCAGCATGGCTCAAGAACTACTGCTCAGGTGGAATATCCTCTTTGTAGATCACCACCTACATAAAGGTCTCCCAATGTGCATATATCGTTATTCTGCCAGTCCACCAGGTCCACCATTCGAATGCTGCCCCCCTCTCTCGGCATCCCCAGCAAAGGAAGCGCAGGTGCATTAGAAATAACATGCTTTATGAGGTGTAAAGCCCTGCGGAAACATTTGTGGGCCATGGTCACCAGCAGGGGTAGAGAGGCATGCACATTAGTGCATCGGTGAAAAATAGAAAGGAGTTTCTCCAAAGTATTCGGAGGTATATCCTCTGCTGTATCTAAAAGGTGCAATTCTGCTACCCATTTCACAATCCATTGTATCTAGCACGTCAGATAGTAATGATCTAAATTGGGCAGGGCCAATCCTCCCCATGCACCTGGTAAGTACAATTTTAGTAAAAGCCACTCTACAGCGCGCATTGTTCCATATAAGGTCCCTCATCATGCCCTCAAGTGGCCGAAAGAACGACACTGGTAAATATAACGGGAGATTCGCGAAATAATACCGCAACCTGGGCAACATCACCATTTTAACCAATGACACTATACCTGCAAATGAATAGTTGAGTGTCTTCCAGAAATCTATCTGGAAGCACAGAGCTGCGATTGTCCTGGTTAGGTTCCCATCCAGGAGGTCCCGATCGGTATGGTAAATCCGGATTCCCAAAAAACAGAATACAACCAGCTGCCACGTCATCAGTGAGCCATCTACAATCAAACGGGGATCCTCTACACCGAGATTGAAGGGGTACAAGCAGGACTTTCCCCAATTCACTCCCAATCGCGACACTGAGGCGAATTGCTGGAGAATCCTCTGTGCAATTGGGGGACTGCCTGCAGGTCCCTGAATTAGAGCAGGATATCATCTGCATAGAGAGACACTACATGCATTTCCTCCCCAAGTGCTCAGCCGTTCTACGTAATGCCATAGCTAAATGTTCCATAACCAGAGAAAATATCAATGGGGAGAGGGGCCATCCCTGTCTGGTCCCTCTCCGTATCGGTATATGCCTTGAAAACAAGGCTCCAAGACGCACATGTACCGTAGGGGCTCCTTACAGCAATTTAATAAGGCTAAGGAAACATGGCCCAAATCCGTAGCGCTGTATTACTTCAACAATATAACCCACTCCACCGTATCAAAAGCCTTCTCCAGATCAAGGACCATGCAGTGCGTAACCGGCCAGTCGCTGTCGCACTACGCATCACCTTAAAGAGCCTACGAATGTTTAAGGTGGTATTACGAGCCGGGACAAAGCCATTTTGATCTGATGAACCAAATGTGGGGTGAAAAGTGCCAGTCGGCCTGCAAGAACGCCAGCTAAAATCTTATAATCCCCATTCAGCAATGCCAGTGGGCGATTGGTGCCTGTCTGCGTGGGGTCTCCGTCTGGTTTCAAGAGCGTAATCAATGTCGCTTCTGTCAGAGCGGACGGGAGAGGAGAGCCCTCTAAAGCTTCAACGTATACCTTCAAAAGGAGAAGACTTAACAAATTGGCAAGTGCTTTTTAAAATTGGTGGCGCAACCCATGAGGTCCAGGAACTTTCCTAGTAGGCAGGTCACGGATTTTACCACTCACCTCCTCCAGTCAGATTGGCATCTCCAGCTCTCTGCGTTGTTCAGCCGGAAGGGTGGGAAACTGAAGCCCATTTAAAAAAGAGCCTATTTCCACTTCAGCGGTGACCAAGGCCGATGTGTATAGCCTTGTAAAAAGTGTGGTAAGGACACTGTGAATTTCATGTTGTGTGTATTTAATACTGCCATTCGGTGATCTGAGCGCAGAGATAGTATAGTATAGTATAGTATAGTATAAACCATTTTATAGCGCGCTCCGTTACTGGAGAGTATCCTGGCGCGGGAAAAAGAGAAAAGCAGACAACAGAGCACAGAAAAGAACCTTAGTTTACACTATTAAACAAATGTGTTTTCAGATGTTTTTTGAAGGCAGCAACTGTAGGTGTGGAGCGCAGATGAAAAGGAAGAGCGTTCCTGGCGCGAGCCACAACCACAGAAATCGACTGGCCGCCAAGTCTGGCACGTTTAAAACGGGGAAGGGTCAATTTAAACAAAGTGGAGGATCTTAGGGTGCGTGCAGGGGCATAACTGATAAATCTTTTTCTCAAATACTGGGGACCCTGATTGTGGGTAGCACGAAACGCCAGTACCAGAGATTTAAACAAGATGCGCTGTGCAACAGGAAGCCAGTGGAGTGTGCGCATCTCAGCGCGCACGCTCTTCCATCTGGGGATGTTGAATAGTACACGGACAGCCGCGTTCTGGATAATTTGCAGTCGTTTTACTAGATAAGAGGGAATGCCACTGAACAATGCATTTGCATAGTCCAACCTGGCCAGTATGAGTGCCCGAGCAACAGATTCCCTGGCATCTCTTGGGAGCAGGGGAAAGAATTTGCGGCGCATTTTTAAAGTGGCAAAACAGGTGCCAGTAAGTTTTTTTATGTGGTGTTCGAATCTAAGGTCCTCTGCGAACCAAATGCCAAGATTTTTTGCAGGTCTCCCCATCTCTTTCGGGCTGGGAATGTCAGGAGGCCAAAGAGTGCTCATGAACGAGGGGGGAAAAGAACCATAAAAAAGCACTTTGGATTTGTCCTCGTTGCACTTCAACTGGGCCTTCGTTAGCCAGCGAAATACAGAGGACAAACATAGATGGACTATAGATGTGTCCAGATTATCATCTGGCCAGGTGAACAGCAGTTGGGTATCATCTGCATACCCTATGATCTTAGCCCCGAACTGTTCCGCTAGATAAACCAGGGGGGTGATGTAGACATTGAACAGTAAGGGGCTAAGAGTGGATCCCTGCGGGACACCTGTAAGCAGAGGTTTGGGCTCAGAGGCATGGGGAGGCAACCAGACCTGCTGAGTCCTATCAGAAAGGAAGGAGGACAGCCAGTCTAGCACAACCCCCCCAATGCCTATGTCGGCCAGCCGGCCAAGGAGAAGCTCATGAGGGACGGTATCGAACGCGGCAGAGAGGTCCAATAGGATTAGGACCGCTCTGCCACCTCCGTCTAAACAGTCCCGAATGGACTCGCTCATCTCCAACAGGGCCGTCTCGGTGCTGTATGCAGCCCTAAAGCCCGATTGAGCAGGGTGGAGGGTGTTGGAAGTTTCAACAAAGCTCTCTAATTGTTGAAATGCCACCTTCTCACAGATTTTCGTGAGTGCCGGTAGGAGGGAGATGGGTCGGTAATTCCCTGGGGCCGTCCAGTCCAGTCCTGGTTTTTTCAGAAGTGGCAGAAGCTTGGCCTGTTTCCAAACAAGAGGAACCTCGCCCGTAGCCAGTGAGAGGTTCACTATCTGCGTGATCTTAGAGCAGACCATTTCTGCCACTTCCGAAAGCACCCGGGCTGGACACGGATCGGCTGGAGAGCCAGATTTCAAGGACTGGAGTAGAGGGAGAGTAACGTCCTCTACAATCCGCACAAAGTTCGTAAACTGCTGTCCGGAACTAGGGCATAGGGAGGGACAAGGGTCAGTTGCAGAGCAGTCGGCAGGAAGAGCTGCTGAAAGGTCTTGCTGGATCATCGTTATTTTGGTAATAAAAAAGGAGGACAACTCCTCGCACCATTGCATCGAGGGCGGGTGGGAAACAGCCTCCGCGACGGGTGCCACAAAGCTTTTAACAATGGCAAAGATCTCTTTGCCAATGTTATCTGCCTTGGCGATGCGCCCAGCATAGTAGTTCCCCTTAGCAACCTTAATGACTGCGTAGTAATCTTTTTGGGCAAGCCGTAGAGTGGATTTAGCCTCGGGGCTGTAAGCACATCTCCACGCTCGTTCAAGCTTTTTACACCCCAGTTTCAGTTCCCTCAATTCTGGGGAAAACCAAGGTTGGGACGGGGAGCGTCTGGATCTGGCCAACGTGGTCTGCTTAGTGGCGGCGGAAGCCGCCTGCTGTACCCACTCATTAAATTCGCCGACCACATCGACCAGAAGCGTCTTAGATTTTGGGCGAGTTTTAGCCAGAGCCTGTCTAAACGCAGGCAAATTGATTTTTTGGGAGTGACAGATAGATGGCAGGGGTCTAAGCTCCGCAATCTCCCACTTGAATCTGACCAGATCATGGTCAGACCAGGTTGTTTTTTCAACCGCCACGGACTGGATGGGGAAATTGGAGCATACCAGATCAAGCAGGTGGCCACCCGTATGCGTCGGAGCAGTCACCCATTGCTTGAGCTGAGCAAGCTCAAAAATTTCACCAAGCCTGTGGGCTTCAGGGGAGTCTGGAACATCCATGTGAATATTTAGGTCGCCGACCAATAAAAACTTAGGAAAACCTAGGGCCCGCGGGACTAAATATTCTTCTAAGGAGTCCAGAAAGTGGGTAGCCGGACCCGGGGGTCTATAAATCAAAGAACCTCCTAAGGTAAAATGGGGAGAAGTTTTGATAGAAAAGTGGAGAACCTCACCCCCTACATCCGCAATCGGAGGCTCAGAAGCAAAGCTCCACTCTTCTTTAAAAACAGCTGCTAGTCCACCCCCTCTGCCCTGGGGTCGATCCACCCTAAAGATCTTAAACCCTCTGGGGACAGCAAGTTCTACGCTAGGTGCGGAGGTGCTGGTCATCCATGTCTCCGTAAGGAACAGTACCTCCAGCTGGCCATCCATCAGTAGTTCAAAGATCTCAGCGGCATGTCTTACCGCAGATCTAGCGTTAATCAGTCCCGCCCGAATGTTAGTAACAGAGGCGTTAATGACTGATCGGGGAGGGGGGGAGGGTTGGGGGAGAAAACCACAGGTGGGGCATTTGAACATATCACAGTTCAAATCCGCACGTGTACAAGGCACACTACTGGCGGGGAGAGCAAGTCTCAAAAGGTCGTGGCGTGAGTACCTGCGTATCTCTGATATGGCCATCTCCAAGGGTCGCCGAGCAGAGTGGCTGGCCCTAGGCCCGTCCGAGGCACGGACGGGCACAGACGAGCCCTCCTTTGGCGCTCCTTCGGCGCGCAAACGTCGCGCCCGCTGCGCTCGCCCGCTTCGCGACCGAGGATTGCACATATTTTATGTTGTTTTGGGATTGTAGGACGGGGGCGTGTCCTGAAGGGGGCGTGGCCTCCGCTCGTGTCAGGGAGGGCGCGAGGGGAAAATGCAAGTGGCGTCAGCGCTGGCTCCGCTGCGACCACAACAATTCAATCCAGTAAGTTATTTAGAACACAAGTAATCTGTGACAAGGTTTGCTAAAATACAAGTTATCAGTGACACAAACAGTTTTAAAAATAGTCGCTCCTACTCCCGGCTTTCCGCCTCAGGAGTCCGCTTTTGATTTTTGCTAAGTGCCTTGACCCGGCGCCTTATATGCGCGGGTGATTGTAGGGGGCGAGTCCTGAAGGGGGCGTGGCCTCCGCTCGTGTCAGGGAGGGCGCGAGGGGGAAAATGCAAGTGGCGTCAGCGCTGGCTCCGCTGCGACCACAACAATTCAATCCAGTAAGTTATTTAGAACACAAGTAATCTGTGACAAGGTTTGCTAAAATACAAGTTATCAGTGACACAAACAGTTTTAAAAATAGTCGCTCCTACTCCCGGCTTTCCGCCTCAGGAGTCCGCTTTTGATTTTTGCTAAGTGCCCTGACCCGGCGCCTTATATGCGCGGGTGATTGTAGGGGGCGTGTCCTGAAGGGGGCGTGGCCTCCGCTCGTGTCAGGGAGGGCGCGAGGGGGAAAATGCAAGTGGCGTCAGCGCTGGCTCCGCTGCGACCACAACAATTCAATCCAGTAAGTTATTTAGAACACAAGTAATCTGTGACAAGGTTTGCTAAAATACAAGTTATCAGTGACACAAACAGTTTTAAAAATAGTCGCTCCTACTCCCGGCTTTCCGCCTCAGGAGTCCGCTTTTGATTTTTGCTAAGTGCCCTGACCCGGCGCCTTATATGCGCGGGTGATTGTAGGGGGCGTGTCCTGAAGGGGGTGTGGCCTCCGCTCGTGTCAGGGAGGGCGCGAGGGGGAAAATGCAAGTGGCGTCAGCGCTGGCTCCGCTGCGAACACAACAATTCAATCCAGTAAGTTATTTAGAACACAAGTAATCTGTGACAAGGTTTGCTAAAATACAAGTTATCAGTGACACAAACAGTTTTAAAAATAGTCGCTCCTACTCCCGGCTTTCCGCCTCAGGAGTCCGCAGAGATGGGTCCCCTAACAATATCTTGTTTAATCAGCCAAGCCAGTAAAGGTCTAGACTTGTCAGCTTTATCATGCACCAATGCTGAGTGGGCTGCAAAATTCAGACACTTCTGACACTCAAGAAGCTCCGTATGAGTCCGGCACACCACTTGATACCTTGTATTTGTATTTGTATGTGGTTTTATAGAGCGCGATTGCTGCCCAGGGGCGTCCAAGCGCTAAGGAACCAGCAGATGTTTAGGCAGAGGCAGGGTAAGTTGAGCAGGGAGTTACTGTGGGGAGTTAAAAAGAAATGTCTTGAGCTGTTTCCGGAATGAGGAGAGATTGGAGTTAGCTCTCAGATGAAGAGGAAGGGTGTTCCACAGCTTGGAAGCGTTATGGGCAAAGGTTCTACCGCCTGATCTGGCTCTTTTTATTCTGGGTGCGGTAGCCAAAAAGGTCTGGTTTGAGCGGGGGTTTCTGCTTGGATGGTAGTGGGAGACTAGGTTGCGGGTGATCATAGGGCCTGTGTCCCAGAAAGCCTGGTGAGCGATACACAGAGCTTTGAAGTGGATTCTTTGGCGGACTGGCAGCCAGTGAAGACTGGTCAAGCCAGCTCTGACAGATTGCCGGCGTGGGAGCTGGAGCAGTGTTCGGGCTGCACAGTTCTGCACTGTTTGAAGTCTCCGCAGTGTATAGTCTGGTGCAGCGAGGTACAGGACGTTGTTGAAGTCCAGGCGGGACCGGATCAGACCCTGGATGGCCACCTGTTTAGCCTCCATGGGTAAAAGATGAAGAATTTTTTTAAGCATCCTAAGAAGGCCAAAGCAGGTGGCCGAAAGTTTAGTAGCTTGTATATCAAATGACAAGGATCTGTCCAGCCACACCCCAAGACTCCTGATGTTGTCCTTAGGTGCTGGGGGGGTGCCCAGACAGGGTGGCCACAGGGAATTGAGGGAGCTTGGGTCTGCGGGGCCCAGAAGCATCAGCTCCGTCTTGTCCCCGTTTAGCTTGAGTGATGAGGAGGACATCCATCTCTTTACCTCCTCAAGGCACTTGCTGAGTCCTCCGCTCATGGGCATGTTGGCCTCCTGCGCCAGTGAGACCACCAGCTGGGTGTCGTCCGCATAGGAAATGATCTTGACTCCATACGGACGAACAACCTCGGCCAGGGGCCTCATATAAATGTTAAAAAGCGCAGGGCTTAAAGAGGAGCCTTGTGGGACCCCGCACCTTAATGGTCTGCTGGTGGACACTGATTCACCGTCGAATACCTGAAAGGATCTGTCTTTCAGGAAGGACTCGAACCATAGCCACGCCTTGTGCTTGACACCAACATTAGACAGACGGTTCAGCAGGATGTCATGGCTGACCGTGTCAAAGGCCGCGCTGAGGTCAAGGAGGATCACTGCCACTGATCCTCCTTGGTCCAGGATTTTTCTGGATTCCTCGGTGACCATGAGGAGGGCGGTCTCGGTTCCGTGCTTGGGTCGGAAGCCTGTCTGGGTGGGGTCTAACAGTTGGTTGGATTCTAGGAAGGAGACCAATTGGCCGTTAATGTATTTCTCCAAGACTTTGCTCAGCCAGGGGAGTAGAGAGATTGGCCGATAGTTGCTGAAGTCTGATGGGTCCAGGCTGGGTTTCTTCAGCAGGGCTTGAACCATGGCCCGATTCCATCCAGGCGGGACCGTGCCGGAGGAGATAGAGGCATTCAAGAGGTCCATTATGATGGGCAAGGTGACCTGAGATGCCGACATTATAATGTCCGGTGGGGCTGGGTCATTTTGGGAGCCAGATTTGACTTTCCGGGCTACAGATTCCAGGGACACCAGATCTAGGAGGGGAAAGTGATCTAGTATAGAAGGAGGCTGAGGGGGAGGGTGTGCCAGGACTGTGTTAGTCAAGGCTGGGACAGGGGTGTCCAAGGGGGGGAAGGAGGCGTAGATTTTGTCGACTTTTTGATGGAAAAAGTCTGCCACCTTGTTGCAGTGCTCTGAGGATTTGGTTTCAGGCAGGCTGGGTGGTAGTTTAGTGAGATTTTTTACGATTTGGAAGATCTCCCTTGGTTTTGATTTGGCTAAAATGATTTTGTTAGAAAAATATGCAGCTTGAGTGGCTTTGATTTCTTCTTTGTACTCTTTAAGTAGCGTTCGGTATTGAGTTTTTTCCATTGGGGAGAAGTCCAGACGCCATTTCCTTTCAGCTTTCCTACATAGGCGTTTCTTTGCCCTAAGGGTCTCTGTGTACCAGGGTGCAGTTTTGTGGGAACGTTTCAAAGTGGTTTTCCTTTTGGGAAGAGAATAGTCAAGGGTTTGGGTGATCCAGTCTTCATATGTTTGGTTAGCTAGGCAGGGATCCTTGTTATAAAGGGGAGGGCTGCTAGCGAGTTTGGTCGTCCATTTATCAACTGGAAGACGACACCAGGCTCTGGCTATTCGTACTGTGGGTTTGATGGTTGGGGGCTTGAATGTAGTCCAGGTGAAGGGGACTAGTAAGTGGTCAGTCCATGGAAGGGGGATTGGTGGACTTGATGCCAGATTTGCACAGTTGCTGAACACTGGGTCCAGCAAATGGCCCTTGACGTGAGTAGGAGACCTGACGATTTGGGTCAGCTGCAGAGCTGCTAAGTCATCTATCAACATAGTTGCCGTGTGATCGGTTGTGGAGTCAAAGTGACAGTTAAGATCACCTAGCAGGGTGAAGTTCGAGGAAGTGCTGACGGGTTCAGCCACAGTCGCAGCAAGGAGATTGTGGAATTGCTTGGGAGGGTCTGGGGGGCGGTAGATTAGAGTTCCTGTGAAGCAGATATTGGGGGAGAGTTCGAGGCTGAAGGCTAAACTCTCGCAGTCAGGGATGGTTTCCGGGATTGTTCGACAGAGGAATTGGTCTTTATAAATAATTTCTAAGCCTCCTCCTCTACCCTCAGGGCGGTCCTGCCGAATGATTTGGAAGCCGGGAGGGAGGGCTGTGACTACCGCAGGGTCCGAGTCTGTAGCCAGCCATGTTTCCGTCAGGAAAACAATGTCTGGCATACGTTTTTCCAGCAGCAGTGCAAACTCTGCCCTGTGTTTGGGCAGGGATCTACAGTTGAGCATGAACATGCGGTACTCGTGTGTTTGGTCTGGTGCCAGCTCGGGTTTGAGGGTTGATTGACATGTGGGACAAGTGTATGGGATGTTTTCTGCGTAAAGCAGATGCTGATAGCAATCCCTTCCGTGGGGTCGCAATCCCAAAAGGGTTTCCGCGCTGTAATACTTGGGTTGTGTGGCCTGGGATATAGGGGGATTGGCCCTAGGCCCGGTCTCGGCACGGACGAGCACAGACGAGCTTGCCTTATGCGTGCCTTCGGCGCGCAATCGTCGCGCCCGCTGCGCTCGTCCGCTGCGCTTCCGGTAAATGCACATATTTAAATGGGGGAAGGGAGGGGGCGTGGCCTCAGCGTGGGCGTGTCCCGTGGCTGGGCATGGCTAGTGGTGGCGCAAAAGAGTGAGGGAGACTCCCCGTTCAGCGCTAAAATCCGCTGTGCGAGGCCCTCTGTGGCAGAACAACCTGGGTTTCTAGTGTCAATAATTCTTTTTCGAGCGCCAATAGATCTGACTCTACCTGTTTCTTAAGGCTGCCTCCTATTCTCAGGCACTCGCCCCGTATAGTATACTTTATGGTGTCCCACTCAATCATTGTGGACAAGGCGGACCCTGAATTAATAGTGAAATAATCACCAGCGGCTTTCCCAAATTCCTGAAAAGAGGGATCTTCTAACATCACTGGTTGTAGACGCCATGTGGGGCTAGCTGGCATTCCGCCCTCCCATGCTATTGTGACGAAGTGTGGGTTATGATCAGAGTGTGTACAGCCCCAATAATTTGACCCCTTCACATAGGTAAGTAAAGAGACTGAGCATAAAAACCTGTCTAGGCGCACGTGTAAAGTGTAAGGGGCTGTGTAATATGAATATGTTCTCCCACCCGGATTCTGGTGTCTCCAGATATCCACCAAGTCCCACCCCTGTACCCAGGCTCCCAGCACCACCGAATTAGTGGAAGCAGCTGCACATCGAAAATGGGGAAAGGATCTGTTCAAATTAATGTCTAAGATTCCATTAAAATCACCACCTATTATCCAGGGGATATCACACCACTTGACAGTCCCAAGGAGAGCGAGTTAAAGAATGGTCTTTGATCTGCATTAGGGGCATACACATTGCCTAGCAGCATATAGCGCCCATCCAACCGACCCTTCAAAATGACGTGTCTGCCGTCTTTGTCAACCAGGGTTTCCTCCAACGCAAATGGTGTACCCGGGCAGATCCACACAAGGACCCCAAGGGCAAACAAGGAGTAATCAGTGGCATATATCCTCCCCCTCCATTTTCTTTGCAGTCAGGTCCCTTTGACTTTGTTCAAGTGTGTTTCCTGCAATAGGGCAATGCGTATATTATGTTGTTTAATGTAGAAGTACACCGCATATCTGCGGGATGGTGTACGGAGGCACCCCACATTCCAAGTGAGCATAGTGTGACATTACCATGTCTGATGCTAACGTTCGAGACAACCTGGCTTATGTGTGCAGTCACATGTATACTCTGATTCATCATTGCAGCATCCCACAGCCTTCCCTTGTGTAAATCCAATATCATAACTTAAGGAAGATAAAATGAAACTAACCAAATACTATAAAAACATCATTAGAGCAGTCCCCACAGAACAAGAGGTACTACCCAAACTCTGGCAAGGATACTACTCACCAGTACAATTGAACTGATTACCTTAAAAAGGAAAGGTGTAAGGAGGCATGAAGCCATTCCAAACCCGCAACCCGACAATCCCCAATTAGCTCCAGTTCAAGCATCTAACCATACAATCCCACAAGAGCGCCCCCCAACGCATATAAGATTTAATGCGAACATACAATCATATTATTTCTATTGTACACTAGACAATGCAGAACATGGGGATATTACATATCTCTAGGATACGGGTCCGCCTCCCATTGTTCAAGGTGTCCTTGCCATAGTCATAATCATTATACAATACCCTCCGCAGTCTGAGATGTTACTTCTGGCCACCGCAAAGACACAACATCCGATAAGCCCGCCACCAACGTGTCTTCATTTTCCGATGAGTGAGCCGGAGTCCCTCCTTTGCTGTAGATCTCAGAGGCCTCTGTAAGTTTTTCTGCCACACAGACCACAGCCTGCTGTTGTTCCACGTCGAGCATCACTGACGTGGCCCAGCTGGTTTCTTCCAACCAGTCCCAGGTGTCTTAGCGTGTATCAAAAAACACTCGAAGCTTGGCAGGACAAAACAATGAGTATAAAATGCCAAGTTGTGAGAGAAAGAACTTTCAGGGTAAAGTGCAGGAAAAAAAGGATCATTGTATTTTCATATTCAATCTCTGGCATCTTCCTGGTTTCCCATAGGATCATAGGGCCTTTGAAGTTTAATAACTTAAATATGACGGCGCGCGCCCCACTGCCAGGTGCCAACCTATGACCCGGAATGCGGTGTGCACTTTCGATGGTGAAGAAAGGGGAGAATGCTTTGGGGGATATCAGCGGCACAAAATTCCAGTGGTGCCAACGTAGGCCTTGCCGTCGGAATTATGATGTCCCTTTCCGACAGCCTTTTCATGGTTGGGACATCAGCATGGAAAGATTGCCAAAAAGGGGCCTCAAACAAGGCTACCGGGCATTAAAGCCCAGAGAAAAATGTGCTATGGCACTGTTTTCCATGCATTGTGTGCCATGCAAGACATGCTGCATGGCACATGGCGCACTGACATGCTAAAGTTGTTGCAACCATTTTTTATGGCTACAACCTGTCCTTGCCATGGTACTGCAACTTCGAACCACCAGTTCGGCAGTCCCATTGTAATATGGTGGTCGGACCAGCCCATGCTCATCGGTGGTCTCCTGACCACCACAAACTGGGTCTGACAGCCCGACAGTTGTTATCATAATCGGGCCCTTAATCATCAAAATATACATAACATCACATACTACAACATAAAACATTCATACACTTATATATGTTTAAAAAAAATACAAAAGGACAAAACAGTGCAAAACACGATCAAAAACACATCAAAATAAACAAAACACTCATAAACAACACTACTATTTACCCTTTTCGACGAACAGCAACTGTGACTTGGTTCCTGGAAAAATGACCTAATATAACACAGACTACAAAATAAAAGTTAGCTGTTAAAAAAAAAGCCAATGAATTAAATTATCTCCCCCAAAAAATCAATGGTATATATAGTCAAAAAAAAAATAATTAAAAAAAAATGTAATACATTATTTAAAATGTCAAACTTCTCAAACAATGTAATTTTTTTAGAAAATATGTAAAGTATAAATTCAATAATAGTATTAAATATATGCAATTTGTTAATACATACATATGAAAAAAAGTTTAAAATAAGGTAAAAAATGTCATTAAAAAGTTAACAAATGTATAAAAATTGTAAGCAATGAGAAGAACCAATTGCAAATGTACATTATCCAAATATATTAAATATGATGTTCCTCTATTTTTTCACAATAAAAAAATTATAAAAAGTATTTATTATGTCACTTTTGTAATACATATTATTTTTACTTAAACATATATTTGTTCACATGTAAAACTGTACTGTAAATTGAAAATTATAAAAAATGTAAAGATGTGACATCTGTTTTATATACCAAATAAAAAAAAACTCCTTCACTAAAGGGGGGGCATTTCCTGTTCCCACTCCAATCTAAGCCAACTTGGGAAAAGTGTTGGACGCTAAAAGGGTGATATTTGTTATTCCCACTCCAATCTAAACCAATTTAGAGGAAGTGTTGGACACTAAAGGGGTGACATTTACTATTCTCATTCCAAACTAAACCAACTTGGGTAATATGTTCGACACTAAAAGGGTAATATTTACTATTTACTATTCCCACTCCAATCCAAACCAACTCAGAGAAAGTGTTGAACACTTAGGGTGACATTTATTATTCCGACTCCAAACTAAACCAACTTGGGGAAAGTGTTGAACACTAAAGGGGTGAAGTTTACTATTCCCAATCCAATGTAAACCAACTCAAGGAAAATGTTGGACTCTAAAAGGGTGAAAAATACTATACCCAATCCAATGTATACTAATTTGAGAAAAGATGCTGGACACTAAAATCTTCAAAAATTATAAATTCAATTCACCTTAATACTTATGAACCTAAAATATTATACATTTAATTAAAAAAAGACAAAATTACTACTAAACATTATAACATTTCAGTAAAAGAAAAAATATTCAAAAACTATTTTAAACTACTAACCTTTATATAAAAATGTAAAATTGAAATCTATATATTATAAAAGTTATGTAAAATCTCAATATTTTCTTTAATATTTACTACCGTTCATACACTTTTGAAAATCTAATGATATCATATTCCAATAACAAAGGGCCTGAATACGATGTTTGGGGGATGGGGAACACTGATGCTTTTCGGTGGACCCCGCCTGCTTCCTTGGCAGTGACGGCTCGCCGAGGGAGTGCTGAGGGGCGGTGAGGCAGGGGAGAAGCAGGGTGAGGGGTTAGTGGACATAAAACAGAACAGAGTAAAGTAAGAAAATAACTAAATAAAGCTATTTTCCTTGTGTATGCTGCATCGCCGAATCGCCAATGCAGGGAGCGCAAGGTAAATAGTTTTATATATTTATTTACTTACTGTACTCCGTTCCATCGTATGTCCGAGGCCACTACCCCCCACGCTGCCCCTTCCATGCCCCACTGCCCCAGAGCACTCCCATGGCGAGCCGCCACTGTTCCTTGATGGTCCGTCTGACCTATTAGGAAGAGAGCCTCAACACGGTGACAAGACTAAAGCAGTGCCGCTGCCTCCACCGATATTTCTGGCCCCATGGCAGGACAGCCAGAGGAGCATCATAGAGGGAGTTGACCCCAAAGTTTCCTCCATGCAAATTATGATCAGCCTTTCTGCAGAGCTTTTCCCTGGCGGGGACACCGCCATGTGCAAGTCGGCGGAAAGGCCGTAATTGAGGGGATAGCTCACCGTATTTTGGCTCCAGTATCTCAAACTTTTTGTGACACATTCACAGTGTGTGCGCTGTCCATTCCAGGTGACAGCACCCCCATTGTCGTCTGTTCCATGGGGCCACACTGTCGCTGCATGCATGCAGTGCTCCCTGTGCTATGGAGCCACAGTGAAATTGCATGCAGTTCCTGCTGAATTACGTCACACCGTCATGATTCCACCGCAATGAGACTGCCAGCCATCGGAAACCTCACAATACGGTGGGTGGGAAAGCCTGCAGCTAGGCATAGTACTCTGTTCCGCAGCCATGGCGGGACTTCCAACTTCGTAATGAGGCCCTAAATTGTGAATACGCATTTTATAAAAATGTTAATATTAATTTTAAAATATATAAAAATAAATGCTTTGAAATTATCAACATATTTTGCAAATTTGTTTGGTTTTCCGATTATTTAGAATTAATTTGTTTTATTGAAATATCGTAAAAAACACATATACTATGTAATTCAAATATATTTTACAATAATTCTATATTTGATAAATGTAAATGAAAAAATATTTTAATAAGATCCATTTAAATATATATATTATTTATTATGCAATTTGCATTTTTATAAACTATCATTATAATAAAATATATTTTAAAATTCAATCAAATTAATTTGCATAACTTTAAAATATTTAAATAGATTTTTTTAATTTAAATACATTTTCACCACCTTCATCCCCTAATAACTCAACATCCCAATACTGAAAAAAAAGAAAAGAAACATGTATTTTAGAAAAAAAGAGAACACTAATATTCAGAATTTTTCATACAACACGGTTTAGGTGGAGCTACTCAGTGGACAGAGAGATGAACAGCATGACTAACCACTGGCAAGAACACTGGAGAGATAATAAGGAGATAGTCTGAATGATACAATGTGAGGTGACACCCATTCAACAAGGAACCAGCAGATTTTAGACAAAATGACATTGGAGTGGGATTAGGCAGAATTCATACAAGACAGTTAAGGTTGAATTTGCACCCAGGCATGTAAGTTTTAATTATAAACGTGTTTTGCAGTGTATAGCCTCATGAGAAAATTGTGGTATCTGAAGAGCTTTTGGTGTGTCATTAGTTCCTCCCCATCTTTTGCTGTCTGTGCGAGTGAGTAAAGGGGTATTCTTTCAGAAGGTTGTCTTGTATATATTGATTTTGGTTTCGTGGCTTTAATATGTTATGTTGTAAAAAAGGGTATTCACTTTATCACTTTGTGTTCTTTTGGAGTTTGGTGTTGCAATAGGAAACTATGTCTGATACTAGACATATATAATAACCCAGCTTTCATTTTGCGTTTATGTGATTCTAAATGGCATTAGAACAGTGGGATGTTTAGTGCTCCATTTAGGACAATGACGTGGCCCAGGTCCAATAATGATTGGAAACAGGCCTGCTTAAACATACCACTGCATGACTTTCTGTTCCCCCTTTTTTTTATAACATTCTCCCCACAGTGTCTTATGACTCTGAACTTTAACTTGGGTTCTGAGCTTGTAACGACTGATTTTGCTCCTAGCAGCGGGCTACAGTGCCTAATTAATGGATTCATATAGTTTAATTGGATTTTCTTTGGAAGTTGGAATGTGGAAGTGCCACTGTTCTGAGTAGGAGGTAGAGGTACACTCGTAATTTCCTCTCGTGTAATTGACCATTACTACATTCAGCCTCTTTAAATTGATGGTCAATATGAGAAATACTGTAAAGTTCTCTTGGCAGGGCTGCCAACTAGTAAAATTAGATGCCTGTCGTTTTTTTCAGAGATCTGCAGCATGTTTGATCATTGACTTTAAATGAGGTTCTCATGTTGCTGCTGCTTTCATTGAAGTGTGCTGCTCGCCTATTAAATCAAGTAGCTTTGTGGGATTGTTGGTGGCAGTTGTCCAAAGGTCCAGTGCAGATGTCCTCATTATTTTCTGAAATGGTATTACATAGCAAGGGATACATTTGATCCGCACATCAAAACATGCGTGGAGCAAAAGAAAAGCTGTGCAAATGATAGGCCCTGACCCCAGGTAACCTCGACCTTTCACTTTTGCATCACAAGCCCCCTCTGGGATTGCTTACGATGGGAGTCAGAAAGTCTCCTGCCTTCGAAGGCTTTCCGACTGCCATTGTTGGTTTCAAATCATACTGGTTAATTATGAATCAGCCGGTCAGTCCTGCTGGCTTCCCGACGGGCTCAAGGAGCCTGTCGGGCAGTCAGAGGCTGGCCCGTAATCCCAAAGGGAAGCCTTTCCACCCTTGGGATTACGATACTCGGTCTCCGGCAGGCTTTCCATGTCGGGCTTTCCAGCATGGAAAGAATGTCAGAGAGTGAGTATGGGGGGCCCTACCAGAACCCGCTTTCCTTGGTGGTCTCAGGTTGGTGGCTGAGGGGGCAGGCACCCGTTGGTGCCACCATTGGCGACCATGGCATGCACCTTAGGGTGCCTGCCAATGGGGTGCAGGGATTTCCACTACCTCCCATTTCCTTATGGGAGCATGTACTACAGCTGGTTTATGGGTGTGACACTTGCTCCCATAGGGAAATGTTGGAATGCGACCGAACAGTGTTCGGTTGCATCCTAATCATCTAATTTCCGAAACGCTGTAGGGCAGACACAAGTCCACCCGACATTGTAAAAGACCCCATAGGACCTGATTATGACCCAGGCAGTCCGACTTCTACACAGCTGTCGGTGGCGGTCCAACCACAGCATGTCTGATGGTCCTAGTGTCAGATTATGAGTTGGATCGTCAGACCCCTCAACAATGCCGCCACCGCCAGTATTCTGGATCGCGGCGGGGGGGGGGGTAGGCAGCGGTCTGCCGCAGTGGTGCCAATCCTGGTATCACTATAGCAGATAGTAAGGCAGTAAGACAGGAAAGGGGCCCAAACAACGCCCCAGTGTGTTATTTGACCTTTGGACATTGTGGCGGAGCCATATTTCAGTTCTCCTATGCCTACACTGTCAAGCATGCACTGTGTGGCATACATAACATGGCGCATGCCACACAGTGCACGCACGACCTGTAGGCGCTGTTAAGGCAGGAGTATGCTTTACAGGCTCTCCTATGGACTTTACATACCACCACCATGACACCGCCGCGCCCGCATCACCATGCCCACACCACCATGCCCACACTTCCGTGCCCGCACCGCCGGCCCTGGATTAATATCAAGATCTCAGGATGGGAGACCATGGATTTGATGGTCTTCCTGGGACCGCCGAAAGTCCAAATTGGGCCCATAATTTGAGAAGTACCAAATAACCACTGTCCCATGCTTTTTTCAATTCTGTCCGTACTTTCTTGTTTTGTCAAAGAGTTATAGTTCAATTCGATGTGGTTTCTTTGTACTTCATAATCATCTTAAGAAAAGCTTTCAAATATGTGATTATGAGAAAATCATATTGTGTAACTGGGCATTTATTTGAAACAAATGGAAACAGTCACATGACCTCACTACCTAGCGTCAATTGCAGTGATCTCTATACATTGCACTTGGAAAATGCTGTATACTACTCCACTGCACCATTTATTAGAAGAAGGCCCCCTCCCCCACTGGTATAGAGTACCTGACAAATAAGGACACCTTTTGCTTGGGTAAAACGTCTGGTAGTACCTCTCCTCTATAATGCAGCTTTAGTTTAAACATCTGTCAAAAGTGCTGTTGGTTGCAGAAATAAACTGAGAATGTGTTTTTCTTTTTGATCTATTCCCACTGTAATTGAAGTTGGAAAGCAGAGCATGCATGTTTACATGTCGACAGACTTCAGTTCAGCTGCACTCGTTAATACTGTCCTATTGTAACATGAGCAATGTGAGAAAGAAGATTATTAGTTGGAGTAAATGATAGTCTACTAATTAATAATGTCACTATTCTAGTTAGGGCAATTAAAGGTTTCAGTACTTTAAACTTGAGCTCAAACCCTTGTAGCTGTAGCACAGAGCAGGCAGTATTAACTTAGGATCATGTGTAAAGCATTTAGATATACCAAAAAAAAGTTAACAAGACACAAACATGATACAAAAAGAATTCCATTGCAATTCATAAAAAAAAAGAGGAGATTAATTTAATTAATGAAATGAAACCAAAAGGATAAAAATCCAATGTGGAACCAAAGAACTTTCACATTTTAAATGAAAATGGCACGCACAACGGTCATCTGGTTGCACTTGACCGGTACTTAGATGCTATTTAAGGTTGACCACATTTGAATGCAGGTCAGCTGCAGAACCCAGGTAAGTTCCAGTTGTTAGTTTTACCTTCTGACTTAGGGCCTCATTACGACTTTTGCAGTCCTATAGCTGACAGTGCAACGCGCCAGCTGCTGTAGGACTGCCAAATCAGTGGTTCTGCAACCCGCCAAAATAGGACTTCAATACTGGTTTGGCAGGCAGTTCTGCATTGGTCTGACAGGAGAGGGCTGTGAGGCTCATAGAGGAGTCTCACATGCAGACCGCCATTCCCAGGGCACGACTGCACATTCCTGCATGGTGTGGCATACATGCCACACCATGAGGGAATTGGGGGTACAAATGAAGAGGGGCACTACATGAACCCCCAGGCCCAATTCTGAGCATGGCCCCCTTTATTGCCATTCTGTCACCATCTTCATGGCGGGTTCACCAGCATGAAATGAACGGTGAAATGGCAATTTGGAATAGGCTCTTTGTTCTGGGTTAATCACTGTTTTGGAACTCGGATTTCTCAAGCGTGGAAAGAATGCAAGCTGTAGCTGAACAGAGCCCTACAAGCCCAGATACCCACTCTCCAATGTCCATCTGGAATGGATTGCTGCTGCAGAAAAGCTCCGCAGGGGGAACAATCTTCAGATTGACTTGGCAGGTTCATCCGATTCTCTGAAAGTAAATAGAACCAAAATGTTTCCAAGTGCCAGGCTTTTCAGGATGTCAGAGGTACCTTTTGACACAGCCAGTAGTCTCAAGCCCTTAGGAACAGCCCTTGGGGGCAAGACTCACTCCAGCAAAGCCACCAGCACAACTCAGGACAGGTATGGTTGGAACTGGTGAGCTGGGCTCTTCAGGAAAAAGAACTTCTAGCAGCTTGTTGTGTTCCTTTAGCTTAACAGGACGTCTACCAATTGGCCCTTGGAGTCCACTTCTTTGTCCTGGGTATACGTGGGAGCAGAACCTGCCTTTCAAGTCTCCTCACAGGTCTCAACAGCTGGTATTGTCCATTTTCTGTCTTCCACAGGTCTACTAGTGTGCTTTTATGTATGGCACTAAACTATATCTGGATGTGACTCCTAGCCCCTACCTACCCAATAGGGAAAAAGTTCAAAGGTGTAACCCTACCCACCTTTGCAAGAGATCCTGTGTGTCCTTATGCAAACAATCATGCAGTGGCCCTCTTTATGTAAACCCAAAATGGCAATACATTTCTTCCCTTGAGCACAGCTCCAGTGCCCACCATAGAGGCGTGGCCAGGAAAATTAGCAACTCCTTCTCTGTGGTCACTTCAAACCTACTCTGAATGCATCTACTTTCACTGGTTTGGTGTATGGCTGACTGGGAGGGCAAAAGAGGGCTCAGCCCCAGTGGCAGATAAAATTTGCTTTAACAGGGTAGGCCTCTGCAGTTAATTAGGTACCTGGGCACAACCTAAATGGTCATCCTCAAAGAGGAACAGAACACCTCCCCACATCCAAGGCCTATGCCTCAACTCTAGGAGCAAGCTCAAACCTCATCAAGGGGGCTATTCAGATCCTAGGCAACAGAAATAGAAGCTTTAGACAGAGAAAAAGTGACTTTTTAAAAGTATCATTTGTCAAACATTTAGAACAAATTTGTCTTTACCAGTGAATTGGACTTGTAATGAACATTTTTAAAGTCTAAGAATTAACTTTGTTTCCTAGCTGGAGATAGCATTATTGAATGTAATATTGTATCTTAATGCTTTCCTATGAAACAGTTAACCGTGCTAAAAGCGAAAAAGCTTTTGGAGCCATGTCACTGTAACGACATGTTTAACATTAACGGGCCTATTACGAGGGAGGTCGGAAAGCGTCTGCCATCATTGGTTTCAATTTCGACCAGCTGATTATGATGCAGCCGGTCGGAATTGAAATCAGACGGTCATTTCAGCTGGCTTCCGATGGGCTCAAGGAGCCCTTCAGCCAGTCGGAACCGGCTCATAATCCGAAAAGGCATGCCTTTCTGTCCTTGGGATTATGATGCACGGTTTCTGGCATTGTTCCCATGCCGGCCTGTCCGACATGAAATACATGTCAGAAACCATGTTTGGTGGTCCCTAGCAGGGCCCCCTTGTGTGTGAGGACTCCATTTGGGGCCGAGGAGGACCCTGTTGATCTCTGCTCCCCGTGGCCTGCCCCGGGATTGCAGGGATGAATCACACCACCTATTTCTCTGTGGGGGCATGTATTTTGGCTGGTTGATGGCCGTGATGCGTGCTCCCATAGGGAAATGTTGGAATGCGACTGAATAGTGTTTGGTCACATCCTAATGAGGCGGGCGGGACTGCCGACCAGGTATTGGGCAGTCCTGTATATGAGACGGGGTGGGGCGGAAGCAATTCCGCCGACATCGAAATCGGCCCTTAAATGTTTGCCTATCCTATCTTTAAATACCATGCACCCTGCCTTATGGGCAGCTATGCCTCCTTAGGAGGGAATTGTTCGTATTGAAAAGTAGGGTTTATGCCTATCCAACAGGGTTGTTGTGGCAGGTTGAATTTGCCGTTTTAAAATGCACAGACAAGGTATACATGCAGTAATGTTTGCACCGTCAATGTAGTGGGTGGTACAATGGATGCTGCAGTCTACCCTTGACATTTAACTTGCAGGCCCTGATTACACTTTTTACCTTATACTAGGGACTTAAAGATGAGTTAAGTATGCCAATTAGGAGTATAGCCAAGTTCAACATGTTTTAAGGGTAAGATGACATCGCCTTGGGCCACATTAGCAGAGTGCCAGTACCATGATTCAAACACCAGCAGCATCAGTCCAAAATATGAGGGTAATTATGCAAAAAGAAGCATTTTCCATCAAGTAAAAACTGTGTTTCAATTTCAATACTCCAATGGAAGTCAATAATCTTTGCAAATATTGTTAAATATTGTCTCTGCCCAGTTCCATTCTCCTATAAGCCAGCTAGATGAATTTGAATTTAAAAACATTTATTGAGCACGCTTATACCCAGTGGTTTCATGGCGCTTTCAGGACTACGACCAGCAGCAGCAACAGAAAAGACAGGCTAGGCGGCAAAAGCTCTGAAAAAAAGGAAGGTTTTCAAGTTCTTCCGGAACTCCAGATAGGAGGTTGAAGATCTGAGTGTCATAGGGAGGGAGTTCCAGAAGACAGGTGCAAGGGCTGCGAATTTCACCCCGCCTGCTTTCTTTTTCTTAAAGCGGGGTGTGGCCAGGAGTGCCATGTGGGTAGAGTGGAGTTCTCTGCCCGGCAGGTAAGGTTTGATGGCTGAGCATATGAACTTAGGGGCGGTGCCCATCCTGGCCTGGAAGGTGAGGCAGCCTAATTTAAATAAAGCCCGCTCCCTCACAGGCAGCCAGTGCAATGATTTCAGCAATGGGGTGACTCGATGGAATTTGGGCAGCCCATGGATCAGGCGGGCAGCCTGATTTTGCACTAGCTGCAAGCGGTGTATGGCATAAGCCGGTGCGCCGTTATAGATTATGTTCCCATAATCAAGGCGCGAGAGCACCATTGCCATCACAATTATTTTCAGTGCCGGAAGGGAGAAGAAGCGGGATATCTTCCTGATTGACCAAAATCCAAGGGGGATGATAGATACTAAGCAACTGGATCGCTGTTTTGACATGGATTAGAGACCATTTTGGTCACCATCAAGGATGCACATTATTCTCCACCAATCAGCAGCAAATATTTTAACAAATCTCACAAATGTTTTAAATCCATACTTTGTGACCAAAGTAAAAAATGTGGTTCAGCAACTTGTGCAGACCATACTGCCATGCTACGTGGGCGTTACCATAATATTCTACCATCATCCCTTTCCATCATCTATCGTAAACCTTGAATGCACTACTTAGCATGCACCACTTCCCCTCATATGTACTGGAACTCTCTCCCCCTTGACATCGTTGGCAGCTGCTCAGGAAATTCAAATCAGTCCTCAATTCCTATATCATCCATGAAAGTGCATATACCTGCATGTTCCAGTCTTAATAGTATGAGTCCCTTGACAGCACTGCTAAAGACCCTGGCAAGGTTGATTTCTAACCCTTGTCGCCTTTTCAATTATCTTTTCTTCTATCCTCATTATCCTGTCGTAACCAAGTGAGGCTTGACTTAACCTATGATAAGTGATTGCCTTTCTCTTTCTTTGCATTTAAGGGAAGCTCCGCCTCTACTTCCCTCATCAAAGACACATGTGCCACTCCTACTTCCTGTGTTCTATGTGTCAAGAAATGGCTATGTCCTTTACTACTCAGCCCGTAATTCATCTTAGCTTTCATGGAAAGCCTGCATCTCTGCAAGAGCCAGCACAGGGGATTTTTGCCTGTCTGTTAGTTGCTTTGCTGAGACAGATCCTGCCTCAGTGGACCTTCATGCCCTCCTGCCATACTGTTAAAAATGGGTTTTCTGGTTGGCTAAGGTATATACCCAAGCCAGGCTGGACCCACTATGCTAATCAGGGTAAGCTAGATACCCAACTGAGATAACCTGTGCTCACCCTCTGGTAGCATGACACAGAAACAGGCAGGCATATAAAAAGAGGCAATGTGTAAAGTATTTACGAAACACACACACACATACAGTAGCACAATGAGTACACCACAAAATGACTCCACCCTGGTTTATAAAAATAGTTTTCTGTATTATAACCAAAATAGGGGGAAAATGATAAAAAGACGATATATGCTTTTCAAGATATGCATGTTTGCAGAGTGTAAGCAATCATGGTGCGTTCTTGAGAGTAGATAGAGCACTTGCATTCAATAGTCTATCTCCGGTCACCCTGACCAGTTTCACTCCCTTAATCTCAAGTCAGAGGCTCACTAAGAATCCGACTGTAGCCGCATTGTCAAAGAAATTCCCAACAGGATAAAATTGCGGCAAGCCCTCAATCAGCCCCTCAAGACTGTGTTGCAAAGCCATTCCCAGCTGCCTATTAGAGGGATCACCGGGAGTGGCAGGGACCTCCAGGGTCTTATTGAAACACATTACCTGTTTCGGGTGCTTGGAATAAAAGAGGCAGGCCACCTGCGTTTTGTGATTTCGAAGCAGCAGCCTCAGTTCCAGGGCCATGCTGAGTCAGATGTTCTTGTGGCGCTGCATCATCATCAGCGGCAGCAGGACATGGTGTTGCTCAGCAACAGGACAGCTGCCTACTTCAGTGCTGCTGTGTTGTCCACTGAAGCCAGGCACTCATAGTCTCTGAGTGGAGCACAAATGCGCCTGATCTCTCTTCCGACTAAGTGCTTGCTAGACCTCAGCACAAGCAGGCGATCAGGTACGGTTTTCCTGGGTCGCAGTGGGACGACGAGACTCATGATCGGCAGTGGAAGCAGGACACACACAGGCTTCAAACAGAGTGAATTGGTGCCTGATCTCTCTCCTAGCCAAGTGCTTGTTAGACCACAGCACAAACAGGCAATCAGGCACAATCTGCTCGGGTACAAATGTACCTGCCGGACTCATGATGGCAGAGTCCCACACTAGTAAGGGGGAAAGTGAAGTCTATGATGGCACTGAGACTTCAAGAACAGGGGGCACACCAACAAACCCTTGGTGAACACTTTAGGTCATCACAGCACAAAGGTAGCAGGCAGCAGGCCAGCACAGTAAGGCAGTTAGCAAAGTTGCAGTCCCTCCTGCAGCTCAACAAGCAGGTGGTCAACACAGCAGAGCAGTTAGAAGAGTGGTGGTCCCTCTCGTCAGCACAGCAGTCCTTCTGGCAATGTGTAAATGCAAAGCCAGTGATGTCTGGTTACAGGCCAAAAAGTGTCTGATTAAAGGGGGCCAGAGACCCAGTATTTATACCAAAAGTCCCTTTGATTTGGGGGGTGACTTCAAAAAAACTCTTTGAAGTGCACATGTCCCCTTTCAGCCCAGTCCTCTCTGTTAGCCTAGCAATGGGGGGAGGGGTTTAAAACAGCCTTTTGTGTTGAGACAAGACACTACCTAATCAAGTGAAGTGCTACCTCCTTTGCTCCCTCCTGTGTGATGACCCATCAGTATGCAGATGAATGCAGATGCCCTTGAGGGTCCTGTGTTGTGACTTTCTAGAGAGAATGCACAAATGTAGCTGTCACCCAGCCCAACCCAGACCTTCCGGCACCCCAAGCAATAAGTGCAGAGAAATATTCACTTTCTAAAAGTGCCATTTCTAGAATACTAAAATAGTAGTTAAGTCCAACCTCACCAGTAAGTAGGATTAATCGACACCATTCCAAACATGTATAACATCAAAAAGCTAGCCCTCTCTGGTCAGAAATTACAGCTTGAAAGAATATTAAGGAATTCCCAATGCTACCCTATGAGAGGAGTAGGCCTCACAGTAGTGAAGAGCGAAATAGGTTGGTTTTCATTACCAAGACATGCAAAACATAGCAGTACATGTTCTACCTTTTACTTACATAGCACTCTGCCCTTAGGGCTACCTAGGACCTACCTTAGAGGTGACTTAAATGCAATAAAAGAGAAGGTTAAGGCTTTGCAAGTTGTTTCAACTGCCAATTCGAAGTGGCAGTAAACTTCACATACAGGGTGGTCTAACACATACCCTGATCACCCTCCATGGACTGGATGTTCCCTGGCACCTGAGCGTCTTACTGTGGTAGTATTTGCATGCAGAGACACCGGAGATGTGGTCTGCATGAGCACACATGTAAGGGGATTCCCTGTAAAAATGCCTGTGGCCCAGGGCTCCCCAGTTTATTGTTTTGGATCCTCGTCCAGATTTTTATTCTGTGACTGACTCTGCCATGGACGGTGTAATTGAGTGCTGCAGTCCCATGTCGGGTTCCATAATGTTGGAGGTCTTGCATGTCCCTAGCAATGTGCTTGTACTGTGGTGGTCTGGCAGCCAGGGAGGATTGCACTGAGAGGGAATTTCCATTGCGGGCTTGGCCTGGCCATTTGTCTCTCTTTTTGTCAGTCTAAAGACTGCTATGTGTCTTGCTTTTTGAGGGGTTGTGCTTTCTCAACATGCCATGGGTTGAGTCAGGCACAAATGAGTAACCACTGGCTTCTGCTGCCCTGGGTCTGAAATATTGTGCTGTGTCATCTTTTCATAAATATTGTAAGAGCAAGAGATACACAACCAATGTGATTGGGCCTTATAGAACACGCCATGGTACAGGCTCAGTTGGGTCCATCGAAGAGTAAGAAAAGAGCATCTGTTATATAACCGATATTGTATATTTTGATGACGTCCACACTGTATCAGTAGAAGAACACTTATTATACAAATGATCTGTAGAATTGAGTTCACCCAGGTGAGGGGAGTGACCCTCAGGAATGGGCATTATACAACATGCCATAATATATGCTGTGAAGGGTCTACTGAGGAGGGTCAGAGGACAAATAATTAAAAAACTAGCCATAGAAATTTGTGACAACTGTTGTACTCATGGTTTTACCAGTTGTGATTTCCATTGTTACTTGATTATGACAAAGATAGTAAACCAAAGAAAGAAAACCCATTTCCCAAAATACATCAGCCGCAACCAGTAAGCTTTAGTCTACGAAGTTTAAGCTTTATGCATTTCTCATAAGATCCCCTATAAGAAAGAAGTACGAAGTCTTGCTGCTTTGATGCAGTCATACTCTACTATGAGAACCTTATGCTCAGCTGATTTGAAGCTGGCCTTCACACCTCACCACAAAAGAGCCAAAATGGGCAGACGTTCTTTCTGAGCCCTGGCCCAAGCCCTATGGAGCTCTATACCGCCCATGTTAAGAAAGATCTAAAAGCATTTAAGCTTTCGGAAGCAATTAACGACCTGGTTGTTCTCCTCTTAAGTCTAGATTGCCTCTCTTTCCCACTGTTGTCATCCCACCTGTGACTAGCGTTGGGAAGCCCCCTCTTGGGGCCAGCTGTGCACTTCAGAAATCTATTTAACATAACATAACAGTGTTTGGGAAAGGCATACATCCAGATCTCCTACAAAGAAAATAGGCATTTACCAGCAGCTGATGCTTGAAATACCCTGCTGATGTGAAAACAAGCATTGAAAAATAGTTCTTCAATGAAGTTTTAGTTATAATCCAGAGGTGTTGGCTTTGCCAATGTTTGTTTTATGTGTAGCACTGCACAGTCCAAGTGGTATGTATCGAGACATTGAAAAAATGTAAATTAAACTGGCTTAAATTCTAGGAATTTAGGGCCATAATTACTATCCGGCCTGATTCACAAAAGGAATCTGAGACAAAATCCTAACTTTACGACCTTCGGTATTCATAAAAGACATTTAGGAGTAGTAAAGTTAGGATTTTGTCTCAGTTAAACTTAAGTTTTGGTCTTAAGTTAAACTTAACAACTTTACAACTTTTGGTATGTCCAAAGGGCATTTAGGAGAAGTAAAGTTAGGATTTTGTCTCAGTTAAACTTATGTTTTGGTCTTAAATTAAACTTAAGACCAAAATTGAAGCTTAACTGAGACAAAATCCCAATTTAACTACTCCTAAATGCCCTTTGTGAATACAGAAAGTCGTAAAGTTAGGATTTTGTCTCAGATTACTTTTGTGACTTGGGCCCTACGAAAGTGACTCAGTGCATGCCTCAAGCCATATTTACAAGAATATGTGACATCCCTGTGCTTTCCCCTATGCTGGCTCACAATCGGCTGTCATGCACCGGTGCATGCACCCTTGCACCATGGTGGAAGTATGCCTGCGTCGTGGGGAGATTGTTTTTGTGCAAGAAGGGACACCTTCCGGCACAAAAGCAATCAATTTAGGTGATTTCCTCTTTCAATCCGTGCTGTAGAATGCAGCACACATTGCAAGAGGAAACAAACGAGGAGAAATGTAAACATTTCTCCTTGTTGCGTCTCTCTACGCTGCCCCTGGAGTGGCTTAGCATTCTGATGCATTTCCAGGTTTACAATTTCTCGTAATCTGTAAATGCATCAGATTACATGGGAGTTGCGTGGGAACACCCACAGCAACACCCATATCACGCCCCATACACTCAAGGGGTTGCATGAGAAGGGGCGCTACTTACAAGCACATGTAAAGCCATGAGGGTGGCTGTACGTGTGCTTGTAAATATCGGGCAGCAGGTTGCGCCGCAGGTGCGTCATGCAGCGTGACATACCGGTGGTGCAAGGGGCTTGTAAATAAGACCCTTAGTCTTACCCTAGTTAAGTGAAATTCCTAATATCATGCCACTTTGTGTAATTATGTAACAATGGCAGTAAAAATGTATTGCAAATGCCTGAGAACAACAGAACACCTGCATCCGTTTTTCACAGTTCTTTACTTTATTTTGCAATATTTTTAGCACAAAATGTGCCCTCATGTCAAAAATTGTTACAAGGGCATATCTCACTCTAAAATATATCACAGAATCACATATGTGCACTTTGTGTAATTTGGCGTAATTTTGTGTAGTATATGAAAGCAATGTACACAAATTATGCACACCCCTATACATATTATGCTGGGCCTAAAAGAGAGACTGCTTCACCATCCCCTAGTCGCGCTCTGGAGCTGTAGAGTCTGCAGTATAAAGAACGGGCCTCACTATGGGGCATATTACCAAGGAGGGCGACAGGCAAATATCGCCGCGTTAGCGGCCGTTTTCGGCCGCTAAACGGCGATAATTCTATTGCCCTATTCACATGCTGTCGCTAACAGCAGTTAGCAACAGCTTGTAGGTGATAGCGAGCGGTTTGGGGCCCGCTTTGCATGTCAGCGATATTTATCGCTAATGACATGCAAAGTGTGCGTACCCAACACGTTAGCGACTGAAAGCAGTCGATAACGACGCTATCGCCTATTAGCAAGGCAGGCATAGCAATGGAAATATTAGTTCTAAACGCGAATATCTCCAAATACTAACAGCTGCCCAGACCAGTTCTTAGCCATGTCATCCAATGGGAGGTGGATAACATGGCTAAGAGCATTTCGTCGCTAATGCGTGAATATCGCTGTATTCTCAGCGATATTCACGCATTTCGCTGCTATCGCCTGGAATTTTATCGCTTTTCAGATAAACCTTGCTAATAGCAAGTTATCTCAGCGATAAAAAACGGTGATGCGCGGCGATAAAAATATTGCCGCTAAGCCTACTTAGCGATAAATATCGCTATTTGTTGGTAATATGCCCCCTTGTTCCAGTGGTGCGTTCTGGATGTGGCAGGGTATAAGTGGCTGTATCCTGATAAGACGAAAAGCTAATTATTTTTTAAACCATCATCAAATGGAACAGTTCAAATATCAGCAAAATTCTACTGACTGCCAAGACTTGGATGACAGCTCACCCATGCAATGGCTAACAAAGATAAAATTAGAGAAACTGGTAGCTTACGAGACTGAACAAAGGCCCACTCTCCCTCTGTGGTGTTTTTGAAGTTGCGATGGCATGACCTCTGCTAAGCAGATAAACTTGTCTGTGAGGAAATCCAAAAAGTTGACTAGATTCAACTCTTTCAAAACAATTTCTTAAAAGAAGTAAGATTTGACATAGACTCCCAGAGTTCTTGGCTTTCTTGCGAATGTGATTACCAGGGGAAATCTTCCTGGTCCAGGCAGACTGCATCACAAAAACCTACCACAAAAAGGTCACTGAACCTTGTTAGATCACATTCACACCAAATGTGTAAATGTATTGCGACTTATATAGCGCACGTATCACCCGAAGGCATCAAGGCGCTTGCCTTGGGAACCCGTCCTGGCTTTTCCCTGTGAGATAACCCCTACTGGGTATCCCCAGGGTGAAAGCCAGGCATCCCGCAGCGCGTGGGCCGCCGTAGTGGAGATTAAGCAACTATTGCCCAGAGTTGCAGCGTGGGACCCCATGATTAGAATAGGCACCGAGGCGAGAATTATCGAGTCCGTGGACATTTTGGGCTCAGGACCCTGCCGCGTCAGGAATTGAACCCTGGTCCCGGGCCAGACCTCTGCATCAGGGTCTGCCGCTCTAATCAGTGAGCCACACTCCTCCACTACGCCAAACGCCAAACGCCCCAACGCCCCAAAGCAGTAACCAGGCAGAGGTAAATCACTGCCATCATTGGTACCGGCTTCTGCAAGGAATTCCCATTCTCTCCAGGTACCACTGAGGAGATTGATGGTTGATGCATGGTCCTGGTATGAAATATCACAAAGGCTGTCTCAGATTCGGAAATTCCAGTTTTGCAGATGTACTACAAACCGCAAACACGCCAAATGCCGATGTAGGGTGAACTGATATACTTATCGCAACTGTTATTCAGATGTTCATTGGCCTGGACGATCATCCACACCAGAGAAAATTCTTTGCAAACCAGGATCGAATGAAAATTAAGTCCACCAGCACACACGCGTGTGTGTGTTTCTACAAAAGGAGTGAAGTATTCACTATCACTATCCATCTAGAATCTTTTTTCAAAGTTTAAAAAGTTATCTTTAATATGCATGTAGGTGAAAACATGTATGGAACTCCATATATATCTTAGAATTAAATGTGCTACATGTCTTGTAGTTTCATTTAAAAACGTGCTTTTTAAATGTCTATTTGTTTTAAAGGTAACTACCTCATAAAAAACCCGGCCATAACTTCGACCATGTCCATTAACTTGCTTTACCTTAATGTTATCTTGGCTGAGCACCTTTACTATTTTAACTCCTGTCATAGGCAATGTATTCACAGTGATGCTAAGTTGTGGTAATAGTCATAGTTCGAATTCCCACCGAAGTAAGGGGCATATTATCTAAAATGGCGTTAAAAATTCTCGCCGGTTTAGTGGCAGAAAACTGCCGCTAAATGGCCTTAATAATATGCTCTTGAAAATTCCAATAGAAGTCCATGTATTGGTGTGAACCTGGGCTTCTATTGGAATTGGAATTCTCCAGGGCATATTATCAAGCCCATTATCGCCGCTTTAGCGGCAGTTTTCTGCCGCTAAACTGGCGATAATTTTAACGCCGTTCTTGATAATATGCTCCCCAATGTTTTATCACTAATCACAAGACTTGATGTTGAGTGGCTTATAAATGTCAGTACAGCCCCAGGGTGGCAGTTTTGTTCTTGTAACAAGATATGTTCTGATTCTGTAAAGAAGGAATTGAACCAATTAAGGCATTGTTGTATCTTACACATGCAATTCCAACTTCCCAGTCAGTCAGTTGCCAGTCCCTGTTTCAGCTCCTGGTCAAATGTTGGTAAAAATGACGATTCTCCAATTAATATGAAGAGAGAATCTTGATTTCATTAAAGACATACGGAGGCTAACATTATGCAAAATGTGATTATTGTCTGTTGCCTTTTTACCATATGGCATTTTCTTGTTCCTTCTCAGATAACAATCTTAAGGAATAACTTTTTGATGACATTTCTTCACTGTTCTCCTGTGTCATCGCAGCCCACGAGGAAGATAGGAGCCTGCTCAACAGAGTTGTTATGTTAAAGTTCTATTTTATTGTGATGTAATGATATTCTTTAAAGGGCTGCATGTTTGGGCAGCAAATAAAAGTATTTGCACAATGGTAGCCTCCGGTCTTGTAATGAAATCTAGTTTAAATATGTCCTACTAGATAAATAACTTTGATTGATATCTTACTAGCCAAGATGAAGCTTTTTTTTGGTGGTGCTCTAATTTCTCTTTTCTGCTGGCTAGCTATTGATTTGCTAGAGACTTTAGGATAATGAAAAGGTTTGATTTTATGTACAGCTCCAGGCTTCTTTGGAACCCCAAATTCATCTCTGTTAATTCTTTCTTCAAAGTGAGTTAAAATGTGGAGACTCTTTCCAAACTGAAATGTCTAATCCAAACATCATCTACCAATCAGTTGGTAACCACCGTCACCCTTTTTTCAATTAATCTAAAGCCTTTTGGAACCTTCATTTTCTCCAAATGGCCCTTTCACTGGCTTCACATTTAACGATGTTAGGACCCAGATCTCAAATTTCAGCATCATATGCTTGAATACTAGCATACATAGCTGATAGGGTGTTGCCCACTTGTGATGAGAGGACATTGCCATATTTCCAAACAATGGACTTTTCTGCTGCTTCAGCTTTTGTCAGGACATTGACAATGTGATGTTTCTGGCTTAGGGTGTGCAACACTTAAATCCCAAGGTAGGGGTCACTTTCATGTCTTCCAGGAAGTTATTATGTGGAAGAAACTTTGCAGGGGGGCTTGGATCATTGCATGTGGACACGAACGAACGTTCCATCACTTTAGATTTAGAGATATTCATTTTTAAATCATTAGATCCACAGTAAGAGTCTTCTGTCTTTAATGGGGCCTATAATGCCTTAGGAGTGTGAGCTAGCAGTACAGAGCCATCAGCATACAGCAGAAAGGGTACATCAACGTCTTAGACATTTTTACATATTTTGGGAGGCTGATAGCGCATCCTGATGTTGATCATTGATGTAGAGCAGGGTTCTCCAAAGTCGGTCCTGGAGGGCCAGATCCATGCCAGATATTTAGCATATGCCCATTTAGATAAATGTAGTTATCTTAAAAATCTGGCATGGATCCGGAACTCCATGACTGCCTTTGGTGAAACAAGATTCCTGGGCAAAATGTGTTGATGTCAAAAGACAGCTCTTTTCACCTCCATAGAGATTCGAATTTGTTTATAGTTGTTCTATTATGAACTATCCGCATTTGGCTTAAGGTCTCAGAATACAGATTCATAATGCCATTAAAAAAACGCTTTTTCACAAATTCATGTCCTTCAGTTTTTGCCTCAGGTCACACGGTCAAATGTGAATAAAAAGTCTGTAAAGACTGCAATAAGGTTTCATTTTTTACACTATAACATACTTCTGGACAAAACGCGTTAAAACAAAGAACAGTGGCAGGGAGGCATAAATGCTAGCCCCTTGACATGTAGGCTTCCTTTTATTGTCCTTGATCCACACTTATAATTCATCTAAAATAATTTGGTGTAAATCTGTAATCTATATAAATGAAGTTGATTAGTTGATATGATTTAAGATCATGCATTAGCCCCTTCTTGTTTAACGATAGAACTGCACTATTTTTCAGGAGCTTGAAAATTCCAAGTGCGCAATTACGTGAATGTAGTTCACAATTGTAGCCCTCTTTTTAAAAAAGGAAATACCTCTCGGGGGATCATTTTAGGACTGTTAGTGTTTTTTTAAGTTAACAATTTTGGGAGATTATATTGAGTAGTAATGCTTTGTATGTTTGATCTTACACTTAAGGAAATTATGAAATAATATGTATGTAGTGGAAACAAGTTTAATAGTGTGTTTATTTACACAATTTAGCTATGCACATTTTGGTGAAAACTTAATGGGCATAAAATAGATGCTATTGCTATCTCTGTTATCTACTCCTGCATTCGTCCTCTCTCGTCTGGTACCCTTGTGCATCTTCTCTTCCCAAAAACTCTGTGAAAGCAAAGACAACGTGTTTAATATTTTCAAATTATGAAAACAAAGATGCGTTACTTAAACGTTTAGATTACTAGATAGATTGCAGCATTCCAGGTTTCTTCCTGTCTGTTTCAGTAGTTTAACCTGGTCTTCCCCGGTCATGAACAGCCTTGGTTAAATGTTTCATATTTCGTTATATACATCCCCAGATGACAGTGATGTGGAAAAGCAGAAGCCTTTTAGAAAAGTGCTAGGGCTAATGAATAAAACTGCTGACGTGAATTACTCTGATGCGCCATATAATTGATACATGGGATCCTGCAATACTGAATCTTTTCTATGCAAGAATTATGTATAAGAACCCCTTCATTCTATGTGTGAGCCAGATTTCTCCTCTTTTTGTCCCTTTTCGATGCTGTCTGATTATTTCTTGATTTTACTGCTCATTTGGACCTTATAATTATTTCAGATCTTTTACTATTCTGTATTAACTTTGCCTGTTGAAACTTTATGGTAATTTAGTTCAGTACTGCTTGGTTTAGAATTACTGTAATAACACCATTTAACTGTTCTCATGATTAAGAACTCAGACATTGAGTAGTATGTAGGACTTATTAATGCACTCTTCTAAATTGATGTTAGGTGGGGTGCCTTTTAATGCAAAATTGATTGGGACTGGACTGTCCTGAGGTAAATTGTGGTTTTCAGAAAATTTGGAGTGTCATGATTATTGGGGTACAGTCATAATTATTGGAGTATGAGGTTCCACGTCCACAAGACAAAGAGCTTTCCGCCACTTTAGGTGGTCTATTGCCTCCTGCATGTTGGAATAATTAAAGTAATATTCTGCCCATTTCCTTATTTGTTCCACCTCAGCCTTTATGGTTGCTATCTGTTGAAGAGAGGACAGCTACTGCTATACCTGTCAGCCTTATGGTGGTCCTCCCCCAAAACCTTTACCTTTACCCTCCTTTTTCTCTGAATTCGTTTTTTCTGGCCTTAGGACTCTGTGGACTTTACCAGTATTAACCAGTGTTAAAGTGCTTGTGGTCACTCCCTAAAGCATAGTAAAAATGTTTTACACCTGATTAGCATATTTAATTTACATATAAGTCCCTAGTAAAGTGCTATACCATTTATCCAGGACCAGTAACTTAAATGCTACTGGTGGACCTGCAGCACTTATTTCGCCACCCACTTACTAAGTTCCCTAAAACATGTCCCAGGTCTGCCATTGCAGCCTGAATGCATTTTTAAACTGTCAATTCAACTTGCCAAAATTAACACCTTGCCAAGCCTTAAACTTCCCTTTTATTACATATAAGCCACCCGCAATGTAGAAGCTAGGTAGCCTTAGGTAGCTCAAAGGGCAGGGTGCATTGTCATTAAAAGTTTAGACATTTACTTTTTACATGTACTGATAGTAATAAAACTCACAAATCAATGTTTCACTACCATGAGGCCTCCTCTCCCGTAAGATAACATTAAGTTGCTATATTACATTTAATAACTGCAAACTTTTGACTGGGAACAGGTAGGGATTTCATGTTTGGTGTCTTAGAAATTATAATTTAAAATCGTCTTTCATGGTAAAGTTGAATTTTAAGTTACAGGTTTGAAAAAAACACTTTTAGAAAGTAATCCTTAGGTCCTTTTCAGAGGTTTGCATATTTAATGTGAGCCTGAACCTTCAAAAACAAATTTTCAAATAATTGTTTTACTGTTATCTTACACCTGTACATAGAGCACAAGTTATTAAATACATTTACTGATAGACACAACAAATTGACAAGTTGTAAACAGAAACCATCATGAAAAATTATACATAGAAGTTATCACTGTAAATTAATTAGAAACCTAGAGCGCCTGTATTTACTAACTGATAAGAGCACGTTGTCTCAAAAGACTTTTGTACATCACAAAATGATGCCAAAACAATTACATGAATGGTTAGCATGGTCTAAAGAAATAACGACATTTAACACCAGTCAACAATCTGACATTAATGTCAAAGACAAATGTCCATATCACATAGATAAGTGTCCAACATCAATTGCATCAATGTAGGAGTCTCAAATTTGTCCTACTTATACATGTCTAAATTCAAATGGCCCAATAGGGTTGGGACACAAGGTTACACTGTTGTACATGACTGTGGCCAGTTCAAATTTTGTAAATCCAGCCTCCACTTTTATGCCGATGCATTTCGACCTTCTGTGGGCCTAACAACTTTAGAATGCGGACTTCCTAAGGATTCACAAAATTCCATTACAGCCGCTTTATAAAGACCACCTAGAACTATATGTTACTTCACTGTGAACATGAGCCAGAGTTCTCTATAGAATAATGTCACAATTTTTTAACCTCAAAAGGGATTCCCAGGTCTTCCTACCATTGAAATCGCAGGTGTTCCAGCGGGCGCCGAAGATCCTCACTTATCGCTTCCTACAGGCCCAAGACCACCTTTATGGTACCCACAGAGAGAGCCATTTAGTGGCAACTTCGGATTGTGCTCGGTTCAGAGAGGCCAATGCCCCAATGTTTCCTCAGCATCATTGTGAGTGCCCTGTGTAGAAGGAAATGGTCCAGCTGTAGAATGAATTCATCCCGAAACTCCTTAGTAAAAGGCCCATTATCTATTGAAGAACAAGAAAGACATTGTAAATTGCATGTATGTCTCTATCGCAGCAAGGCTGGGCATTTTGCCTGTGATTTTGCAGTAAAACCCAAGAAAAGTAAAACAGCAGCCAGCGTTGATCAGATAAGTAAGGAGTCAGAAAACCAAATCTCCCGGCAAATAGCGAGATCACCTAGTCAAGAGAGAAAGACTGCAAGATCTCAAAATACTCAACAAACATAGGCAATCGAATACCATTACATTTTACCATTTTAGTAACTATAATATTATCATCACAAAGAAGGCAAGTTTCACCCATATTAATAGACTCAGGGACCAGTGAGAATGATTGTGACCTAACCATGGCTGCCCAGTTAGGACTATCTAAAGTAACAAAAGATACCCCAGAGCCCATAAGGGCAGTTGATAGATCTGAGCTATCCTCAGGTTGAATATAATTTTGTACCAGCCCTCTAATATTAGTTTGTGAAAATGGTCACCCAGAAACTTTTGTTTTGATCTGAATCATACTCCAAACTTTGGGGTGATTTTAGGTGTACCAGGGCTACAACATCACAATCCTAAAACGGATTGGGCATTACATGGGGTAGTGTGTCAACTGTTGGATTCTGTGCTTGGATTTGGAGCTTCTTGGTAGCATATTGCCAGTAACCCTGGTGGAGAAGTGTGGCTCACTGGTTAGAGGAGGCAGACCTGGAAGCAGAGGTCAGCCCGGGACCAGGGTTCAATTCCTGGCTCGGCGGGGTCTTGAGTCCTAAAATGTCCATGGACTCGACAATTCTCGCTCCGGTGCCTACTCGATTCACGGGTTCACACTCTGCGACTCTGGGCAATAGCTTGCTTAATCTCCACAACGGCCCCTCGCGGCGGGATGCCTGGCTTTCACCTTGCGGATACCCTGCTGGGGTTATCTCACAGGGGAATACCAGGACGGGTTCCCTAACCAAGCGCTTAGAAACCGCTCGGTGATTTGCGCTATATAAATTCCTGTACATTTACCCTGGATTCCCTACTCTGCATGACAACATGCTACCAAGAAGCTCCAAGTCTAATCACACCATTGGATTTTGCAGTAGCATATGGACTAACAGTTGACACACTACCTCATGTATATCATGATTTCCAGGACATGTAAGATCATGTTAAAGCCGCAGTGCTGCCTCCACAATGAGTTTAAGTCGTATTTTTCTCATTTCTGGGGCCACACTTCCTTGCAGCAGAGTATATGCTCTCCCAGACCCCTGAGACTCAGTACGTGCAAAAATATCTGAATGAACTGCTAGATATAGGTTTCACCTGTCTCTTCTCCCCTTTTATTCATCACAAAGAAGAATGTGTAATTACTTACTTACATATTCCATTGAGCAGTCAATAAGGCTGCTATAAATAACCAGTACCCATTACCATTGATTCCAGTACTGCTAGACCAAGTGCGCAATTCCACCATTTACACTTAGATAGACTGCCGTGGTGCATATCACCTTATCAGTGTAAAAGAAAAAAAGACTGCATAAAAGCTTTCAGGACTAAATTTGGCCTGTTTGAATACACAGTAATGCCTTTTGGCCTGTGTAATGCCCCAGAGCCATTTCAATATTTTATAAAGGAAGTCCTGTGAGATTTTGTAGACGTACGCATTACGGCTGCATTGACGATATCTTAATGTACTCAAACACTAAAAAGGAACACGCGCAACATGTGCGTGCTATTCTACAGTGGCTCAGAGGACATGCCTTGTTTGCTAAATTAGAAACATTTTCTTTCTATGTGAAATCAGGAGATTTTCTAGCTTATCATGTTTCACCAGCAGGAATAATGATGGCTCCCACAAAGGTGGAGGCCACTACGAACTGAATGGCTCCTACAACAGTCTTGAAAGTCCAAAAGGTCCTTGGTTTTGACAATTTCTATAGACAATTTATTTCCCAATTCTCAGAATTAGTCGCACCAATAATACGCTTGTTAAAGAAGCAACAGGATTGTGAGTGGTCTAAAGCAGCAGCACAAGCCTTTAAGATCTTAAAGAGAGCAAATTTGTGCCAGCACCAGTGTTAAAAACCCAAACCAGCCCTTTTTTAGGTTGAGCCAATAGCGGCAGCGTGCATGCACTGTTTGCTCTTCGAGGAATGCAGTAATAGACTATGCAGTGCAAGCTCCGCCCACTCTCCCTGCCCATGTTTTTAATTGGCTTGTGTCATTGTCTTTCGTAAATGCTGCCTTATGATTGATTATGAGGCTTGTTAGTCCCTCCTTATTATGGCCATGTCGTCATTTGTACCCTCCCATTGCTACTGGCCCCTTTACCTCGAGTATTACACAGTAGGGTACTTCTTATTTAGACTGTCAGCATTACTTTGTCCGTGCCTTCTTGCCCCCTTCCACCTCCTCCCCGCCCACACTCCTGTTGTCCGTGATGCAATCCTATAGGTATCCCGTAAATGTGAGCTCTATTGCATTGCAAATGCTTGTTTCTATTGAAAAAAGTTAGCCAATAAGATGGCCCGGCCACTGGTTATGCTATATTATCGGAGTCTTAGAAGGGATCATGCAAACCACCCCATCGAGGGTACAAATTTAGCGGCCATTTTTACTTAATCTATTAATGTTGCAATAGATAGAATTTGCAAACAAATGGACAGTTTCTTGGTGTTAAGTGTAGGTAGTAACTACTGAAAGGGGAAAAAAATATTTTAGCTTTACTGAAAAAATAAAGGTTTATTATCTAGAGCTTTTGAGTTCTATAAGTTATTTACAAGCTATATTAGGTTAAAATACACCTTCATCTTTTTTTTGTGGCGAGCCTACATTTGCATCAGTAATTTATGTTCATTCTATTTTCTTTGCAACTCTTTTGACCGTGCCTGGTAAAGGGTTACTTAAATATGGCAGGCGCAATGACTACTAGTGAGTGGACTGTGCTTGCCCTTTCCTTGACATGAGCTGGGAACGCCTGTCACTCTGGATCTTCTGAGTCTTCAGCAAGAAACATGTTTCTTGTGTCAGGCACCGGGAAGGTGCAGTTTAGGAGAGCGGTACGAAAGTTTATAGACTGCACAGTTTGTGGAATGGGAGTGTGGGTTTGGTGGTAGTCTGCGGATTTTGTGAAAGTGTTATGGGTTTTTGGAGCGATTAAAGTTTGTCAGATCGTTAGATGCACCAGAAACGCTAAGGTGTCCATTAGGATGACGGGCGGATCCGCGCGCCATCCTGACTAAAAACACCCCCCGCCATATTATCATGGCATGGTTGGCCGCGGCGGACGGAAAGACCGTCCGCCACTTTTCCGCCCCGGTCGGCTTGCGGCCGGGGCGGAAAAGGGTTTTTATGGTGGCGGTGTCTATTAGACACCGCCAGCCATATTAGGATATGAATTTGGGAATGCCTTTCCGTGGCGGAAAGGCATGCGGAGTCCCCCTGCAGGGGCCCGTTGCGGGCCCCCAGGGACTCCGTGGGGGTGGGGGGTGCACATCCTGCATGTCAATGCACAACATGACAGGCACCTCACGGTGCCTGTCATGTTGTGCATTGAAATGCACAACGTGCATTTTTAGCATTGCGGCGGGCGGTGCTGAAAGCACCGCCCGCCGCAATGTTAAAAATGCGGGAAGCGCCCGCCACTGTGGCGGGCGCATCTTAATATGTACAACCGGACCCCCGCCCTTATGGCGGGTGGTCCCATTCACCGGTAGGATGACGGGCGGACAAAGTCCGCCCGTCATCCTAATGGACTCCTAAGTCTCCCTCGTTGCGAGTGAGACCCAAAAATGAACTTTCACTCACACCACACAGAGGAAGAAGGCCAAGCCGTAGACCTGAACATTCTGTTCTATTTAGAGCCGTCATCCGAGCAGCCACTGAGCAGTGTTGTCAGTTTTTGAAGTAACTAGCTAACCAAGAGCTGTCATAATATTAACACAATAGTATTTTACTTAATTTGGGAACACATACACATAGCTTATATGAACATATATTGGGTATATTCATAATTGTTTTTTTAATAGCTACCAGTTCAAGTCTGACATTGCTCAATACACAGGCTTAATCTGCCGGGACTATAATGCGGGATTTTTTTTTTTTTAATTACGTGGCAGGAAACCTTGCTATCCAATTTAGCCGACTTTCTGATGCTCCACATGCTAGTCCAGACTTTGATTTGTCAAATGCTGGGTGTGAGAAGATCACCTATTTCTCATCCTGCCTGGGATTTGTAGTAGTGATGCTGTTTCATATAGTCGGAACACTCCAGATACCAGAATGCAAAGAATACAATCGAGTGTGTATGAGCTTTTTTATTTTTTATTTATTTCTTATATGGGGCACATTTAGGGATTCCGTTCAAGATAATATGGCCACTTTTTGCATGGCCTTTGTGTTTTTTAGGTCTCGCCTAGCTATCGCATAAGCAATTCTATGCAAGATGTTAAGTAAGGGGCATTTTAAAGTGCTCCCAAAGGCTGCAGGCGGATCGGGTACAGTGCATGTGCGCTGGGCACGTGCACCAATTGTCAGCCTGGGTGATCACTTTCGTGGCCGCTTTGATGTTCTCAGTGAGCCGCGGGGCCACTGAGAACATCATAGCAGCCGCGAAAGTGATCACCCTTGGCAATGTTTACTCTTTACATTGGACTGTAGCACATGGCGTCCTCTGTGTTTTCGTGCTTCCATTAAGAAACATTTGCTTCAAATGCAAACATTGGCCCCAGCGGTGCACCGTGTGTGCACAGACCCGTCCTTTTCAGGTGATTGGAAATGGAACGCACAGGCTGCCCCTGTCACAGGAACCACTCGCTCGCGTTCATCCTTTTCTGCTCTGCATAACTGGAAATGTGTACTCGAGCGAGCCTGTGCTCTGCTCAGGTTGTCATCATTGGACTGCAGTGTTTCCTTCCAGAAACTCTGACCTTCTGTTCGTTTGTTTCTTGCCTTTTGACAGTGGTATACATTAGGCGCCAGGTTTCTTTCCGCTCACGTGCACTTCCCTCCTAATAGCACCCATTAGTCTGCGTGAGGTCCTCTTTCGTTGGCGCTGCTGTTTCACCATTTTTGCTATCTACCCCGGTTACTATGTAACTGTTGCTAAACCTATGTTTAGTAACTGTGTGTAAATCCTTGTGTTTAGCCATTTCTGGTAGAGGTTTGGAATCTTTTTTATATGAGGTTTTGCTTTTTTTTAAATTGTGTTTGTTTGCAGCAGTCGTCACACCCCACAACCTCCTCAGTCAACCACTGTCTCCTGAGCGATGGAATATCCTCAAGAACCACAGTGCAGGCCAGGCTGCCCCTGCGGCACTGGTGCGTCCCTGTACCGCTTCCCTTTAGTGTAGTCTCACTCTTTCCACCGACTGGTCCCTGTCCTGGCCACGTCGATCTGGAAACATGATTCTGTATGATAATGCATACCACATCCATTATGTTATGGCGTTCATTTCCAAACTAGGATTCTCTTAATGCGTATAATTGTACATAGCCTCCTTAATCCAGACCTTTTGAACTGAAGTTCACCTCTTACTATCGATATAATTTACTTATCATGAGCAAAAGTAACAAAATACCGTAAAACGCATGCCTTTGGTCTTTAGACATAGATTCTGCTTTGGCCTGTCTGCTGTAAAAAGGAAACTGAGATACCACCCTTTTTCCTGCATTACAAACCAGGTCTACATGACTCGGTAAACTGGTTTGGCCTTTATCACTTTTTATACAAAATATCATTTTCACATAATGAGGCTGTGGGTACAGACACAGACAGGAGGACTAGGCACATGGGGTCTGGGCTGCATGCGCCATAGGGGCAGGTTGGTCCTGCACGGTTCTTCCTGTGAGCAGCTCTTTGGGTGTTATGGTTTGGTCTACTCCAAACCCCTCCGCTACCTGGCCTGAATTGCTTAATCCCAAAAGGGCACTGTCTTGCAAGGTTGTATTATATTTGTTTCATGTCGCTACTACATTTGCAGCATGGTTTGCGTTCTTCAGCTTTGCACAGCTGTCATTCCCTGGGTCATTGTGGTCTGACTGGCGGGACTTGTTTCCTAGTCCTCTGCAGGTTCTTCACCTCTCCATTCTGCGTCTTCCTATCTGTGCATCAGAGGTTTTGGGGTCATACCTTCTGCATGAACTCTTACCTGAGTTACGTCAGGCCTGGCCTATGTCTTGCACACCCAACCACACCCAACCACACATACACACAACCACACCAACCACACAATCATGCACACAACCACACACACAACCACCCAAAACCACACACACACAACACACGACACACACACAATCGCACACACACAACCACAGACACACACACACAACCACACATACAACCACACACACACAACCACACACAACCACACACACAAGCACCACAACACACACAACCACACACACACAAACACACACAACCACACACACATACACACAACCACAACCACACACACAACCACACACACAACCACACCCAACCACACACACAAACACAACCACAGGCACACACACAACCACATATACAATTACACACACAACCACACACACACAACCACACACACAACCACAAACACAACACAACACACACAAACACAATCACAACCACACACAACCACACACACACCCACACACACATTCACACACAAAACCACACAACCACACACACACAACCACTCACACAGCCACACACACAACTACACACAACCACACACACAACCACACACAACCACACACACAACCACACACACACACAACCACACACATACACAACCACACACACACAACCACAACCACACACACAACCACACACACAACCACACACACAACCGCAACCACACATACAACCACATGCACAACACACACAACCACAAACACAAACACAGACACACAACCACACACAACCACACCGTCAGTGCATACTTTTACCAGACACAGACACCATCAGTCCACAGTGCACGCTTTCACCGTGCACAAACACCACCAGTCATCAGTGCACGCTTTCACCGGGCACAAACACCACCAGCCTTCAGTGCACGCTTCCACCAGGCACACACCAACAGACGTCAGTGCATGCTTTCACCAGGCACACACACACTACCAGACGTCAGTGCACGCTTTCACCAGGCACACGCACACCATCAGCCGTCAGTGCATGCTTTCACCAGGCACACACACACCACCAGCCGTCAGTGCACGCTTGGCACACACCACCAGCCATCAGAGCACGCTTTCCCAGGCACACACACCACCAGTCATCAATGCACGCTTCCACCAGGCACACACACCACCAGCCGGCAGTGCACACTTCCACCAGGCACACACACCCCCAGCCATCAGTGCACAATTTCTACAGGCACACACACCACCAGCCATCAGTGCACACATCAATTGTTAACACATCCAAAATTAACTATTGTAGCAATCACAGTATGGCACACTTTACTTTTAAACATATTCATCTAAAGAGCAGCATGCCACAATTGCAACAAAAAAAATACTAATTTTGTTGGCCTACAATTTTTAGACTTTTGTTGCAATTGGTGTTGCAATATTTAGCAATGCCAATAGGTCAAACGTAATTAATGCGAGACCTATTGCATTGCAAATGATTGTTTACATGGTCACAGACTTCGATAATTATTAATCAGAGATGGTCAGTGTACCATGATTTTACAGCACTTTTCCCTGCAGGTGGATTGGGCTCAGTGTTATTAGTTCTCCATATTTGTGTTGTATTCCTTTTCCCCTGATTTGTTTTTGTGTGTGCATACGTAGCTCAATCAGCTTAAGAACATGAACTAAGGCTTGCATGAATATGGGTGTCAATAATATTGCTGTTCGATTATGCACATTTTATTTGTCCTGAAGGATTAGATGGGCGGGTTTGCCACAGCAAGATTAAGTTGCATATACTTTACCCCAACGGGTGCATTGAGTCTCTGAGCCTTAATAGCCAAGCCGTTTCTGGACTGCTGATCATGTAGGTCTAACTCCCGATGTCACAGGCTACAAGTTTGTGTGCCTGTTACATTTTATGATAAAATGTAGCATGATGGTTTGTGCATATTTTGCCGGGATTTGTTTGTCAACTCCTAATCCCAGGTTTGAATGATCATAAAACAAGTGAGGGGGTTAATATGCTCTGCGCAGAGCACCGTGTAATGTGCATTAGGTGCAGATGACGTGTAAATCCTAGTAAGATAGCACAGTGGGTTCGTTTGCATGTTTTAGAGAAAAGTGTGCGAGCAAGTTATGCAGTTTGTGGTGAAGACTTCAGTGTCATTTGTGCCTGTTGCTACTATATGCATGCAACAGAGAAGGCCTTGGTTAGAATCCTCGCAGGGCTGGCTTGAGCAGTCACTTATGTGCGATCAGTGGAATGAGTGCTATTACGTTAGGTGGTAGTTAAAACTTTTACTCTGTAGACAAAAATAATTAAGTTTATATGTTATGCTGTAGAAAGAGTAATTGTTAGTGTAGTTGTACACGCTAATCTACATACACGCAACACATTACGAAAGGGTTATAAATGTTACAATGTTATTGTCCATGACTAATAACGAAGGATACAGCATATCTGAAGTCTTTCTTCCTTGTGCAACGGGAACATAAGATCGTCAATCTTTCTTAGTAAATAATGTATTTTTTGGTCAAGCCTAGCGGCAGTGTGAATGCTCTGCCCGCTCTGCGAGGCATGCTGTAGTAGGGTACTCCCCGTTTGTATTTGTCATTGGCTTTGTGTCATTGTTCTTCAAAAATGCTGGCTTCTGATTGATTATGAGGCTTGTTAGTCCTGTCTTGGTACCACCTTATCTCCATTTGTTAACGCCCATAAGGACTGGACCTTTTACTTGGCTTGTTACACGGTGGGCTTTGTCTGGTGGGTGAGCACTATTCTGATAATGGACACTGATAGGGCCAATGGCGGCTGCAGCGCTATGCGCTCTAAATTGTATACTTTTTACTTTAATGATGGTGGCACTTGCTTTAGGGACACCGCGGTCACTTTATTTATTTATTTATTTATATCTAGCATTCATGTTGAGCAGGGCGTCCACTTCTGGGACACCGCACTCTGTTTAATTATGATTTTTTTTAAACTTTCATAATGAGCACGGTGCCCGCTTTAGGGACACCGCACTCTGTTTTTTTTTCCTTTAAAACTGAGCCTGGCGCCGATTCAAGGACACCACGTGAAGTGTCTTTATATTTTTTTTAAATTTAACACTGAGTGCGGCGCCGGCTTCACGGAAATTTCGCTCAGTTTTAAAGTAAAAAAAAGAAAAAAACTAGTGCGGTGTCCTTAAAGCAGCCCCACGCTCAGTTTTAAACTTAATCATTTGCAATGCAATGGGTCTCACATTTACGCTAGTTTAAGCTATTGGCATTGTAAATGACAATGCCTTTTATTTATGTTTTAAAAAACTAAAATAATAGGCATTGTCGTTTACAATGCCAATAGCTTAAACTTGCATAAACGCGAGACCTATTGCATTGCAAATGCTTTTTGTGGAAGCTGATGCTGTCCCAATATTTCCCTCCCAAAGCTTACTACTCATGCAACCTGCTTCCTGCAGAGAAGAATTACACAGTGGCTGAAAGGGAGCTTTTAGCAGTCAAGTTAGTGTTTGCAGAGTGAGGGTATCATCTATTATTATTTATTTATTTCAAGGGCCTCTCACCCGGTTAAATGTGTTGGCTCAATTTTTTCACCGCCTTTGATTTCAGAATCACGTACCACCCAGGGACCAAGCAATTGCTTTCAGATGTTCTCTCATGAATAGGACACTCTCTAGAAAACAATCCTGAGAAAAATCCTCCCAATATTATTCCTGCTCAAAGAATTGTAGCTGTTAGTGATATGAACATTTTTATGTCAGCGGTTAACAAAGGACTAAGGCAGCTGAACCCTCAAGACTGGATTTAACATCCCAAGCAGAGTATCAAAGACAACTTATTCATGCTAATAATTTGTACATACCAACCCCAGATTTGCAGAAACAGCTGATAAAGTGGAACCATGATTCTGAGAGGACACCCTGAAATTCATGAGACATTAGAAAACCCTCGGAAACATTTCTGGTGGGAAAGCATGAGAAAGGACTTGCAGAACTATGGGGCTTATTTACAAGCCCATTGTGCCGCCGTTGTACCACTTTTTGCGATGAATTGGTGGCGCAATGTGACTGCCTATATTTACAAGGCTATGTAAAATCATCCAGAAGGACTTTTCCTGACCATGTAAATGTGGGCCGCTTTCATACATTTCTCTGCATGAAAAGGGCATTCCATGGGTGTTACTGTAGATGTCCCCAAGCATCATTCATGGAACCTGACACATTTCCAGATTTACAAAGTGTTTTAGAATCCCACGCCTCCCCAGGGGAGATATGTGAGTGGCGCAACGAGGTGAAATACATTAATTTCTCCTTGTTTTTTATTTTTCTATGTGTGCTGCATTCTGCAGCACACATGGAAGGAGTAAAATGGCATTAATGGTTGTTTTTGTATTGGAAGGTGTCCCTTTGTGCACAACAAAAAACATCCCTTCCACGCAGGCAAGGGTGACTCCGTTGGTGCGCGGCTGCTGTTTGGGTGCCGCTGCAGGGGAGAAGGACAGGAATGCACCATGGGCCAAATGTATGAAAAACGCATTTTGCGATTTTCAAATTGCGATATTTAGGGAATCGCAATTAGAGAATTGCAAAATGCAATGTATGTAGGATTTGCTAAATATTTAGCGAATCCTACATATTCCTTATTTGCAAATCGCAAATTGAGATTCACAAATAAGGAATAGCTTCCCATTCATTCCTATGGGCTAGAAGGCCCAAAGGAATGAATGGGAAGACATTCACAATAAGAGAATCGCAAATTGAGAATGCAATTTTAAGGTTGCAAGGGTGTCAATAGGACACCCTGTTGCACCCCTGAAATAAGCATGTGGTGCACATACATGCTCTAAGAGCATGTATGTGCGCCACATGGCACTTTGAAAAATGCAAAAAAGAGAATTTTTCAAAGAAATCGCAATTGACCACCAACCTGAAGTTGGTGGTAATTTGCAATTCCTTAAGCCAAAATCGCACAACTTGTGTGCTTCCTACATTGCATTTAAAGAATCTCAATTTGGGATTCCTTAAATGCATTTGCAAAATAGGGAATAGCAAATTTTGCGGTTCTTTATTTTGCAAGTGGGTTTTGTGTGCTACATGGCACACTGCCTAAATTGCGATTGCAAACATGAAAATTCTGCAAATTTCAGTGTTTGCAATCACAATTTGGCTTCATACATATGGCCCCATATCTTGTAGGTATGGAGTATTCCTGCCCGTTTATTATTATGCACAGCAGTGCAGCAGGAAGGCTTGCTGAACTGCCATGCGTCAAAATAAAGTAAATGAGGGCCTGTGTTTCTACTTGTCCAATATGTGCTCAAAATAAACCGCAGCACATTGCACCCTTTCGTCTGCTCCAACCACTGCCTATACCACCCAAGCCATGGCACACTATTAGTGTACACTTGATTACGGATTTACCTGAGACTAACTTAGTGCAGCCTTACAAATTGTGGTAGCTTTGTCATCTTCTTACCACCCACAAACAGACGGGCAGAGCAAGCAGATCAACTAGTCCTTAGAACAAACTATTTGCTGTTTACTAGCTGACATTACTTAGTCAATGGAATAAAACTCTACAACTCTACCATTTGTTTCCAGGCAGTTTATCTCCGAAGGTCTCTTCCTATTTTGTTCCCAGATGGTTCTTCCTCCACACCATCAGTCGCCGAATGGCTACAAGAACTACATGATATGCAAGATAAACAAAAGCAAAACAAACATGAAAGTACAGGCTGACAAGAACAGAACACCAACACCAACACCACCATACAAAGTAGGGGAGTTGGTATGGCTACCCGCACAAACCTTAAAAGTTGAAGGTACACAGAAACTACTACCGCAGTTTATTGCTTCCTTCCCAATTACAAAAAGTCTGACCCCTGTTATAGTGAGACTACAACTGCCTGTTGAGTGCACAATTCACTGAGTATTTCATGCTTCCTTGAACAAGCCATGTCACCCTAACACCAAAAAGGGCTCACTGCACCCCCCAATACTAATAAACGGCCTCCAAGAGTACAGAGTCAAGCATATACTAGATTAAAAACACATCCAGGGAAAAGTACACCACCTGGTTGACAGGAAAGGGGTTGACCCATGAGAACCAGCTTCTCATGTACACACCCTTCACCTTGTAAAGCGATTCCAGTCCCTCAAACCCACAAAGCCTCACCCTGTAGGACAGCCCTTGAGGGGAGCGACTGTCATGGTCCTAGAGATTTCTGGTTTTCTCGCCCTCCAGAGCATTCATGAGAAGCCAAATACACCATGCATTTGCAGCAATGCCTGCGCCTCAGAGCATCCATGACAACCCATACACTCCATGAGTGTAACTATGCCATGCACCTCATTGCTGTATTATATGTCTTACATGTGTCATGGTTCAGTACTGAAACTGATTTTAAGAGTCTTCTCCAGTTTACAGCACAGATGCTTCTTGTTTTATGCCAAATCCCTGGTCGCAGTGCTAGGGTCGAGGACAGAACCAGAAACTTACATGGACAACCTCCTTCATATTTGTTTGTAGGTAATTGAATAATTGCTTCATTACACGCCACGTGCCAATTGGCACCTGCCAAGCACCAGCCAACAGTTCTCTATGTGCGCTGGGAAGCACGCGGAATGCCGTCTATTTAAACCCCCCCCCCAATGATCTCAGAGCTTGGCCTCCTTGACCATAGATCCTAACTTGAGCTGGCGACTCTGTTCTATAGGCTCCCGTCTTCAGCTCCAATATCTCCTCAGACTCCTGGGTTTGGGAGAACTCCTTTACTTCCTGTGCCACTTCCTGTATCTCGCATCCTATACAAAAAAACAAAAAGAGAGAAAGGATGCCAGAAAATAAGGTATTGCGGCTCTGTGGCTTGCAGAAGCAGCATCTCATCGAAGACAAGCTAAATCCTGCATTTCTGGTTATCACGTAAGGTGATTGAGATGCTCTCAATAGTGGCATCTGTGAGCAGTTATTGTAACAACATTCTTGGCAATTATAAACTGGTAAACATTTTAATGACTATGCTTTGGTCATTAAAAGATTGATAGAGCATTGTTTAAGCAACGGGTTGTTTTCATGGCATGATACTTGTTTCAGAGACTATCGGCCTGATTCATGAAGCTAAATGCACTCGCAAAAGGGCCAGATTCTCAGAATCTGGCCCTTTGCAAGTGCAATTTTTGCATTTGGGATTCATCATCCCAAATGCAAAAATCGCTAATAAAGAATTAGCAAATATGCGAGGATTAGCATTTAAGGAATCTCTATTAGAGATTCCTTAAATGCTATTCATGACACATTTAAAAATTGCGAATTTGCAATTTTGGCCCGCTATTTACCGAGAGGTCAGACCTCTCGGTAAATAGCAAAAACTTAGAAAAATGCTTTTAAAAGCATTTTTCTAAGTTGCATGTTGCACACACACATGTCCCTTGGACATGTGTGTGTGCAACACCTGTTTCAATTTGCGTTTCAGGGGTGCTACAGGGTGTCCTTTGGACACCCCTGGCACCCTTTCAATCGCTATCCTATTTGCGAGTAGCAAATTGCTACTCGCAAATAAGGAAATGTATGTAAATGTATAGGCATTTATATAGCGCACTACTTACCCGTAGGGTCCCAAGGCGCTTCGACCGCTGCGAAACCCTTCCTGGCTTCCCTGAGAGATGGTCCCTTAATGGGTATCTCCAGGGTGAGACCAGGCATCCCCGGCGGTCTGGTGGGGCCGTTAGTGAAGATGAGGCAAGCTAATGCCCAGAGTTGCCGAGTGTGAACGCTGATCAAAGTGGGCACCGAGGCGAGAGAATTATCGAGTCCGCTGACCCTGGTCCAGAAACCTGCCGCGCCGGGAATCGAACCCTGGTCCCGGGCCGTCCTCTGCTCTCGGGTCTGCCGCCTCTAACCAGTGAGCCACACTACTTCACAATACTCCCCATTCATTCCTATGGGCCTTTTGGCCCATAGGAATGAATGGGGAGTTATTCCTTATTTGCGAGTAGCAATTTGCTACTCGCAAATAAGGAATGTGTAGGAATCGCTATTAATTTAGCAATTCCTACATGAATACCGTTTTGCGAGTCTCTAATAGCGATTCCTTATGAATCTCTATTAGAGACTCGCAAAACGGTACCTTGATGAATCAGGCTGTATGTTTAGAGTGTTATAGCTAAGAACATAATTCAAGTCTCACGCTCAGAGTGATACGGATCCTGCAGTGTGAAGACAACATGTGGCAGTGATCTGCGATCATGACTTTCTATATATTTATCGCATATGGTTCCAATATGTGTTAATTCATGATACAGTGATTCAACTGTATATATTCATTGAGAAAAGAGGATTAGGTATTATAAGTCAATCATGTGCTCTCCTCGACTAAGGTAATAGATGTTTTCTGTTCACACAGATATACCAGATGCAGTATAATAAGTCTGTGAGCAGTTGTATCCTTCAGAATTGTTGACTCAGAGAAGTACTGTAAGGCTGTTCAGCATCTCTGTATTCTCTGATTCCAAACCCCTTTCTCCTTGGGAACTATCTTGGGTGCAGTGACAATTACTGCTAACCGTGCTAGTTCTCAGGAGGATTTGGGAAATAATTTCGCCCCATAAGAACCGCCTGGAGTTCAGGTGAGTGGCTTGCGACATGTGTGTGCTATTGGTCTATAAATAATTTACAGTGATTGCTATCTAAAATACTTTAATGATGTTTTCTGTTTACAACTTGTCAATTTGCTGTGTCTATCACTAACTGTTTTTAATACCTTTTCGCTCTATGTACAGGTGTAAGATAACAGTAAAACAATTTTTTGACAAATATAAAATGTGTTTTTGAAAGTTCAGGCTCGGAGTAATCACACAGCCTCTGAAAAGGGCCTAAGGATTTATGGTTTAGGCGGGTCTTCTTATTTGTGATGTAATTTGTATGATTCCCGCCTCCTGACTCCTCAACTGGATCACTCTCTGTATGTGGATTAAAATAAAAGTTGACTTTATCCTACCCTATTTGGTGACTGCAGCTTGTGTCCGGCTCACATGACTGGGTGTAGTTGGCAGTTGCACGTTGTATCTTTGACTCATACAGCCACTCAATAGAGGGATTAGGTGTTCCTGGATGTCTCATCAGTGCAGGAGGGGTCGGAGCTGGACACTGCCCTATTTGCAAACCAATAGGATATGCCCTGCCATCACACAAATAATTTCAAGCTAGTGCATTGTGCCTACTTCCAGGCTGGAGTCAGGACAAAGGAGCCAGGACATTCAAAGCACTTCAAGGAGAAAGTCTAGAAATGTTCCCTATTTCAAAGAAGGCACCATATATAAAAATAAGACCCTCTAATCCTCTCTTCAGTTCACTTCTGGACCTGTGGAAGGACTCTCAAAGGACTGCCTGCTGCTGTGGCCTGCTGTGTACTTCAGAATGCTGCTTTGCTACACCTAGAAGTACTGCTCCACTGTCCAAAGCCTGCCTTGAACCCTCAGAGGCCTTCCCAGTTGCTTGAACCCTGTTCAACTGCTTGAACGCAGAACTACTGGAGTGACTTTAAGGGATAGTTGGCTGCGCTCCTGATCAAAACCTCAGGGACAGAAAAGGCTCTATCCATATGACACCCTCACATGAACCCAGCCTAAGTAAGGCCTGACCTTCCAAGTAGAGCCTCTCCAGTCCCGGGTCCTTGAGATTGGAGCTAAACATTCCTAGATAGACAAAATCTAAACCTTCGGGACTTAGATAATTTTTGGCTGTAAAGTCATTTGAGAACCGAGAGGAGACTGGGACCTACCTCTCGCAATCTGCCCAAGCTAACTTGATGGTCAGCCTGACTTTGCAGCAGCCTCCACTGCACTCTTCTCTGCAGCAGCAAATCCAGTTCAGCGATCCTTCACAGAAGAGATATCTGGCCTCGTGGAACCCTTATCGGCAACAGCTTGCAGCTTCGTCCCACTAGAGGTTTTCAACTACCATAAAGGAAACTAACTCAGAACATGGAAATCTTCGCCAGGACTTTGTCCTGTGGCTCCGTGACAACAGTACCTTGTTGTATATTACCTTCTTTTATTTCTATGCTGTACCACCATTCTTACCTGTGTTCTAAATTCCAGAATGTAGTTGGCTCTGTTCCCTCCTAGCGTTCTAGGTAGTGACAGTTTGTGCCTGGCCAGCTTGTGTCGTGGTTGCTTCTTGCTATTCTTCTACAATAAATCAACTGAACATCTACGTGGTTTCCAGCCTCATTTACCACAATTTCTGGCGACGTCTTGAGCGCTGGCCAGCAAGCTTCAACAGAGATTTCCATTTTCCAGTTGGTACTTAAAATATTGAAGACATCGTTCCGGTTGACACAGCGGAACACAGCGGAACATCCACGACGAGAAACGAACCTGCTGCGTGTGGACTCCGTCTATCTCCAGGAGGTGCCCCTCAAATCCGGCTAAAGATACTCCTGTGGTGTACCTGTAAGTACTTTTAAGCTCGAGCGCAAAGCTAACCCCAGTAACGGCAGTGGATCTGACGTCACCGTCTCCCTGCTATTGGAGCTTGTCGCCTAGGAGACACCAAAGCTTGCGTTTGCGTTTCAGGACTTGATAGGCGGATTCCAAGCCTCGTTTTCGCTAGAGGCAGCCATCTTAGCTTTGGAAAAACTAAAGCTTACAATTCAAGAATTGATAAGCGGACTCCAAGCCTCGTTTTCGCTAGCAGCGGCCATCTTAACTCCTTTTGTTTGCCTGCCAAGCCTCAAAATCGATAAATAAGGGTGACGGACATCTTAACTAATTTGAACGCGATAATTCATTGCAGAAACCCTTTCTTTATCATTTCTGTCACAACTCAGCGCAAAGACATCGACTTGCAGAGGTTTACCAGTCTCCATGCAACAGAGGTATGCTTAAGACTTAATCACATATATAACCTGATTGTGCTAAATTAATCGTTTATCTTATTTTTGACTTAAATACACCATCTAAATGGCACAACAGTTCGTAGTTACATTACCTCCTCAGTTTTTACCCGAACCTGGTGTTCCTGAGATACCATGGGAAGACTGGTATATAATGTTCGATAATTATCTTGAAGCGCTAGACGGACAGGAATTTTCACCAAAAAGGAAAAAGGCTATCCTTTTAAGCACTCTTGGCAAGGAAGGGCAGAGAATCTTCAGATTTTTACCCATCACACTAGGAGCTAATACACAAGATATTGATGAATTTAAGGAAGCGGTTGATCGTCTCGAAATCAGATTTGCAAAAGAAGAGAACCTGATAATGAACCGCTATAAATTCTACACACAACGCCAAAAAGACTCAGAGACAATAGATGACTTTGTAGCTAGACTTAGAGAGTTGTCTATTAAGTGCAAGTTCGGCGCTATGAACGATGAACTTATTAGAGATCAACTGGTAGTACAGTGCTCAAGCAGAAAGATACAGGAGAGGTTATGGGCTGCTAAGAACCCGACCTTGAAAGATGCAATTGACTTGGCTAAAGTAATTGAAGAATCCAGCAAATGCATGAAAGTACTAGACTCACATAAGTCTTCTCCTCATCAAGAAGTCTCTGTTGTTTCTGACAAAGGTAATATGGCGGAGTGTGAACATTGCTGCGGAGACAATGTTGCTGTAGTAAAAAACAGACCCAAACTTCCTGCGAAGAAACAACCAACAAGTAGATTTTGCAATAGGTGTGGCAGTAATAGCCATTCTTCTGAAGCTAGGTTTTGTTTTGCAGCAAATAAAGAATGTTTGAAGTGCGGAAAGGTTGGACATTTCTCCAAAATGTGCAGGACAAAAGCTAGGCAGAGGGTTGCCATCGTTGATGACTATGCTGATGACTCTGTAACTGAACCTGATAGACTCCTAATTATTGATGATGTCGATGTAATCTGTGATGATCCAAGACAAAACAGACCCAAAGCCATTTTTAAGATCGATTCCCATGAAGTGTTGTTGATGGTTGACACTGGTTCTCGCCATACCATCATACCAAAGTCCACCTTTGACACTTTTTGGGAAAGGGTAGAATTGCATGACAGTGACATCTCACCTAAAGGGTTCAATGGTCAGAAGATTGAAATTCTTGGGTTCTTCGAGACTGAGATAGTTTTTGAGAAAAGGTCTATATTTGGGAAAGTTTATGTTTCAGTTGACGGGCCCCCCATCCTGGGTTGGGTACATCAATATGACCTATATATAGTAATCAACCCAAGAGCAAAGAATCAAATTATGGTTGTTGATGATGACTCCGTCGAATTTATCCTCTCTGAATTTGGGTCTGTGTTCAAGGAGGAATTAGGTGAGCTTCGGGGATATGCCCATCTTATTAAACTAAAGAAGGGTAGTTTGCCTGTGCAGCATCGTGTACGGAGGATTCCCATTTCTATCCGTGAAGAGGTCAGACTCCTGATTGAGGAGATGCTTCAATCCGGTGTGATTGAGCCTACAGAAGCATCAGAATGGGTTTCGCCCGTCGTGATTTCCAAGAAATCAGACGGAAAATTGAGATTTTGTGTGGACCTCAGGTCCCTGAACAAGTGTGTCGTTGCAGACACATTCCCATTGCCCAACATTGCAGAGATGGTGTCCACTCTTCAGGGAGCCAGATACTTTTCCAAGCTCGACCTGAAGAATGCCTACCATCAGGTTAAACTCCATGAGTCTTCGAAACACCTCACTGCCTTCATCACCCCTGATGGGATCTTCCAATTTACTCGTCTTCCCTTTGGGTTGATATCAGCAGCGAGTGTGTTCCAGAGACTGGTCAGTGAAGTATTCAAGGGGCTAAACAACGTGGTATTCTTTCAAGACGATATCTTGGTTTTTGGAAACACTGTAGCGGACCACAACCTTGTGCTAAGAAATGTTTTGCACAGAATCTGGGACACTGGCCTTACTTTACGTAAGGAGAAGTGCTCGTTTCTTGTCCAGAACATTGAGTACTTGGGACATGAGATCTCAGTCAACGGAGTAAAACCTAAAAAGAATCTTCTTGATGCAATACGCCTAGCCCCTTGCCCATCTGACAAGGACCAGTTACGGTCATTCATGGGTTTAATCGAATACTACTCCAAATTTGTGGAGAGATTCTCAGAGAAGACCTTACCTCTGAGGGCTTTAATGAAGAAAGGTTGCAAATTTGCTTGGGGCCCAGAATTAGAAAAGTGTTTCAAACAGATCAAAGAAGCTATATGCAGTGCGAAGGTGCTGGCACCCTTCGATACCTCAAAGGCTTCAACTCTCTTGGTGGATGCCAGTGCTCACGGCCTAGGCGCTGTTTTGTTGCAGTCTCATAAAGATGGTGACAAGCCTGTTGCGTTTGCTTCACGCACCCTTTCCAAATGTGAACAGAATTATTCTGTCATAGAGAAAGAGGCTCTCGCTGCTGCCTGGGGTGTTCACCATTTTCGACCCTATTTATGGGGCATTCGGTTCAACCTCAAAACGGATCACAAACCCCTTATCCGCATCCTTTCCCCTGGCGGGGGAGCTTTTGGTTCTCCAAGGTTGGCGAGGTTGGCTTCTAGACTCCAGGAGTACCACTTTGACATTTCCCACATCTCTGGTTGGAGGAACTTCCAGGCTGATTGTCTGTCTAGGTTGGCTGTTCCTTCTGGTACCGATGTTGGCTTTAGTCTGGAGAGTCTTGATGAGAATGTTGCATGGATTGATGATATTCTTCTACTAACTGAAAGCTCTTTCTCTCGTTCTGAGTGGGTGGATGCCATGTCTCAGGATAATGTCTTACAGGAAGTCATCCAACTGATAAAACTTGGTTCCCGCAGGGAGAGCTGTGTCCATGTTTCAGTTCGGCCCTTCCTAAAAGTTATTGATGACTTGTCTGTATGCAGTGACAATGTTGTGATGCGAGGTGACAAGTTCGTGCCTCCTGTTGATTTGAGACCCAAACTCATTTCTTTAGCACATGAGGGTCACCTTGGCCAAACCCTGACACAACAACGTCTCAAATTAAATTTCTGGTGGCCCGGTATGGACTCTATGGTGTCTTCTTGGGTTGAGGACTGTCATATCTGTAAGGATGGTGAAAAGAGACTAAAAGTCGCTGTAGGGTCCCAGATGGGTGCGCTGCAGTTTCCTGAAATCCCGTGGCATACCATCTGTTTGGATTTCATAGGTCCTATGGCCGAGTTACCTCTTTCACAGAGGTTTGCCGCAGTCGTTGTGGATTGCCATTCAAAATGGTTATCCGTAGAGTTCATGAAGGATATTACCACGGAAAATACCATCAAACACCTGAAGTCCCTATTCTTTGTAGAGGGTTTTCCAAGTGTCATTATAACTGACAATGGTACTCAGTTGGTCTCACATACCATGCGAGCTTTTTTAGCCGATTGCGGTATATCTCACCATAGGACTTCCCTCTACAATCCCCAAGCCAATGGCCTTTGTGAGCGCCTTAATAGATTGGTGAAGGGCACCATTCAGATGGCTCTCTCCAGCAGTTCTTCTGTCTCTTCCCTTGTTCGTGAGATGGTGTATGCGTATTGTACCACTCTTCATACCTCTCAGTCCAAGTCCCCTTTTGAAATGATGAGGGGTAGAGTCCCCAATACCAAGCTAATTCCTTTTTGGCTCAAGGACATGATTTGTCAATCAGCCTTAGATAAGCTGCCAAGTGTACCAAGACATCCTGGTCTGCCTACTAAGCATTCTCCTGGTGGGAGTTCTGTGAACCTATCTACTATTAAAGGAGTTTCTGTTGGTCGTGATATACGGGCCCAAAGTGTTCCTAAGTCCTCTGGTGGGAATTCAATGTGTTTGCCTTCTGGTAAGGATTCTGGCAAGCTTGCTAAAGGTGATCTAGTCAAGATAAAGTCCGGCCGTCTTTCGGGTGGTTTGTCTAAATTCCGTGGTCCCTTTCTTGTCAAGATGGTCTATCCTCAATATGTAGTCCTCTCTAATGGTGAAAAATGGAATTTAAGGAGAGTTGCTCTCTACCAGAAAGCTAGCACTGGTCCTGTGTCTGTCTCACCTTCCTCCTCTGTTCCTACCCAGGATTCTACATCTTCAGGGTTTTTGTTCATTCCCTCTCAGGTTTCAGCTCCGGCTGTGTCTGCTCCTCCGGATGTTTTGGTGCGGGGTGATGGGGGTGGGGATGCACCTGATCCTGTCCTCCCTTCTCTCAACCCTGTTCCAGATTCCAGCCCTCCTGTGTCTGCCTCCAGACCTCAGAGGTGCCGTAGGCCCCCTGCACATCTTAATGATTTCTGTTGTGATTAAATTTTTTTTTTTAGAGGGGTGACGTGTGTCCATTTCAATGCTTAGTTTCACTGGTGACTCTTAATTGGTTCATTGCTTAAACTACTTTGCTGACATTGCTAGTTTTCTTTAGCTCAGCTAGCTCTTTAGTTTTGGCTAAGTTTCCTTTTCATGACTGTTTCCTAAATGCGTTAAGTTTCCTTTTATTGTGACATATTTTCTTTTATATTCTACGGAAGGAGATGTGTTGTATATTACCTTCTTTTATTTCTATGCTGTACCACCATTCTTACCTGTGTTCTAAATTCCAGAATGTAGTTGGCTCTGTTCCCTCCTAGCGTTCTAGGTAGTGACAGTTTGTGCCTGGCCAGCTTGTGTCGTGGTTGCTTCTTGCTATTCTTCTACAATAAATCAACTGAACATCTACGTGGTTTCCAGCCTCATTTACCACATACCTCCTACAGGGTCACTGTCTGCAGCCTTGTCTCACTGAACTTTACTGTTTCAGACTTTTTCCACTAAATTTCTTCGAAGTACGAAGGTTAGTGCCGACGGGCCCAAACCACTCTTTGTATATTACCCAAATCCATGTCAGGTGGAACCATAAAGTTCAATAAATTACCCTGAGCTTAACTCTGGGTAGCTTGACACAAAAAAAGCAGTCAGGCTTAACTCACAGGGAATGTTCAAAGTATTTATGCGGTACAAAAGGGGGTGGTGATGGACGGAGCATGTGAACCAATCAAACACTCACACCCAGTCAACAGATCTGAAAGAGCTAAAGAACGGTGATGGATTAAACCCAGATCTGTTGACTGGGTGGGAGTGTTTGATTGGTTCTGATACTCCGTCCATCACCACCCCCCTTTTGTACCGCTTTGTTCGTCATAAGTTGGCAGGGTATGCTCAGACGTGAGTCCCTTGCTCACTTTGCGACTGGATTCAAGCAAGCCTGGCTGAAGATGGCTGTAATGCCAGAAACCGGTCCTAGGACGCTTGTTTACGGTCCAGGGAAGGCATGGCATGGCAGTTCGGGCTGGACTGTTCCCATGAGGCACAGGGTCAGACTGATTTGCATATGGCCATGTCTGAACTGGGGTGGCAGCTTGGGCTAAAGAACGGTGATGGATGAAACCCAGATCTGTTGACTGGGTGTGAGTGTTTGATTGGTTCTGATACTCCGTCCATCACCACCCCCCTTTTGTACCGCTTTGTTCGCCATAAATTGGCAGGGTATGCTCAGACGTGAGTCCCTTGCTCACTTTGCCACTGGATTCAAGCAAGCCTGGCTGAAGACGGCTGTAATGTCAGAAACCGGCACTAAGAAGCTTGTTTCCGGTCCAGGGAAGGCATGGCTTGGCAGTTCAGGCTGGACTGTTCCCATGAGGCACAGGGTCAGACTGATTTGCAAATGGCCATGTCGGAACTGGGGTGGCAGAGTGGGCTAAAGAATGGTGATGGATTAAACCCAGATCTGTTGACTGGGTGTGAGTGTTTGATTGGTTTTGATACTCCGTCCATCACCACCCCACTTTTTTACCGCTTTGTTCGCCATAAGTTGGCATGGTATGCTCAGACGTGAGTCCCTTGCTCACTTTGCCACTGGATTTAAGCAAGCCTGGCTGAAGACGGCTGTAATGCCAGAAACCGGTCCTAGGAAGCTTGCTTCCGGTCCAGGGAAGGCATGGCTTGGCAGTTTGGGCTGGACTGTTCCCATGAGGCACAGGGTCAGACTGATTTGCATATGGCCATGTCTGAACTGGGGTGGCAGAGTGGGCTAAAGAACGGTGATGGATTAAACCCAGATCTGTTGACTGGGTGTGAGTGTTTGATTGGTTCTGATACTCTGTCCATCACCACCCCCCTTTTGTACCGCAAAGTAATTATGCAGCATACAATCAGTAATAAAGTACGAATAAAACCCAAGAAAAATCCCAAACCAATTACCAAATAAAGTAAGTTTTATTAAATTATTTGACACCAAGACACAAAAATCCAATCAGTAGAACCGGAGTTATGAATTGTTAAAGATTTTAGTGAAAATAGCACCAAAAGCACAAAGCACCATCTTGGGCTATCTTGTCACGCTGGAATGGTTCAAAAACATAAATTCAGGCCAACCGTGTTGGAGCGCAGGTCAGCTACAGTCACCAGGTTAGGCCCACTTAAGTTTACCTTCTTTGTGCCAAGAGTCATATTCCCGTTGGAGAGGGCTGCAATAAGCAGGGAGAGTCGTGGGTGGCTGTTGGCACAGTGCGGAGAGCAGGTCAGGGAGCATGCACAGCATTGCAGGAGCTCCGCATTGACAGTCCCCACGAGCGGTCGATTCTGGAGCCTGAAGAGTTGGGCTGCCGGAGCTTTGCACTGAATCGAAGTGCGAGCAGCAAGGTCTGGGTGCAAACTGGGCCATTCAAAAAGGGCACAAAAGCTTGCAGCCATCTCACTAAGCGACATCAATGGTCCAGGACCTGATTGCACCACTTAGGGGTCAGGTACTCACTGTGGTTGGGTCCAGGGGCTGGTGCAGGATGTTGGGGCGTCTTTCATGTCCCTAAGGCTCAGATCAGGAGACCATAAAACTAGCCCTTGGATTTGCTCTGGGAGCCCAGGGTTCAAGTTGAAGTTGCAGGCCCAGTTCGTCCTCCCCAGGCAAGAGGGCAGCAGGCAGCAGGTCAGCACAGCAGGGCAGCAGTTCCTTCAGAGCAGCATTCCAGCAGAGTGGCAGCCCTTGCAGAAGCACAGCAGTCCTTCTTACAGGCAGAGTATCCACAGGTCCAGAAGTGCACTGAAGAGTTGGCATCTGAGGTCTTCTATTCATTCTTTAGTATCCTGTTTCTGGAAGTTGGGAGAAGCTTCAAGGCAGTGACTTTGAAATGCATGGAATTTCCCCTGGCCTGGCTTCAAGATAACTGTAGTGACATTGCAAGATCTATGTCCCTTTGTCTGAACTCAGACCAGAGGCCATTCACTTGCAGGTGGATCTGTGCTCAGTTCCAACCCCAATCCTGCCAGCAGATGGGCCATTGAGGCACACCTAATCTCTCTATTGTGTGACTGTTTGGGGGGAATTCACGAATTCTAACTGTCAGTTACACCAAGTCATGTGACCCAGGCCAGACTGCAGCCACCAAAGGGCAGAGAAATGCAACCTTTTTAAAAGTGGCATTCATATAATTGTGATCAAAAACCTGACTTTGCCATAAATACCAACCATGACATAGTTATCTGATCCCAATTGGAAATAAAAGCTTCTTAAATGTAGTATGGAGCCCCCAATGTTATCCGGACGGATAGGCCTACAGTAGTAAAACAATTATTTAGGGGCTTCTCACACTAGGACATGTTAAACTTAAAAGTACATTTCCAACCTTTTAATTAAATTGAATCCTGGGCTACCTAGTGCCTACCTTAGGGGTGACGTATATGTAATAAAAGCAAAGTTTAAGGATTTGCATGGGATTTAAATGCCAAGTTGACATGGCAGTGTAACCCTGCATCCAGGCTGCAAAGGCAGGTCTGGGACATGTTTTGAATTGCTGCTTAAGTGGGTGGCACAATGTGTGCTGCAGGCCCACTGGAAGAATTTAGTTTACAGGCTCTAGATATATGGTATACCACTCATTCATTCATTTCAAATCTTTATTTCGGCATTACGCCATAAAAGAACAATTTAAACATTACAATTGATAAAAATTAATTAATGACATTCAATAAAAAGAAAAAATATAAAATACATTCTATATAACTATGCAACACATATTAGAAAACACTTGGAGCATAACAATAAAAATCATATGAGACAGGAGGACACCTCAATAGTTCTATAAGCAAATTCAGTTGAATAGTGCTATTAGTGCTAATATGAACAAATTCAACTCATAAATCAAGACCAAAGTTGTAAGGAACTCGATTCACAGCTGATGGCCCAATTTTTTCCTACGGTAGCAAATAGAAAGTAAAAATCTACTAACACTAAATGTTATCTGTTGTGAAGTGTTTGTAGTCAAAATTCTCAGAGCCTGAGGGCAGGACCTCAAGCCTAATAATAGGCATATTGGTTTAATCCATCTTTTTCTTTCATGGGCGTAGATAGGACAGAAGAAAAGAATGTGCTGCTCATTCTCTATTTGGTTATTTTCACAAAGTGAGCAAACTTCGTCCAATACCTCGGCAGATGGATCACGACTCCTTGCCCAGCGAGCCAAGGTTGATTTTAATAAAAGATTGCCATATCTAAACTTTAGAAATAGTGTTTTGGCAAGTGGAGGCTCTATTTCATCCATAAAGGGCTCATATAAAGGTTCGTCCTTAAAACTTAAGAATTTTGAAACTAATGAGCCACTAGTACTGGTATTTGTATTTACAGTCATATTTGCTACATAGGACCAAAAAGCTTTTTTCAGGGCTAATTTGGGATTGGGTGGTAGCAGCTCAGGATGCTCCCAAAAATGTTTCAGGCCTATGATGTTGAGCCAAGTCCTAACATGTGTGAGCCATGAGATTTTTTTGTGACTGTCCAACGCCATAATCTCTATCAGCCCTTCTCTATATGCTTGAAGCTCAGAGACGTGCCACAATCTTACCCAGAGCATAAGCGGTCTAATTAGAACGTGATGATCTGTTCTTTTAAGATCAAGGTCCAATTGCAGAGGTACTAATGGGGTTCCTCTCGGAACTCTTACCAAGCTTCGCATGAAGTTGTTATCGTGGATACTAAAGGTCTCCTTGGACCCTGGCCCCCACAATTCAGCACCATATAGCACTGATGATTGAACCTTAAATTTAAAAAGTTCCATAACTGGACGCACCGCTTTACTGGTGCTTAAGCTTTGCTCTCTAAGTATTGGTTTGACATTCTGAGCAAATAGCAATTTGCTTTTTTCCAATTGAGCTTTCCAGGTAAAGTTGCAATCTAGCGTCACCCCTAAATAAGAAAAGTGAGGCACTGATTCCAACTTTATCCCTTTTAAAGTTAGGCAACCCTTGTCTGGTTTGGTTGGATTAAGGGCCATATATTTCGTTTTCTTTACTCTAATCTCTAGCCCCTTTTGACTACAATAATCGTTAAAAGTATTCAATAAAATCTGCAAGCCGTTTTTTGTTTGGGATATCAGAATAGTATCGTCAGCAAACAATAGAGATGCTACCCTTTCGCCATTCAATTTAGGTGCATCATTTTTGCATTTTTCTAAATATGAGGGAATATCATTCACGAAAATAGAGAAGAGAGTGGGGGCCAGGACGTATCCTTGGCGAACTCCACGTTCAATTGGAATTTTCCGTGATAATTCGCCATTTTGTCCCCATCTAATTCTCGCAAAGTTCCCATCGTTTAGTTTTATAATCTGAGCTACTATATTGTTTGGCATACCAGCTGCACTCAGCGTCTTCCACAGAAGATCACGTGGGACCAGATCGAATGCTGCCCTTAAATCAACAAAGGCAACATATAAGTGGGCCTTCTTTATCTTTACGTACTTCCAATAGAGGCAGCAAAATCTAAAGCACTGATCTATAGTGCTGACTTTTGTTCTAAACCCGGCTTGGAATTTAGTCAAAAATAAGTTTTCATCCAACCAGTTACTCACTCGTACTAAAATATGACGTGAGTAAATTTTCTGAAGGATGTCCATTAAGCTTATTGGGCGATAATTACAGGGATCCTTCCTGTCTCCTTTTTTATATATTAAAACAATTTCAGCTCCTTTCCAGCTTTCAGGAAATTCTAAGCTGTGAGATAGTTTGTTGCATAGATAATTGATATATGGTGCCCATGTTTTCAAGTCATGCTTGTAAAGATCCCCGGGGATTTTATCCAAACCTGGGGCTTTCCCAGTTTTTACTTGGCTTATAGCCAGCTCTGTTTCTCCCAAGGTAAAAACAAGCGGATCTACTGGAATTTCTGAACTAGCTGCAGTGGATGCTATATAAGGGTCATCATATTTCCTATACAAATTGGTAAAATGGGTTACCCAGGTTTGCTCGTCTAGAAAAGTGTCTTTGACCACCCTTCCTACTTTATTCCCATTTGCTATCAACTTCCAGAAAACTACTGTATCGTGTGATTTTGCAGCTGACAACAATTCCGCCCACTTCTCTTCCTCCCACGCAATTTTCGATGTCCTTTGGGCAGTTTTATAGTTACTTCTTGCTATTTTTACATCCAATTGCGACTTGGATTTGATAGCATTTAACAGTTCCCTCTTGGACTCTCTACAGGATCTGTCATACCAAGGCTTACTGTGAGACAGATTCCGAGTCTTCTGCTGAGGTTTTTTAGGCATTTTGGTTACCAGTGATTTTAATTTTAGGAAAAACTCCTGGTGTATGGTCAAAAAAGGAGTTTTTGCTTCCTCCTCGGGAGTTAAACTTAGGTATGTAGCAAAAGTCCCAGCAAAAAGTGAGTATATTTCGCTGAGGATATCGCCACGATCCAAAATAAATGGCCATTTTAGCGATCTCCTGTTATTACTAATATGAATGTCATTACCATCCCCAACACCTTCCTCGGAGGAGAGTGGTAAAAAAGGATCGCTAAATAATACAGCATTTAGTGACAAGTTTAATGGAAAGTGATCACTTTCGGCCCTCTCCATTATTTCGAGATCTATAAGATACGACCAAAGGGGGATAGAAACTATCACAAAATCCAAGTTGCTCCTATATGTATTCCTACCAAAGGTTGGTTTTTTTAAGGTGTCAGACGGTAACCGACTATTACAAGCCCTAAGGTGATGCTCTGTACATAATTTGATCAGTTGGAGAGCCAGAGTGGAACATTTCACCGATTTGATGTTCCCGAGGAGGGGGATTTTATTTGCCTGATCTTCCTCCTCGAAAATCTCACTTATGCCCAAAACAGGTTCGTAGTTACAATTCAGATCCCCAGCCAAGATGACAAAATCCTCCCCAGGATCCAACCCTCTCAGAAAACAATCCAATTTAAAAACAGTCGGAGATTCCTTTGATGAGGGGGTTGGCCTATTATAGATATTTATTAGGAATAATTTATTCCCATTGGAGGTTGTTATTTTTAATGCTAGGATGTCTAAAGAATTTGTGTCTATCACCTCAATATTAACCCTTAGATTGATTTTTGCCCAGATCAAGAGACCCCCAGATGACCTACCACTTCTAGATGGGATTGCTCCAGTGCCAAAAGTCCTGTAGCCCACCCTATGGGGAGTATCAACTGCCCATGTTTCCTGAAGTAAGCAAAAATCAAAAGATTCCATAAAAACAGCCCACTCAGGATCCCTCAAATTGCTGGCAACTCCGGCTACATTCCAACTAACCAGCTTAACCGAAGCCCCTAGTACAGAAGACATAACAGTATTAACCCTTGGCGTCTCATCACCAGCATATGTCACTTGTTGGGTTGCCGAAGGTATTCCCTCACAAGGTAAATGTCTTAAAGTACGTGTTGGTTCTACCAGTTCTTCAGGAATATTATCGTTACATATTACATTTTCTGCCAGAGATCGAGGTACAACAGTTGGCAATAAATTACACTCAGTTACAACTCCCATAACAGTGTAGTTCCTTATGTCTCTTTCCTCATCCCCCCCACTCGAAAAACTTCAATCGCAATTATCAAGGCCACTGAAAACATCAAATCGATTTGACGTTTCAAGTGGTGTGAAGGGTTTTAGATGATCCATCCTTCTATCTTGTACGTTTTGGAAGTTTTGATGTCTAACTGGGACAAAATTCCATCCCAAGGGGTCTGGGGCTGTTACAGGGCAAGGGGCACAAGACATATTTCTCATACTCTGTTGGAACGGGGGGTACTGAGCATATTGACTACTCCCAACATTCTGTACAATTGAATAATTAAGTGGCTGAGTTTGGGTTATACAGTGAGGAGGGGGAAACTGAGATGGGAACACCACTGACCTTGGATAAAAATAAGTTAGAGGTTTTGGGATTATAGTATTATTAGAGTTGCCCATCTGCCAATTCAATATAAAGTGAACAGCATTTGGATCCCTGAAATTAACAACCACTACGTCACCTTCGATGTCTTTAGTTCTGCCCCCCAACCATTCGAGGCGTCGGACATGAACTATTTCCCCATTGATATAATTTGCAATAGGCCTATGTGTTCTCAACCAGTGCGTTATCTTGTTTTTTAGTTGGAAAAAAGCCTCCCTCTTATTTTGTTCAAGGGCCGGCACACCTGTTAGGACTACCAGATAGGGTAATGCCTCTGGTGGAAGTTCAGGCAACGGAACTCTTTTTGGTTTCCCCCAGGTGCGTCTAGTTTCCCTCACCTCCCTTGTTAAATCTGTCAAAGCTAAATTAGTTGTATTACCAGTACTTTTAGATGTGTTATCACTTGTTTTACTAGCAACAGTACCCAGCAATTGATCACCAGTTTTAGCTTGAGATGGTCTAGGGGCAGCATGGTGATGAACAATAGCTGATACTGTATTCCCCAAGGATTTGGGTACAGATAAAATTGAGGAAGGAGTAGGAAGAACATAAGGGGAAGTAGGTGGAGGAGGTTGGACAGTAGATAACAAAACCTGTGATACACAGTTAGAGGCCTGACTGTCTACGTTGTTAACACCTTTGTGGCCTACAAGATCTTTTTTGGGCAATGCATTCTCAATTTTGGACAATCTACACTCCACCTCCATTAACCTCTCCAGAATAGATGCAGAGTATGATCTAATCAGATTCTCAATATCAAGTAGGGACACAGGACCCTTATTCTCAATATGAACATCATCTCTCGCACTAGTATCCATACTGTCCTCCTTGTCTACAGATGTATTCAGTAGGAATGGGGATGCAGGTATGATATGGATCCTCTCGGAGTCAGATTGAACAACACAGGGATTCTTGGCAACTGTGGTCAATTTTTTACCAAAATCAGAACAGCTCAATTTGGGTTGCAATGGATCCCTCCTTTTCCGTCGTTTTTTGTTCGGCGGCGGACCATAGATTTTCCCCGTAGGTGGTAGTTTTTTAGCCTTATTGCGGGCTACATGCAATTGTGACAAAGCGTCTCCCTTTAATGTCATTGAGCTATTTCCAATAGATGTTACGGACAGGTCGATCATATCCGCTCTAGATACGGTTTCAGGTGAAAGAACAGCCGTATTTACATCCAGGAGTATACTATCTAATAAAGGGATCGACTCGTTGACTATTATCCCAGTTGCATTAGCAGGGGGTCCAATCACGGGAGATAAAGGTGGTAAAGCGGACCCATTCTTCATACTTTCCACTGAACGGCGGCGGTCTGCCCGCCGCTCCGCCAGGACAATCTCCCTAGCGATATCAGGCGATGATTTGGAAAAGTAACTGTCCAGAGTCCCATTGAGCAACAAACCCTGTTTGTCCTGCACATGCTGCTCAACATTAAGAGTTGCCATGTATGAATAACAGGGGTCGGTTGGTATATCAATTGACGAAGGTGATACAAAGATTAAATAAATAAACAGTCAGTACCTGTAGACAAATGGATATGCCCAGTCCGGTCTCCTCGGTTCTCGGAGGGTCTCAGAGGGTCCGCCCTTAGTCCGGGCTTCGTCCCGGGATCCGTCCCGCACACGCGTCCCGCTAACGCGTAATTACGCCAGATCAAATACGCTCTGTGAAATGAGGGGGCGGAGGCACGGGAAGAGGCGGCAGGTGTGCTCGTTGGCTCACGCACAGCCTGCTGGCCCTCGCAGTCCCGTCCTCCGTCAGCAGCTGGTCTCCCCCACGCAAATTACTATGTCCAGCGGGACTCCAGACGGCAGCAACCAGCACAGGATGTCAGTCTCCTTGACGAGCGGCACCCGCGAAGCGGGGGCCGCGAGGAGTTTTAAAGTACACAGGGCAGAGGGCGGAGGCACGGGAAGAGGCGGCAGGTGTGCTCGTTGGCTCACGCACAGCCTGCTGGCCCTCGCAGTCCCGTCCTCCGTCAGCAGCTGGTCTCCCCCACGCAAATTACTATGTCCAGCGGGACTCCAGACAGCAGCAACCAGCACAGGATGTCAGTCTCCTTGACGAGCGGCTCCCGCGAAGCGGGGGCCGCGAGGAGTTTTAAAGTACACAGGGCAGAGGGCGGAGGCACGGGAAGAGGCGGCAGGTGTGCTCGTTGGCTCACGCACAGCCTGCTGGCCCTCGCAGTCCCGTCCTCCGTCAGCAGCTGGTCTCCCCCACGCAAATTACTATGTCCAACGGGACTCCAGACGGCAGCAACCAGCACAGGATGTCAGTCTCCTTGACGAGCGGCCCCCGTGAAGCGGGGGCCGCGAGGAGTTTTAAAGTACACAGGGCAGAGGGCGGAGGCACGGGAAGAGGCGGCAGGTGTGCTCGTTGGCTCACGCACAGCCTGCTGGCCCTCGCAGTCCCGTCCTCCATCAGCAGCTGGTCTCCCCCACGCAAATTACTATGTCCAGCGGGACTCCAGACGGCAGCAACCAGCACAGGATGTCAGTCTCCTTGACGAGCGGCACCACTCTACAAGGGACTTATAGTAAATTAAATATGCCGATTGAGTATAAACCAATCTAACTAGGTTTTAGGGAGTGCGCAGAAACACTTTAGCACTGTATCACAGTGTTAAAGTGCACAGAGTGTTAAAGCCAACAAAAACGATTCAGCAAAAAAAGTGGAGGGTAAAAGGCAAAAGGTTTGGGCGACCCTGCAGCAAGGGTCAGGTCAGACAAATTACAATTATATATAAAATTATCGGTATGCAGCACTTTGGATAAAAAAGTGCTACATAAATATTAAAGCAAGCTTACTATTTTGAACATCGCAATTCTCCATGGTGAACTTCATTACGGCAAGAAGTAGTATAAATAAAAATGTAGCATTGTAATGGGTCCCTCAATGTATTTACACTAATGGAAAAAAATTATCTATGTTGGGACAGAAAAGTCCCCCTCATGGTAATGGACGGGTACCCCTGCCCTGAGTGTTACAACTTTACTGATGTCTGGATCCCTAATACTGATTTTTGTTGTCCTAAGCAAACACAGATCATGGGTGCGCGTCATGACCTGATTCACGGATCGTGGTCATGTTGGGCCTGAAGGGGTGCTCAAAATGGTACACTTATAGTGGCGAAAGGCTGCAGCTTTTACCAGGAGTTATGCCGCAGTAATGCAGTAGTGGAAGCATTTCATATAGGAGTGAACAAATCATTTTGAACCTGTGTCACTGGAGTGAGCCCTACAGCTTCACAAGTGCAAGTTTCACTGCTGTGCACTAAAAACACTCCTTGGCATATATTGTATTGATGTGGAGAGCTGTGTAGCACATGAGTGGTATATCTGTGCTGGCTTTACATGTGCCTGTACATATGCCTGAGAAGGACACAATACAGGGATAATGCATTACTAATCAGTGTGTGCATGATGTGTTCATGTACTGTGTGTATGTGTGCCTGTGAGTGATACAGTATATGAAGGATGTAGTGCTATGCATTGCATGTCTGTTAAATGCATGTACTGGGTGGATGTGTGCCTGTCAATTGCGCAATACATGGCAGACTATGTGTTCCCTTTTGGGAGATACAGTGTTGCATGTAAACATGGAGAGGAGGTAGAGGAATTCCCCCAGACAGATTTGTGTATTGCTCCATTCCTGTTTGCTGTGTGGGACACACTCGAGGGTGGTGAGCCAGACTCCCCCTGTACACTTCAAAGGGTGCCCTTTGGTTCAGAGAGAGGTCATAAGGAAGGTGGCTGAGCACATCTGAGGAAGGAGATGGGGATGATAAGAGAATCATAAACAGTATTGCTGGGTACCTGGTCTAACCTTTTGACGCACGTAATACTGTGCCTGACATCCAGGTGTGAACTCTAGTCACTACCATGACCTGTGCTGTGGGGATATCTGCTTTGGAGTCAACCCTACTGTGACAGGCTGTCTTCAAGAGGAATAGAGGGCAGATGAGTTGGTATTTTAAATGGAAGTAGAACCCAATATAAACTTTCAAGACTCAGACCCTATATCAGATTTGGTGTCTGGATATGGACTACAAGAAGGGGAGCTTGGTACCGCCAAAATTGTTACCTGTCAAGCAGCCGGTTGAACCAGGACTGTGAAAAAAAGTTGGCTAGTCTCCCTGCTGGGTGAGGGGACATCATGCAGGGAATCCAAGACCACCTGCCCTACAGCCTAGACAATTGGAGCGAGGGGTCCAGTGGGGAATCCTACTGAGTGGACACCCAGAGTGAGGTGCGAGAAAACAGCTTGATGCCTATGCGCAGGACAAAGTCAGTGATCCCTGTATGTGCCTCCATAAAGTGAGCTCTGGATATCACTGTGCTGATTGGGCCAAAGCCTTGTGCAGTAAGGTGTTTGTGACCAGGTATGCCAGGCAGAGGCTACTGCAGAGTGAACTGTAATCATAGCTATGCCAATCAGGCCATAACCTGAATGCATTGTGGGTGTGGGGAAACCAAATGCAAGGAAGGATCACTGGGCATAAATAATCCAACAGAGTAGGCCATAGCCCTTGTACGGTGAAAAGCAGGAGAACCTGCATGCCATGAGGGGCCACCATGCAAGCATCTTCTATGCTGATTGGGTCAGAACCCATGTACAGTTGAGATACTGTGATTCTGTATGCCAGAAGGAGTTTCTGTGACCTGGCTTGGAGTATCTCCATAGGAGGCTGCTGTGGGTACCTCTATGCACCACCCTTGGTTGAGAGATCAGCATTAGGAACTCAGGACCACCCCGCCTCCCCCAACTGAGGGATGGACCAAAGACTTACCCTGCAAGAAAGTGCCACAAGTAACCTCCGGTTGCTGCGGGTGTATGACCATGTGTGAGGAGCTTGGGGATCATCAAGTGCAGCCCACTTGGGCCACATGCAATGAGCTCACCTAAACCAGCCCCTGCCGCTCTGGCACCCGCAGAGGGGGAGTGCTCAGGATCTCCAGAGGCTCTGATCCTGCACGTGAGTGTAAGACTAAATTTAAACTAGAGCAAAGAGGATGTGGGCAACAGGTAACTGCCTATTAAAGACCACAGCCATGACGTCAGGGGGACTGTGTAGTTATTTGCAAATGTCATATTTCTCTCTGTGTTGTTAGTGGTAAAATAAAATACTTCCTGAAAGTGAGAATTGTGCTGGACAGTCATTTATTGCTGCTACTGCATGTGGTTTAAGATGTGAGCCCGTGTCCACTCACCTGTATCCACCTCCCCCTGAGGGAGGCTTGGTATGCTGACATCATGCTATTCCTGAGAGTGAAATGCTGAATGGCTATTTGGCCCAGTTTCCCAGAATCCATAGTTGGTCGGGCCATGAGACATCAGAAGTAAAGGTCCTCAACCCCCATAGTTGGACCCAGTAGATCCTGCTTGCTCTGTGACCCTCTGAAGGGGTCTCAATGGAGCAATCTGGAGATTTTGGCTGCTGAAAGCAGCTGAAATCTCTGGGTGAAACCCAGTGGGTGGACGGGTTGTTAGAAAAATGAGAAATTACCATGGGAATCAGACACAGATTTTCCAGTTCCCTAGCAATTCCTCATTAATAACGGGGCACTAAAGGTCCCACTGAATACTCCTGTAATTCTGCCCCCTAACCTTCAGTATCTATAACTCTTGGATGGAAGGGATTAATGGCTAGAATTACATGAACCTACTAATGAGTAAACCTGGGTGAAAATGTAATTACGCTGTAGTAATTAAAGCAGTTCTGGTAATTTAGCATAACAAAATCTACACAAAATTACCAAGATTATACTATTACTCCACATAAAGTAATTCTGAAGGAAAATTTGAATGTGAGATATACTTTTAGGGTCATATTTTAACGTGAGTGGCATATCAGGTAGAATTTTTTACCCAAGTGGACCATTCAGGTAATTTTTGTCCGTTAAACTACAAATTTGAACGCAGTGTTTAATATGAGTGGCAGTTCTGTTCGGGAGTTTATCAAACACAAAACTGCAAATCCAAAAGTAAGCGGCACTGGTTTAAATGCGAGCAGCGGGAAATCAACTCCAAATTGTATTTTTTGTGCTGAATTTTTTAGCCGTACGGACTGGTGGTTTAATTTTTACATAATTATGTATAGTTGTGTGATAATTGTGCAGAATGACACTACCTGCAATTATGCGAGTTATTCCTACTGCTAGTAATGAGGCACTTTGTCAATTTTTATCTGAGGTTTGTGGTAGAGTAAAAAAGCATGTCCATAAAACAGTTTTGAAACACCAACATTTATACCATGGTGCCTTTTTTTACAGGCCTCCACATCTCCTTTAATGATATAGTGTGCATTTTAATATATTTCACCTGAATAATTAAAAAAATCATTTTGGTGTTTCACAGCTACATTCCCCATTGTTATCTCATTACATTGATAGTATTGTAATAGTCCTTCTGCAAAATGGGAAATTTACAAGAAGCTGTTTTAAACCAAAACAGAGACAGTCATCACATTACATCTGCTGACTCCTTATGAAATAGGGGTCACTACCATTTTATATTGTATTTTAATAATTGAACGAGTGCTTGAGTTTCACAGTAGTAATTGATCCTTGAAGAATTGTTATAACAAAAGTTTGGCATTCCATTTCTAAAAATAAATTGGAGAAGCGTGCAGCCTAATACTCCTGCACACATAAAAGGGGATAACCTAAAATTAAAGAATAAGGGGGCATATTATCAAGCCAGGCGATAAAATTATCGCCACTTTATTGGCAGAAAACTGCCGATAAAGCGCCAATAATGGGCTTGATAATATGCTCTATGGAATTCTAATCAAAGCCCATGTTAGATGTCCTCACATCTAACATGGGCTTCGATTGGAATTCCATAGAGCATATTATCAAGCCCATTATCGCCGCTTCATCGGCAGTTTTCTGCCGATAAAGCCATAGGCCCGGAATAATCTGATTTCCTTTTTTATGTTGTATAGCATGCTGTTGCGTTTTTTACTTTGTTTATTTATTTTAATTTTATTTTTTTGTGGGGTTTTTAGAGAGCGAACTTGAGCCGTGAGGGCATCAGAGTGCTTTACAAGGTTTGCAGAAGTGAACAAAAAAGGCTTATCAATACAGAAGTATACAAAACGTTTTGATGGGGCAGAGGTGCAGGACACATAGGGGAATAGAAGGACACATGTATGGCTACAATTACAGTTAACCCCTTCGCAGCTGGGGGGATTCCCCCGCTGTGCTGAGGGGCGGGGGGCGTGTACAGCGCCCCCATGCTCATGACGAGGTCAGCTCGACATGAGCTATGGCGCTCCGTGACCGCGCCCTTTCCAATGGAACGTTCAGCACAGCAGGGGAATCAGCCCAGCGTGCGAGCGTTCCACGGAAAGGGCGTGGTCATGACGAGCGCAGCTCGTCATGAGCACCGGAGCGCCGTTGCTCATGACGAGCTCAGCTCGTCATGAGCATCCAAGAGGTTAATCAGTATAAAACCCCACAGTTTCTTGGTGGAGTGAGTAGGTAATCTGAGGAAAAGGCAATAGTCGTAGATTAGTCAGGCTCTCTGTGGTGGTTGAAGGCAGAGATTGGGCGAGGAATTTACCCATGAGGAAAGTTTTTGCCTCCTTTTTAGGGCTCGGCCTACGTCAACCCTGCGTCAGCAGGGGAAGCGGAGCTCCGAGCTCTTATGTTATTAAAAAAAAAAAAGTTTCTTTAGGGGTCCGGGCTGCAACATTCCTTAGTGCGCGCGCATTTTTTATGGCATCTGCATAGTGATTCGTCTTCGCTGTGCTGTGTTTTTAGTAGCCTTGATGCGATAGACTTAATGTAATTTGTCGTTCGGCATGTTGGCATTTTCTGTGTGGTTACGCGCACAGCAGTGCATTAATTTCAATTAGGAGCTGTCAGGGTGCCGCGATAATGTAATGCAGATGTTGTGGGCGCGTTCACCAGTCTGCAGTGAATGGCGCGCGTTTGTGCTTTTCTTGTGTTTTCTTTCCGTGTAGGGCAGACGTGAAAGGCATTGTCTTAAGAGCAGAAGGCCATATATCTTCAATTATCTCGCCATCACGGCGGAGATAATTGAAAACATATGCCTGGAGTGGCGCGCGCGCGAGGCCGAGAGCTGAGCAGGATGACTCCATGCCACAGTGTAAGCAGTGCTTAATTTGTAGAAAAATAAGTCCCGGTGCTCAAAATCTTTCTTATGCGGCGGCCGCAACTTCTCACAGTTATTCACCTGGTTAAATTACTACGCCACCCAATTGTACCATTGTTATGGCCACTGCCTACACTGACAACTCGGAAGCAGCCAGAATCAAAAATAAACTACTGCTTGAGCATCACGACATCGATTATAACAGTCTACTTATTTCACAACTGCATTCATTCAAACAAAATGCATTTGAAAGTGCGTTCCTGGGCAAATTGCTTTCATGTGCCGAGCATTACGATCTGCTGCAATAAAGAGGTGTTTTTTAGAAACAAAGTTGGGTAGACTGTTAATTGCTATATGTAACAAAATCAGACCATGTCAAGGCACTGGATTGTCCAGAGGGGATTAAACAGTCCACCTAAATACTTTTTTATTTATTTTGTAGTGAATTTATGAGCGTTTATGTAGTGAATGCCACCTGGTAGGCATACGCCTTTTGGTGCAAGAGCTTTACATTCTTAAAATGTATTAGTTTGTAAGGGTAGTCCACTGTGCCTCGCAGCGCTTTGGTCGCCTTTGACTATGAACATGAAGCAGCTTTGGAAAAGTGCGTTTTGCCTACTAGCCCCAAACTAGTTATAAGTACAGGGCCAGTGTAATGCCCCCAATAAGCAATGGTGCTGGTAAAAGGTAGCAGTCGGCATTCTTGGCACAGTGGTGCAGTGTGCAGCCTGCAGTGGAAGGTAACCACGAGCGCAGGCAAGTGAGTGTGCCCAGCACCTGTCAAATACTTTAATGCCTCTGGGCACAGCCCGGGTAACTTGCCGTTATCGTTTGTGTAGTGAGTGCAGAGTAGTGAGTGCAGAGTAGTGAGTGCAGAGTAGTGAGTGCAGAGTGCAGAGTAGTGAGTGCAGAGTGTAGAGTAGTGAGTGCAGAGTAGTGAGTGCAGAGTAGTGAGTGCAGAGTAGTGAGTGCAGAGTAGTGAGTGCAGAGTGGTGAGTGCAGAGTGGTGAGTGCAGAGTGGTGAGTGCAGAGTGGTGAGTGCAGAGTGGTGAGTGCAGAGTAGTGAGGGCAGAGTGCAGAGTAGTGAGGGCAGAGTAGTGAGGGCAGAGTAGTGAGGGCAGAGTAGTGAGTAGTGAGGGCAGAGTAGTGAGGGCAGAGTGCAGAGTAGTGAGTGCAGAGTAGTGAGTGCAGAGTAGTGAGGGCAGAGTAGTGAGGGCAGAGTAGTGAGGGCAGAGTAGTGAGTGCAGAGTAGTGAGTGCAGAGTAGGGAGTGCAGAGTAGTGAGGGCAGAGTAGTGAGGGCAGAGTAGTGAGGGCAGAGTAGTGAGTGCAGAGTAGTGAGTGCAGAGTAGTGAGTGCAGAGTAGTGAGTGCAGAGTAGTGAGGGCAGAGTAGTGAGGGCAGAGTAGTGAGGGCTGAGTGCAGAGTAGTGAGGGCAGAGTAGTGAGGGCAGAGTAGTGAGGGCAGAGTAGTGAGTGCAGAGTAGTGAGTGCAGAGTAGTGAGGGCAGAGTAGTGAGGGCAGAGTAGTGAGGGCAGAGTGCAGAGTAGTGAGTGCAGAGTAGTGAGTGCAGAGTAGTGAGTGCAGAGTAGTGTAGTGAGTGCAGAGTAGTGAGTGCAGAGTAGTGAGGGCAGAGTAGTGAGGGCAGAGTAGTGAGTAGTGAGGGCAGAGTAGTGAGGGCAGAGTGCAGAGTAGTGAGTGCAGAGTGCAGAGTAGTGAGTGCAGAGTAGTGAGTGCAGAGTAGTGAGTGCAGAGTAGTGAGGGGAGAGTAGTGAGGGCAGAGTAGTGAGGGCAGAGTAGTGAGGGCAGAGTAGTGAGGGCAGAGTAGTGAGTGCAGAGTAGTGGGTGCAGAGTAGTGAGTGCAGAGTAGTGAGAGCAGAGTAGGGAGTGCAGAGTAGTGAGGGCAGAGTAGTGAGGGCAGAGTAGTGAGGGCAGAGTAGTGAGTGCAGAGTAGTGAGTGCAGAGTAGTGAGTGCAGAGTAGTGAGGGCAGAGTAGTGAGGGCAGAGTAGTGAGGGCTGAGTGCAGAGTAGTGAGGGCAGAGTAGTGAGGGCAGAGTAGTGAGTGCAGAGTAGTGAGTGCAGAGTAGTGAGTGCAGAGTAGTGAGTGCAGAGTAGTGAGGGCAGAGTGCAGAGTAGTGAGTGCAGAGTAGTGAGTGCAGAGTAGTGAGTGCAGAGTAGTGAGTGCAGAGTAGTGAGGGCAGAGTAGTGAGGGCAGAGTAGTGAGGGCAGAGTAGTGAGTGCAGAGTAGTGGGTGCAGAGTAGTGAGTGCAGAGTAGTGAGTGCAGAGTAGTGAGGGCAGAGGAGTGAGGGCAGAGTAGTGAGGGCAGAGTAGTGAGGACAGAGTAGTGAGTGCAGAGTAGTGAGGGCAGAGTGCAGAGTAGTGAGGGCAGAGTGCAGAGTAGTGAGGGCATAGTAGTGAGGGCAGAGTAGTGAGGGCAGAGTAGTGAGGGCAGAGTAGTGAGGGCAGAGTAGTGAGGGCAGAGTGCAGAGTAGTGAGGGCAGAGTAGTGAGTGCAGAGTAGTGAGGGCAGAGTGCAGAGTAGTGAGGGCAGAGTAGTGAGGGCAGAGTAGTGAGGGCAGAGGGCAGAGTAGTGAGGGCAGAGTAGTGAGGGCAGAGTGCAGAGTAGTGAGGGCAGAGTAGGGAGTGCAGGTGCAGAGTGGTGTGTGCTGTTGAGTGCAGAGTGGTGTGTGCTGTTGAGTGCAGAGTGCTGTGTATTGACAATGTAAATGACAATGCCATTTATTTATGATTTAAAGAAAAAAAAAGAAATGTCAATAGCTCTACCTTTAATGATGCCGAGACCATTGCATTGTAAATGCTTGTTTAAGCGTGCCAGAGAAGGGATTCTTCTGGTGCGGGTTAGAGAGAGTTTCAAATTCTTCGTGCGGCCCTGGAGAAAGCCAGATTGTAGTTGTTTTTTTCTCCAAAAACGGGCAGATTGGAGCAAGAGGTCTCTGGCGGACCGGGAGTTCCTGCTTCCTTCAGATACCACTAGTTTCTGTGCAAAATAAGCAGGGGAGTTTGCGTATGAGACCTTGGGTGTAATACATGCCAGTTTCAGCTGTATTCTGGCCTCGAGGGGGAGCAAGTTCAAATCTTTCAGATGTGGAGAGATATGGTTGAATTTCCTAGTGCCGGAAAGTAGTCTGGCGGCCGCATTGAGGCAGGCTTTTAAAGGTGCCAGGGAGATCTTGCGTAAACCTGAGACGGTGGAACAGCCATATTCAAGCCTTGAGATAACTAGTGCTTGGACAGCCATTTTTAGGTCGGGAGCATCAATGAAGGGTTTCAGCTTCCTTAGGTAGCTCAGGTGGAACCTGGTTGACTTAGCCATCGAATTGATGTGGTCCCGCATGTTCAGGTTGCAGTCAAGGATTATTCCCAGACATTTGGCAGAGTCCACGATGGTCGGTAGGCAGTTTAAGGCTGTGATGGCCTTGATCCACTTCTGAATCTCTGGGTTGGCTTTTGTAGGGGAGATTAGGAGAAATTCGGTTTTCTTTGCATTGAGTGTGAGTTGGTTAGAGGCCATTGGACGGTCAGTTTCAGGGCCTCATTCAGGGAGAGGATTTCCTCGAGCGATGACATTTTAATGTATATTTGGGTGTCGCCCAATGGTATGGTAGGAGATGTAAGTGGTGTGAAGTACTTCGGTAAGCGGCTCTAAGTAGAGATTAAAGCGGGTGGGGGACAGGGTTGATCCTTGAGGGACTCCAACCAAGACTGGGGTGGGAGCTGATAGGTTGCCATTAATTAGGAATCTCTGTGATCGGTTGAGGAGGAAGGACCTGAACCATTCTAGAACAGAGCCATACAGACCCATCCTGAGTTTGAGGTGTTCGAGTAGTTTTTCATGGTTGACCGTGTCGAAGGCCGAGGATAGATCTATGAGGATTAGAAGGCAGATTTTGCCTAGGTCTAAGGGTTGGAGGGCATCGTCAACGATATGGAGCATGGTAGTTTCAGTGCTATGCCCTGTCTGAATCCAGATTGGAAGTCATCAAGTAGGTGGAAGTTGTTGATGTGTTTACGTAGTTGCTGTTGCACACACCTCTCCAACACTTTGGCTAACAGAGTCGATATTGGAGATAGGTCTGAAGTTGTCAGGGGAGGCTGGACCCAGCTATGTTTTTTTTAAAATGTGGAGGACTTGGCCGACTTTCAGAGAGTCAGGAATCGAACCATGCTGGAGAGAAGCATTGATTATTGCAGTCCAGCTAGGAACAATGGATTGGGTGGCAGCAGCGAGGCAGTTGGATGGTAGCGGGTCATTAAAATGATTATTCGGGTTTAAGGTAGAGAGGATTTTAGAGACTGAGTCTTCATCATAGTACTTGAAGTCAGTCCAACATGCTTGAATTTTAGGTGAGGCCAGTGGGGGTAGCGCAGACAGAGGAAGCAGGTCAGGAAGGGGTTAAGAAAATGTGGCGGCACTGAGTTCATTTCCTAAGGCTGTGATTTTATCAGTGAAGAAAGATGAGAATTCCTCAGATGATATTAGAGACTTAGGAGTTTCTTTCAGTGTTTTAGCCAGTTTATTTGATTTGACCAGTTCAAAGAGCTTGCGGGGTCTATTCTTGGCATTCCCCAGTTCTGATCTGAAGTATTCTTTTTTTAAATTGAGGATGTTCTTGTTGTAGGCGTTTCTCGCCTGGCGGAGACGTTTTAGATGAGCAGCAGAGGGATGCTGTCTTCAAATTCTTTCAGATTGCCGGAGGGATCTCCTCTCCATGTTGAGGGATCCAGTGAACCAGGGGTTTCTGTCTTTGATTTGTGTTCTTTTTAGTTTTAGTGGGGCAAGCTCATCAAGAACGTTTGATATAGTCGCTGAGTAATGATCATTGAGGCCACTGACCATAGTTATATGCGAGGGGGGAGCTCAGATTTACAGTGAGCCTCCAGTTTCCTGTGGTCAATGTTCTTGGTGTCTCTGATACAGCATTTGGGAATCACCGGTTGCGGTGCCTTTGTCTTGTGGGTCCCAGGTAAAATGAAAGGCAATGTCGTGGTGGTCAGACCAGTCACATGGGTCTGTGGAGAAAAACTTGACTGAACATTCCTTAAAGATGATCCTGTCCAGGGTGGCCCCTTTTGAGTGAGTTGGCAGTGAGCAGGCTTGAGTCAGGGCTTGATCGGTTAGGAGGTCTTTGATGGCATTGACATGAGGATCCTTAAGATCGTTCCGGTTCCAGTGCAGGTTGAACTCACCCAGGAAAATCTCTTTAGCGTTTGAGGAGATCTAAGTTGTGATGATTTCCAAGAGCTGATCAGTGAAAGAGTTGTTCAAGCCTGGAAGGTGATAAAAGATGTGCAGATTGCACAGTTGTATTGAGATGCTGCAAATGTAACTATGGGCGGAAAATCCGTTCCGCTCGCGGAATTTGCGGATTTTCGTCAATTTCGCGATCCGCGAATCTCGCGAAATTGCCAAAACATCCTCAAATACGCTTGCGGGCGGATTTCACTTAAGGCAGGTGCTTGAGTTGAAGAAAGCTAACTTTGTAACCATTTTAGAATGGCGCCGGCAAGCTGCCAGAGTAGCAACTTGCAAGTAAGCAACTCTGGCAGCTTGCCGGCGCCATTCTGAAAAGGTTACAAAGTTAGCTTCAACTAGGGCACCTGCCTTAACTCTGTAAGTGCTTCCTGTGGGCCAAAAATTAAACCTCAACAGGAAGCACTTACAGATATAAATAAAACAGGTGCCCGAGTTGAAGCTCAAATTCAGTAACGTTTTAATCAGCCCAAAACATTAGTGAGCACGGTCGAGGCTGGGCAAGTGTGCTTTAACTCCATATCTGCCGTCGAAAATTAGCTGTAATATTCGAGGGAGGTCTTTGAATCCATGAGTTTCTCGAGCGCAATCCCCGTGTAGTTCCTGTGACCAGGAGGATGCTTTCTCCTCACCTGCTGCCCTGCTCGCTCTCTGACCCTTTATATACAAGAGGCATGTTGATGACACGCATAGAAGCCCCGCACCACACACTAGCGGTATCAAACGTCTTCCCTCTCTTTCCCAACTATGATGGACAGCTCACTCAAGGTACCTCGGCACCTTTTTGCGTGGTGGCGAAGTTACAGGCACACACGGTCAGTGGAGACAAATCTTCTGGCCCTTTACACAGCTGCAGTGTAGGTAAAGCACTATACATTTACCCAACGAGGTAGCACTTACTGATTAGCCAGTAGAAAGTACTCCAGTTGAGTAGATGGAAATCGTAAAAAAATCCGCGAGTTTGCAGGAAAATCAGCGAATTTGCGGACTTTTTGCGATTTCGCTCGAATTGGCAGACTACAGATCAGCAAAATTCGCCCATACATATGCAAATGTAGAGGGCGATGTATTCGCAGGAGTCAGTGGTGTCCCCGGTGAGTTCTGTGACAAGGAGGTTAGATCGGTAGATGCAGGCGATGCCTTCTCCTTTTTTGCTGGAATGTCTGTCCAGTCTAGCAATATTGTAGATGGGAGGGACTAGAAGGTCCAGGCAAGGAGATAAGTATTCGTTGAGCCATGATTCAGTTAGTATTGTAGGTCTAAATTTTTGTTCAGGATGAGATCAGCAATATCTGCTGCGTGCTTAGCTGACAGTTGATTAAGAGACCAGATGGGGGGCTCGGGGAAGTGTCAGAGGTCTAGGCGGACAGGAGTACAGGCGCAAGGTTGCTTTTAACCACACTTCTGTTATGGTGGGTAGGTGACCTGTTGGGGTTGATGGTGACTGTGCAAATGGCATGTTCGGAACTTGCATCTAGTGGACAAGGGATGACTTGGTCAGAGTTGTGGTCTTGGAGGATGGCTAGGATGACTTTGTCATTTCACAACCACACCCTTTGAGAGTGTTTTGCATAATTACAACAGTACTGGGAATATTTTGCACAGACATTTCTTGATTACATAGGTTCCACTGTGGCAGGTGCCCCCTTTCATTGACCACACCGTTGCAAAGTGTTTACTTGTGAATGTGCAGGAAAGTAGCCCTAAAGTAACACAAAGTAGCTCTATGTACTACTTTGCATCAATCTGGTGCGCCCTGCGTAGTTTTTGGCCGTTCTAGGACAACCAGCCATGGTTTTTGACAGAAAGCCCTATCTACTAACAAAGGGAAAAATATTGTGCTGTTTTGTTTCTTCCAGTTGCATGAAAAAGTAGCAAATTTAGCCATTAATTTGAAAATGGTGGTGTAAAAAGTACCTGTGCAATCCATGTAATTTAGCGATGTGCATTTATTCCACGTGTGTCATACCCCATGTGACTGCAGCCTCCATTGTATCAGCCACTCATGGAGTGTGTGTCAGTCTCCCGCAAGCTCACTGGAGTGCTCTCGAGCCTGGAGCCCTGATAATGTGCACGCTTCTCTGTAGAGACGCTTATATATTTATACCTTGACGTTTTCATACAACCTTTCTCGAGAGCAGCATTCATTTGTATGATATGGGTCATTAGGACGGAATTGCTTCATAGCACCATTAGCAAGATATGGAATTGATTTTTAATTACCCTGGAGCACTCCTGCAATTTCTAGATACAATCTAGCCGTGACTTTTAGAACATCCGGAGTGACTCTGTCATGGGTATTGTTGTAAAGGTCATGAATAATGAATACAGTGTGTCCAATATCTGTGCCGCAGTCACACAGTGCGCGTTTGAGGGGAATTTTCGTTACCTATTGAGATGCTATTTAGGAAAGGAATGCTGATCACTATTTTTCAAAGGTAATTGAACTGTATTTTGCATCTAATTGGGTGCTTCCTTTTGAAAAATGTGTCTTAAGCTAATGTCAGAGAACAACCTTTCAACTCAAGTACTATAAAACATTTAGGACACAGTAACCTAGAGTCCTGTCGGATATCTTTCCTGCTTTGTGTGAAAGAAGAAAATGGTACAAAGTCAGTTTTGCTCAGTGGCAGTTTACAAATGTAGGGCAGATTTACCAAGACTTTGTGCAAAGTCATTTAATGGAGCACAGAGCGACACAAATTGTTGGAAGGGTATTTACTTTCCAGAGCACAGCATATTTCGTTCTGGAAGGTGCCATTGTATAGCTGCAAGTAGTGCTTTGCTCTACTTTTCTCCACTTTGTCTCAAGGATGTGTTATATGGGTGGAACATGGCCAGATCAGCACAAGCACCCATAGTTTTTGATGCAAATCCCCTCTAATATATAAATGGCAGACAGGCTTTGGGTAAACAAATAGCTCCTTTTTGAAGCAAGTGCCAGCTTAGACTTTATAGCACATGTTCAATGTGTGGAATGTCTTAGAACTTGTCTATGCACATTATATTTTGAAGAAACGGTCCACTTTTGTCAAAACCTCCACCTTTGACCACTTGGAAAATAAATCAACTAACACAATTGGATACTTGAGAGTGCCATTTAGATCCAAAATAGGCCCTAGAATATCTATAGGTAGAACTTCCCATGGATCATCACAACATTGTATAGGACAAAGTGGTTGTCTCAGAACCTGTCAGCATTGGCACATTGAACACAAATGCAAATAAATCTTTCCACTTCTGAGTACACTCCTGACCACCAATATGAAGCTTTGACCCTCTATTTAGATTTCTTGATTTCCAGATTTCCAATATACCCAGGATTTTACGTCTTAAACTGCTTGGAGGAGCCACTACTCCTCCCTATGGAAGAAAGTCATGAACATCAGCAGAAAGCTCACTTCTCACTTCCTAATAGCTCCTATACTCCTTATCATCAATACCGTTATTAGGCCAACCTTCCATTGCATATGCCTTAACCACAATCAACACTTTGACTCTTTGTCTTTGCTGTATTCTTCGTTCCTCCCCAGTGGCGCCTTGTTCCCTTATGGCTACTGAAGCAACACAGTAATCATCCCACTCCTTCTGCATATGTTCTTTCATGGGTAAAGGTGGTCTGCTCATAAAGTCAGCTACGTTGTTCTGTGTACCTTAAAGGTACTTGACCGTATTTGTGGAGTGGCTTTTAGTTTGCCTGTGGGGGTTAGCAACTCAGTGAGAGGTTTGTGGTCAGTGCAAATAATGAACACAATGTCCCAAATATACTGCCTGAACGTCTTTACATCCCACACACAGGTAAGCATTTCTCGCTTAGTCACATAGAATTTCTCTTCTGAAGATGAAAGGGAATATTAAGCAAATGAAAATAGAACATTCATTACCTTTATCCACAATTTGTGAAAGCACAGATCACCATCCCTTCCCACTAACATCAACACTGATTATAGAATGAACAGAGGGATCACAGTCTTGTATAGAAATATCTTACAAATGTCATTCATGATAGTTACAAACGTATTCTGCAAAGTACCGGCTCAAAATTACTCTTGGCAGTTCTTGAGTAATGATCTCATCCTACATGTCTTGCATGCCAAGCCCTTAACACATCTTGAGTAGAATTCAGACACACTGAGGAAGGATCTAATTTCTTCTTTGCCAGAAGGTGGTGGAACATTCCTGATGGAGTTCAACATTTCTTTTTTAGGTTTGATGCCAGGCACTAACCTCATGACCAAGGTAGGTAATGGACTTTGCCACAAGCTTACATTTTTTTAACTCAGTGTTTATTCTTTATCACCCAAAATATTCAGCACTTTCCTTAATTTATTGTCATGGTCTTTCCTGCTCCCATTACAAGAATGTCATCCTGAAAAAATAACACCTTTGAAATCCTTAAAAAGGCTATACATTAGCCTTCAGAAAACTACAGCTGCAGATGCTAACCTAAATGGCATCCTGACAAATCTGTAGCATCCAAAAGGAGTGATAAAAGCAATAAGGTTCTAAATATTTGGGTGAAGACATACCTGATGATAAGCTGACATCAGGTATATTGTTGAAAACACCATTACACCCCTCATTTCTGCAAGCAACTCATTTATCCTAGGTAAGGGAACCAGTATCCACAACCATATTTCTGTAGATGCCCCTCAAATCAATACAAAACCTTATTTGTCTTTTGAACTAGCCTGCCAATACCGATGGAACCAACTAATCTGTGATGTGTACAGATTCTATAATACCCTTACTCAACAACTTGTCCAATTCAGAATGAATTTCTCCTCTGACATGTAAAGGTATGTTCCTTACCTTATGACAAACTGGTGCAACAGATTCTTTCAACATGATTTTGTGAGACAATCCCCTCAGTTTACCAGCCTCACCATAATATACGATGAGATATTTGTCTTTCATCCAATTACCCATTATCAAGTCATCATTGTCCAGTAACAAAAGGTTCAACACTTTTGGAATTCAGCATTATACGCATAACTTTTACATCCATCCACCCTAAAATGGAGGGTCCGTGTTCAGCCACATACAACTTATTGTGGCCTCCCTCTTTACAGGTAAAACTCACAGTGTGCACATCAAGTTGCAGTAACTCATTACCTGACACTCCACAAACCTGGTCATTGATTGGTTCACAATAGTGTATGGCAGTGGACTTTAAACTTGTTAATGCCATGCTCCCAATATCCCCTTATCCTTCTCTAATCTTAAGTCTTCTTTCTCATTACCCTCCAGTACCCGTTCACAATACGATTCACTTCTCCCTGTTCTTACCTCTTATCTTCAGTCATTGCCACTTTCCAACAATATTCCTTTAGAGCTCAAAACCACTTCCTCCTTAATTGATTCTACCCCCTCTGCTTCTTCCCTTTATAATTCTTTTCGCTACACGGCTACCTGAGAGAAATCTAAAATTGAGCTTGCTTGGGAATCCGATCTATCTCAACAATGGTCGGTTCTTCTCTGGGAGAAAATCTGTTCCAAACTTCATGGTACCTCTAGAGCTGCTAATAATACCCAAACTTTATACTTTATTTATAATAGAATGTTATTCACTCCTCTCTCCCTTTCCCGTTTTTCACCAGAGACACCCTCTACCTGTTGGTCTTGCCCTTATCCCTCAGCAGATTTAAAACACATGCTCTTTGATTGTCCGCATATTTCCAGGTTCTGGCACTCTGTGTGGGCCCAAATCCAAAAGATTTTTCATTTTCAGGTTCCCTTCTCCCCTGCCCTTATTGTTCTTGGCTCTGTCTCACCTGACCTTCCTCAGTCCTCCAATCACTACCAACTCCTTGACCTCTTAATAGCGGTCGCCCTGCATTCTATCACATCTAACTGGAAACAAGCTGTGAACGCTGTGTGTTTTCATCACAGATTAGATACTAATTTTGTTTCCCCCATTTCACTGGCAATTAAGCGAGATCTTATATGGCTTCCTTTGGTAAATTACCTATCCTCCAATGCCCCGTCAAGCTCATTCATGGACCCTGAGGCTGTTGAGGTCCGTAAACCACCTTGAATTTCCCTTTCCTTTTGTTATCTGTAATCCCAATATTATCATAAAGTGTATTTGATGTTCGTACCCATTTTTTGCTATTGATATTTTCATGCTCATTTACCTGCCGTATGTGAGATTTTATTGTAATTAGCTAATGTATTTTCCCTCCATTGTAATTATTGACATACCCTTCTTACTGTTTCTTCTTTTCTACCCTCCTCCTTTTCTTATTTAATCTTCAATAAAAATCAAACTAAAAAAAAATAAAAAAAATGAATGGGTCCCCCTCATAATTTTTTCACAATTTTTCTATCAAATAGGCAATGTTTAAATATGTATGGACTTATTTAAACATTGCAGTTAAGTTCTGTTACCGTTTTAAAATGTAGTCAAATACATGATAGCCAAACATACTATTCTGGTCAGGTAGACCTTACTACCATGTAAACGTAAACACAGTGTGATTATTAGAAATAGGGGTGAGGGTTTTGAAGACTATTTAGAGTCTGCTCCCTAATGACACATACTCCCAGCTAGAATATAAATGACAAAGGTTATTAGTGATAGACCATTACGTAGCAGCTTACTACCCCTCATTTTATTCAGCTAAAAACAAAGCAATGTTATCAGCATAATGCTTTTTTTGGCTAGAGCCTAGCGCCCCCACCAAGGATCATTGAGGCCCCCTAGGGGGTTCGCCCCGCAGTTTGAAGACCCATGGTGTAAGATGACCTAAGTGAGCAATCTTTTAGTAAATCAACTCCTCCTATGGTCATGTGAAAAACAGGTTGTTTTTAGAAGACCCATTAACATTCAAAACATCATCATTGATACTTAGAATGCATTCTGCATCTACACTTTCGTCTACACCATATAACTCCGATAGGTCCGATTTTTTCTTAATATACTTCACAGAGTTATTTTTCCTTTTGCACACCTTTACAAAACGAGGAAAACTCCCACAATATGAAGATTTTGTTTGAGAGCGGGAAAATTCGTGTCTTTTGGAAGGTAATCCTTGCTACAACATATAAAGCATTTAAGTGGTCTGCTTTTCTCATAAGTGTTCCTTATGGGTGTAATCTGAATTTTTTTAAAATATATTTTTAAGTTGATGTTTAGATTTGATAATAGAAAAGATTTTACAAACCAATGAGATTCCAACAGTTTGCACCATATGAACATTTTTGAGAGCAGCTTTAGCGCATCTCTTAGATAATCCTGCTTTTTTTCACTATTGTAATTACATCCTTCAAGGAAGAATCTCCACAGCCTCTCCTGAAGACGGGAATCATTACTGTGCATGAAAATTTGATCCCTTATCATTTCCTCATGTAAAGAACCAGAGATGATCAGTTTTTTATAGCTGCAATGTAATGCTCAATAGTTTATGATATGCCTTGTTTGCATTGAAAACAATTATACCTGTTAATTACAGCTAGGGCTCCCAGTTTTCTGTTTTTACTTACTTTAAAAGATAAATACAGACGGAAAACTATTTATTTTCCTGTTTGTATTTATTTTTAAATACAGAAAAATACAGAAAATAGGTCCTCACTGAATGTTTTTTTCTGCTGTCAGTCATGAGTGTCAGGTCAATAGGTATACAGATTGTAAGGTAGGGGAGAAGAAAAACACATCAGATTTCCTAATTAAGAACAATTAAGTGCAGATCTAAATGTATCTATGCTATTCTACAATGCAAGTGTTTTCAGATAACGCTATTGCACTGTATACTGCTGAAACCTTTTGGACATTCAAATGTGAATATATATTTATCAGTCAAATAAATATGGGGAAAATACTCGTAGCAGCTTCATTTATACAGAAAACTCAAAACAAAAATGGAAAAATACAGAAAAAATTAGCAAAAAATGAATATGGATAAATACAAATGGAAATGTAGAAAAATAAATACCATAAAACCGGGAGCCCTAATTACAACGTAAACAGTGAGTTAAAAATAATTCAAATTTTTTTAAAATATCAGTTTCTTCTTCTGTTCTATTTGTTTTCCATCTAACCATACGTTCTTAAGCCTTTTGGTTCCAAAGTGTGCAGTAAAATTTTCCTTTTCTTTCACAAGAAAAGTCCTCCAACTGATCATCTTCGAAAGCTGAAACATAATTAAAAAATATTCCTTCCATTCAGACCACTTCATGGAAGGTTCTTCAGGCAAAAGAAGGAATGCCTGTGAAGGTGTAAAACAGACGGTTTGTGCAGCATACTAGACTGTAAAAAAAGCAAAATAAATTTCATATAGATGGTACAAGGAATTAATCAGAGTCATATTGCCGTTAGTACACTTAGAGATTACGATCACAAAGTAGAAAAAGTTATAAACTATGCAATTGGCACCAAATGTCACTTTATCAGCTGAAGATAAAAGGCATCAGCCACACACAGATGTAGCAGAATGCACTCCTTGTGCAATAAACAATTAGGTAGTCACACCCAGGTGTGATGTGCATCTACAGCCAGTTCCAAGATGGCCAGCTGGTTGGGTTCTGTGTATACTCACTCAAAGGCACCAACGTGATGCTTAGGAAAGCCGGAAACAACTATGGACTTGTTGCTATGAGCCACACGCTTCTGGAGATGAAACTATGCGCATGCTGTATTCCAAGCCAGCAACAGCCCTTCTGACAGCTCACGTTGTATCTCAAGGACCCGCGGACGCCAACGTGTTCAGGTTTGATTCCACAATCATGGTTCCCCACAGCGGTGTCACTCATAAAAGCCACCAGTCAAAGAATTTCAACAGTTGCAACAGCCTAATAAGGTCAACAAGAACCTAGGAGACTGCTGTAGAGACCACAACAAATACAGGTAGGTCCAGTCATCACCAAAAGAAGTCGCATGGATATGAATGTTGGTGGTATATATTGCACCCGTTTATTGAGTACAACCAGTTTATTGGTTACAACCTGTGTATAACGGGGGCAACGCGGCCTTGATATTACTGGATCTTTTGGCGGCGTTTGATATGGTAGATCATAGCCTCCTAATACATCGCCTCCATGAAATAGGCATAGCAAGCCATGCTCTATCTCTTTTCAAATCCTTCCTTATGGACCGGGAACAATTTGTGGAAGTGGAAGACCTCATGTAGCCGAGTCTTGAAGGACCATGTGGGGTTCTTCAGGACTCATCCCTAAGCCCAACCCTCTTTATTATATATTTAGTCCCCCTGGCTAAACCGATCAAATCTCATGGCTTTTCCATGGTGTCGTATGCTGAAGACACCCATTTTATAGTTTCTATCTCAAACAATATTCAGGACAAGGCTCACAACTTTCATGCTTGCATGCTACAGGTGAGCAGTTGGATGTCCGAGAACTGCCTCAAGCTGAACTCTAATAAGACTGAGGTTCTCCATTTTGGCAGAGAACCATCCATCTGGTCGTCTGATTGGTGGCCCTCAGAGTTGGGTCCTCAACAATCCTGCCACTAAGGCGAAGAATCTGGAAATAATTTTTGACACCACCTTGTCCTTCTCCCATCATGTGAAAGTGATCGCTTCATCCACCTGATATACATTGAAGATTCTGGGAAAAATATTTCCTTACATACCACCAGACCTACCGAAAAATGTGGTTTCTGCATTAGTCTTTTCAAGACTTGATTTCTGTAAGGCCTTCTGCTTGGTATAAACAACGCACTTCTTGTGAAACTGCAGGTTTTACAGAACTCTGCGGCCCGTTTCCTTTTTGTTATCCCAAAATATACCTCTGCCAAGCTGGCCCTCAAAGCTCTACAATAGCTTCCAGTGAAAAGCAGATTAATTTTATGGCCCTCTGCATGGCCTTTAAAGCACTGCATAATAAAGGACCCGCTTATCTGATCGACCGCTTCCAAGGGTATACCCTAATCAGAAACTTGAGATCCTCGTAACACATGTTAGTGCAGGACCCCAAACCACGTTTTTCAAGCTGGGGTGGTATAAGCGTTTTAAACATCACAACCAGACTTTGGAATCATCTGCCTTACAAACTTAAAAACTCGCCTGATTTGATTTTTTTTAGGAAAGGCTTGAAGACCTGGTTATTTACGGCATAATTGCTGTCTTTTCGAACTCTATCCTTTAATATAATCTCAGTGATGGCTTGATTTTAGATGACAAATGCCTAGATGCCACAGGGTATTAGCCGCACTATACAAATAAATAAATAAATAAATACCTATAGCCTGGAAGCATGTCTGCTCCTCCCGTTCACCTACAGCAACTGCCACCCTGTTGCCTGACATTCCAGAACCCATAGCAATGACCTTGCGTGGCACCGCAACGACATAACATGCAAGTATGCCCAGCAGAGCAACAGCATACTACACAAATATGCTGCAATGTTGGGTGGAAGAAAATTGAAGATGTTTTAGCCAGATGAAAGAAGTGACTAGAGGTTCTCAAAGGTGACAAATGCCCCGAGAAAATCTCATTTAAGTCTAGTATTTTCACTGTACCAAATGTCACGTTCTCCTCTTTCAAAGTCACCCTAACTCACACACACAAATGCAGCATGCCAAGCAGCAGTGCAAGTACGAGAACATAGCAGGTACCCGAGAGGCAGCAGGCATCACAGGCTCTTCTGCTATGCATTGTATAACAAGTGCAATCATTGTCATGTACCAGGTCTTCTCAAACTAAGTCAGGTGGGCTCTAAATCACCTTAATGTTCATGTGATCTGCAGTTCATTGAGTCTATCCAACTTTTTGCACATTAGAATCCTTGTGGGTGGGGGGTTGAAACATAAGTTACAAAGGTGAGCAGTATTAATACATTTTAAGTCAGCCTTCTGTAGGGAACTTCAGAATTTTGTTTGTGTTTCAAGGTCTTTGGGTGAGACTAAGTGCTTGATGGACGGGGGATTATTTTTAAACAGCTGACCGTCAATGGCAGGCGACTGTTGGTAATGCAAAACTTTACCAGAGATCTCGAACTGAGTTGCCCGCGTATTCGTTTATAGTATAATTCTAAAGTTTCATTTGGTAGATTGCCCAAATGTCACATGTAAACCTTGAAATATTGTCTATAAAGCTGAAGGGGATCCCACTTAACAACCTTTAACAGAATTCCTTCATATCTCTGTTCTACTGATAACATGAAGACGATTAAGAATGTGAAGATAATGGGCTATATCACACTGTGTGTCTGTGGGCAAAATGGGCTTTTCTGCATCCCCAAGGCACTTTGATTTTCCAAAAGGGCAGCAGATATTTGGGCAGCCACTTGTTTAATACAAATAGCGCTGGAGAGTGTTACTTCATTTATATGGGATATGGCAGCATGCAAAGAGGAGCACACTTTGCCTCAATGCTCTTGTTTACGTACAGATGTAGGCACAGAGGCAAAGGAGCTGTCATGGGGCAAACTAACTGTCCACCACAAAGGGGTGGTGCATAGTTGGTGCACCCTCAGAGGGTGCTCCTTGGACCAGAGGAAAGAGGGTCCTATGGAACCCTATGACATCCTCCTAAAGGTCGGATAAATCAATCACTGCACCTGCCTGCAAGGGGATGCCTGTGCCCTTTCAAAGGAAGGCTACAATGACGCCTGCAAAGTGAAAGGTGGACCAGCTGCTTCAAACAACTTCTCCACCTTTCACCTATGTGCTGCACCCAGGGCCGCATACTAACTGTAATTGTCTAAGGTGAGTAGTCCTATTTGATGTTGCATCCTGGTGGAAACCAGGGTAGTGCTCCTTATATATAATAAAGCCAATAGTCTTTTTCTGGAGTACAATCGTTTCAATGCCCATGATTATCTTCTACTACACATAAAGGCATAGATGCATCAAGGTAAAATCCGCTCGCATAGGGGCAGATTCTCAAAATCTGCTCCTTTGCGACCGGTATTTTTGCATTTGGATGCATCATCCCAAATGCAAAAATCGCAAATTAAGAAATCGCAAAATTGTGATTACTTGCATTTAAGGAATCTCAAATTGAGATTCCTTAAATGCAATGCATGAAAGTTTAAAAAAATAGCGATTTCGCTAATAGCGATCGCAAATTACCAAGAAGTTGAACTTCATGGTAATTTGCAAAAACTTTGAAAAATGCACTAAAGTGCATTTTTCAAAGTTTCATGTTGCGCACACACATGCCCTAAGGGCATGTGTGTGCACAACATATGTGCACAGATCAATTTCAGGGGTGCAACAGGGTGTCCTTTGGACACCCCTGCACCCTTGAAATCGCATTCTCAATTTGCGATTCGCTAATTTGCGATTCGCAATTTGCGACCCGCAATTAAGGAATTTTAAGAAATCGCTATTTTTTTAGTGATTTCTTCATGCATTGCATTTTGCTATTCCTTAATAGTGAATTGTTATTTTTCACTATTAAGGAATAGCAAAATGGGTTCCTGATGCATCTGGGGGTTACTTTCTTACATACATATCTGTATCTTTAAACACGTGCATTTCATCAGTATTTACCAATATTATGCCCAACTTTTCCTGATTCTTTCTTATTTTTTTCTGCAGGGGTTTGGTAGAACAAATTAATGTATGAGTACTGATGTTACCCTTGAGTGGTTTAGAAGTAGAGATCAGAGCATAGCTACTGTGAAAATGGAGAGATAACACTATTTCGGACTACAGCCCTAAATGATAAAAATAATACATGGTCAATGGTGCACCACACACATTGACATTTATTATCATAGACAGCCTTATGTTGTTGGATATTAAATTAAACATGTTCAGAAATTTAAGAGCAAACTTGAGTAAAAATAAAATATCATATGAAACCCTGCTGTGTTTGCAGAGCAAGCACTGAAGAAACCATAAATGATATTGGGTCTGATTTAGAGTTTGGCTGACGGGCTCAGTGACGTATATCCCAGCTGCCGTATTGCAAGTTCATTATATCCTACAGCACTTGTAATATGGCGGAAGGGAAAGCCATCACGTTTGTGATGGAGTTACCCATATGACAAACTCTAAATCAAGCGAATAATGTGTGAGTCTTATTTTAGAGAATGTTTTATTAAGAATTTAGGGGATTATTTAGAGTTTGGCAGACAAGGTACTCCACCACAAACTGACTGACTGACCTTGTTTGCCAAACCTGGTGGTCACTCAGCAACATTACAGTGCCTTCAGGAGCCGTCATGGGGGCAGCTCCTATGAAGACGTAGAGTTGGCAGTAATGTCTGAAAATGGCAGTCTGTAGTATGCCAAGGCAGTGGAGTTCATAACCCCACTGGCCCAATAAGTGTTACAAAACCTCCTTAGTTCCTCATTTTAAAGCTGGTAGTCCCACAGAAAAATATTTGTACTGGCCATTGTGAAGAGGCCAACTTGTGACACACTTTCAAATTGGTGTAATGATTTTCAGATATGCAGAAGACACTGTGATAGTGGCGTATTTGTTAGCAAATATTTAGAATAACTACATGAGGTTTTCAAAATTATTTGAAAATTTATTTTGCATTAGACTAACCAAATAAAGGCATTCTTGACTACTCTGGGTACAACAAAAAAGTGTTGGTTTAAAATGCAATGGCAGCACATTGGGTAAGCCAAATAAGTAGTGTATTGCCATAGCTGAATTATAAGAAAATCAGTAAAACTGACTTCTAGAGCCTGCCCCGGAGATAAGGACTGGCCTTTGGTTTCTCACTGGAGAATAAAGCTCCAATATCTATCTACCAGTGGTGGCTGCCTCGAAATCGGGGTGGTGGGGCAGGGCAGGAGGATGAAAAATAATAAAAAATAAACGTACCTGTGGCAGCCGCCTCTTCTCCGTCGACAGAACCGGAAGCACCCAGGCTCCTTGCTACTCCCAGCCAATCACGACACTGCAGCAGCATCATGGTTGGTCTGAGCGGCCAAACATGCCGCTCATACAGTGCGTAGGAGCCTGTGCATGTTCTCCACCAGGCTGTGCAACACAGCCTATGGAGAACAGGCTAAGTGCACATGACGGGTTGGCCGGCCAAAAAGGGCCAGCTAAACCGCCATGCGCACCAAGAGAGTGCAAACCACTCCTCACTCTGCTCTGATGGCATTCAGCCCAGCCACGCCTGACCCGACCTGGCTCCGAGTCCCACAAATAAAATAAAATGATAATACCTCTTGTTATTATCACTTTATTTTTATTTTTTTGCACTTCTCGCGCTCCTCCTCATTAGTGGAGAAGCAGCAACTGCTATCCATCCTGTATTCCAAATGAGCTGTTGAACCAAACGCTGCCTCCAAATCTGAAATAATGTCATGAACACACCTCTTCCTAAGAATAACACATATTTTATGTTGATAAAGCCAAACTGGTCCTATGTAAACGTTTCACAAAGGTGTAAATATTTGCCACATTTTTTGCATTAGAAGAGTGAGAAGTTCATCATTCCCTTGAGTACCCATGCTCCGATCATGGAATAGCCAGTAGAGGTGGCTGGTGACCTTTTCTTTGATTGACATTGCCTCACAGGTCCAATACAAGTACATATAATACAGTACAAAACAGATTTCGTAGTTTCGATATCGTAAAAATGAAAAGATAAGTGTGACTTATTTGTAAAAAGTTTACACATTTCATATATTAAGTAAGATAACAGAAAAGATTGGAGATATGACGGGTAAAGTTTGCTCCTCTAGGGATTATAAATATACTGTTTTTGACTCCTAACCAAAAGCAGAGAATTGATGTTAATTGTATTGTCAATTGCTTCCTTCTTTCCAGCCTCCATCCCCAGCTTCTGTTCCATCATCCTTTGTCCTGCCCCTTATCACCCCCTTCCAAACGCTAGACTAATCCGCATTTTATAAAATCTCCATCACGTTTTCCCCATGGACCTCGAATCACCAAATGGCAAGTGTAACTGGTGTGAACTCACACACACACACACGTTGTCCCACTGATTTCATTACAGGAACTGGCATCATGTGACCTTTAACCATGATGAGAACCTGATGCGATCTTTAAAAACAATAGCTATAGAGGATCACTTCAATACAGGAGCATTTTCTTTTGAAAACTAAAGAGACAGGCACATTGAGTCAATTGATTCGCTTAATAACCACCTGTTAGGTTTTAAAATGTTTATTGAATACATTTTAAAATTCATTACAATATACTGTATGTTAAACAAACCTGTTTACTTTGCATGTATGTAATCTTGGTGAATATATCCTTGTATTTCCGCTAAAATAGCACTTACTATGTAAAAAGTTAAACTAAAATGTGATAGTAAACCTTTAATGTGAATGATAAAAATGCCATGCCTATCCATAACTGTATCAGGGTTTGTTGCAGCTGATGAATAATCATAATACTAATAACTTGCTTTGAATATAGTGCTGCATACCACACTTGTGCCTTTTTTGAGTGCTGCACATAACAGCTGTCACAATTATCTAGTTTAATGTTACTCAATTTACCAACCTCGGAAGCATAACATGCTGACTGGTGTTTTTGAGATTCGAACAGAGAGTGAGCATGAAATCTCATCCCATCATAGCGTATTACAAATGTAACTCATAAAACTGATAACTGACTCCTAAAATCATGCATCACTCTCCATAGAAACGCATAATAATAAGTTGAACATTTTGTGGAGGTCATGTTTTCTGCTCGTTCGTTCTTCGGAATGCAAGCTAGGGTGCAGCACTGCGCTGTACAAAAAAACACAAAAGCTGCAAGTTAAACAAGCAGTGGCAAAGGTAAAAGGTCTGACTCTCAAGTTAAGAACTATCAGAATTGTGTTTCTCTGTGAGATGACCTAAGAGCAAATGGAATGTCCAGACATGAATCCCACGCCGCTGTCACCTAGAACTCTCTCTGTAGTGCTATGAAAAGGCCGAAACTGATCTAGGGTTGCTTGTGTTCCTGTTCACAGGCCAACGAGCTTAACATTCCAAACTGGACAGTGCCTATTTAAAAAGATCTATGATGAATTGCATATTGTTGCCCCCTCTCTGTAGTGAAAAGATATTCTGCGTGACTGAAAAGATACCCTGGAATGCAGCCCATAGTAATTACAACGGAAGGAGTTAATTTTAGCATTCCACTCATCTCTTTTTGTAAGTGAATACACCTCTGACCACTGCTCTTGTCCTAGTGTTGCTGGCAGCTGTTGATGCTGTTGTTGTGCTTATTGTGTTGGCAGCTGTATTGTTGCTGTGGTTCCTGCTGTTTAGACAGCTATTGTTGTATATAGCCTGTCTGTTGTAGTAATTGTGGTCAATGCTAGTATCGCAGGCTTGCTGGCATTTTTTGTTGCTTTTGTTGTCCTTTCTTTGGTGGTAGCTATTGCTGTAGTTCCTGCTGTTGTGACAGCTATTGCTGTTAATGTTGTCCCTGTTGTAATTAAAGTCGAATCAATGCTGGTGTCCCTGCCTTGCTGACAGTAATTGCTTGTTGTTGTCCCACCATGGTGCTCACTGACGTCTCTACTCATGCTGAAGGTTTTGGTCCCTTTAATGTCCCTCACAAGGTATACTATGAATTGACAAAACTAGCAAGGTGTAAAAACATATTTTAAAAGGACATCAAACTGCTAAACGCTTATTACTGCCGTTCTTCAACATTCGGTTAAATTTTGTGTGTGTGTGTGTGTCAGGGTATTCAGGAATCCAAGTAAGTCAGTAAGTTTAGCCATACAGGTCTTGTTTTAAGCTTTTTTTCCTATTCTCCACAGACTTTCCCAATGCTTACAGTAGATGTGCAACTGCCATCACTAGCTTCATCCTTTGTTCCAAGTCTCAAAAAATTAAATCTGTCTGAGGATGGGTAAATGAGACAGCATTGATTCACATGGTTGAAAATAATTGGTCCTTAAATCCAGCCCACAATGTCCGCATAGTGATAAAGCATGTTACTAACTTGTGTGTGAGGGTTCAAAATCCTTTGAAAGTATATTTTCAAATGCTGTTATTTTTGTCAATTCTTTGCACCTTAGAAAGGCCATGAGAGTGACCCAATCTTGTAGGAAGGTAACACTTAATCACTGAATATACAAATGCGAAATAGGGTGTCATATAGTTCCTAGGAATCTCCAGGACCTGCGCGTTTGACCTAAACTGAGGGCTTTTGTGTCCTGATCACTTCCAGACACCACCACAGGATATGTTGGCCATTAGACCAGCTAGCTCCACAGTGCCACTACCACCTCCCCTGTATCTTACAGTGGTGTAGGTAGTTTCAGGCAACCACTGAACATGACACCTCTGGTTCCTCAGGGATCGTGGAAAACAGTAGATTACGTTTCGCTCAGACACTCGAGATTGCTTACTCTCAGAAAATACACAGGATGGCGATTAGGACGTTTCAATAAGTATTTATTGGTCCAGCGACAGCCTCCTGTAAAATATATGTGCTGCAACAATCAGGAGGCAAAAGCATACAAAAGAGATTGCAACAGCTAGCTAGTAAATAGTAGATACATTTCTACCATAGTGCTGATAAGATGAACATAGGCAGTTCAGATAAAAACAGTAGCACTTGCATATTCCTAAATGCATTCCCTAAATAATTTGCCTAAATGTACCTAGCCTAGATCTGCATATGTAGCATGCAAATGTATATATGGGTGTAGTCAAGAAACCCGTAGGGAAGAACTAGCCCCCTCACCTGACGGTTGAGAACGAAGGACCCCGTCTCTGCTTCGAGGATGACACCCGCAAGTGATGTCAGACCGCTGGGAGTCAAAGATTTAGCATGCAGGACCCCGTGTCAGCTTGGAAGGAATTCTACTCTAATTTGTAGGGGGAAATATTGGTCTTTTATACTAGAGTGGTCACTCCAGGGTTTCTTCTAGAATCGATATGTTTTGAAAGCAACCATAAATGTTTTGGAAACAATCATGAATGTTTTTTCAAACAAATGCGATCACGCACAGCTGGCTGTTGGCCAAGGATGAAAAAGTGGTGACCCTTATCCAGAATAATTATACCGTGCCTGAGGACATGTTCATGTATGTCAGATACAGGGATTATGTTAGCATAACGAGAGCCTGGTATCAAAGAGACAGGAGCAAGCTACTATGTAAGGGGTCACCTGTTTAGAATCGCTATTGCGGTGTCTCCGAGACAGTGTATGTAAAATGGGGTATATATGACAGGACTAACCTAAAGGACATGCCAAGGGAGGGTATCTTTTTTTTTCCTAAAAATAAATCTCTCTGTCTAATATAATAAAAGGTATTTCTTTTGGGACTCTTTACTTGTTGTGGATGGCAGATTTTGTTGTTGCTATGGTTGTTGCTTAATTCATAACAGTAACTTTTGCAATGGTCTATATGTTGTTGCAGCTGTTTTTGTTTCTCTATGCTTTGTTTTTGTGGCCCATCCACTGTTGAAAGCTGTTGTCTCTTCTGTTGTGGCAGCTGTGAATTGTTGTGGTTGAAGCTTCTTTTCTCAATTAAATCCGCTATTGCACTGCTTACTCCAACATAAAACTGTGTTTACACTGTCCTCCAGCTTGCATCAATGTCATAATACACCATGTGATGATTACTACACTTGTTTCTCATTCAAAATAAAGAATTGAGGGCCTTATTTTCAAGGAATTAATGCAGCGCAGTGCTGAAAGCCATTTGGCTGTGCCACACTGCATTAATTCTGAAGCAAAGGGATGCTTCATATCTACAACGATATGACAGATCCCTTTGCTCTCCCCTGTGCTGGCACACAATTAGCTGCCATGCACCGACGCAGGCACCCTTGCACCATGGTGCAAGCGTCCCTACGCCATGGGGATGATTGTTTTTGTGCATGAAGGGACACATTCCAGCACAAAAAAAGTCACAAGAGGTGATGTCCACTTCTTATGTATGATGCAGAATGAGGCACACATAGAAAGAGGAAAAAACAAAGAGCATTCTGACACATTTCTAGGTTTACAATTTCCTGTAAATCTGGAAATGTGGCAAATGCCATGGGTGTTGCATGGGAACAACCACAACAACACCCATTGCACACCCCTTTCACGCAAAGTGTTGCATGTAAAGGGGCCAAATTTACAATGACATGAAAAGCCATGCAGGTTGGCTTTACCTGTCCTTATTAATATGGGGCAGCAGGTTGCGCCTGCGGTGCATCACAAAAAATTATGCACTGCGCAAGGAGCTTGTAAATAAGCCCCTGCATGTTTTACTCTAATAAATGGAGTGTTCCCAGAGATTTGTTCCACCTTGTACCCAACCAAGGATATCCTACCTGTCCCAGGCTATCATAGTACTATGTATCAACTTGTAGGCTAAAATCCAATGTAATGCTGCTATGAGAAAATTCCTGAATGTATTCTGTAGCGAATTGTTTTTTCTTGCTTGTTTCTAATTGGTGCATATCCTGAGAACCATGAATTTGTGTAGAATGTATGAAAGTCTTTGTCTAGAGTCCTATTAAAGAAGATGTATTTCTCTGTACCAAGAACCTTTTAATCCCCACCTTCAGAACGTGAATCTAGGCTGAATTTTATATAGAACTGTACTGAGTTCTTCATACTTATGATTTGTATGCTTTACTGTTGTATTTACTCATGGCATATTTCATATATATCCTGCCTATTAACCCTGCCCCTGCCTATTTATATACATTTTCAAAACCATAATCGGTGTCTTTCATACTTATAAGAATGTTTCATCATTGATTATTTAATTTGATCATAATTGTATTAGTGACGGGTCCAATGGGGGAGCACCGAAGCCCGTATCGGGACTACACTCCTCCTGATCCTAGCCATTGGTGCCTTTTTTGGTATAACCATTTAAGACAAGTTTGCGCACCAATATTATCCTTTTCATGGTGGCATGGTGGCAGTTATGGTTGCTACTGTGGTCCTTACTATGTGTACAGGTGTGATGGAGGCTGTTGTACCTGCTGTGTATTACTTCAGCTGTCCTTGTTACTCTGGTGGTGGCTGTAGTGACAGATATTGCTGCTGTAGTCACTTTGTGGTAACGGCTATTGTCACTGCTGGTGTTGCTGTTGTAGGATCCGCTCAGATTGAATCTGTTGTCTCTGCTATATTTGCAGCTATGGTCACTGCTTTGGTCCCTTCTGTGGTGACAGCTGTAGTCACTGCTGTAGTCACTGTTGTAACTGTGTTTTGGGGACAGCTTTTGTTGTTACTGTGGTTCCTGCTATTATTCCAACTGTGTTCATTCCATGCTGGAGGCTGTTGTTGCTGCTATTGTGCCTGCCATGTTGGCAACAGTGGTCACTGTTTTGTTCCGTGCTGTTGGGGCACCTGTGCTTGCTGTTATAATCCCTCCTGTGCTGACAGCTGTTATTTCTGCTGTGATCATTGCTGCTGTGGCTGTCAGTATCCTTTCTGTGGTGGCAGGTATGGTCTTTTTGATTGTCCCCATTGCCCCTTGCTGTGGTTGAAGCAAGGATGGAAACTGTAGTCCTAGCTGTGCTTCAAATATTAGTTGCAGCTGCTGTTGCTCCTGTGTTGGCTGTGGGTGCAGCTGTTGTTTTTTGTTGTTGCTGTTTTTTATAGTCCTCATATGACCTCCATAGCTATAGCAACCTCTTGGCCTGATCCACCCCTGCTGCTCATAACTTGGGGGTTCCAATCTCAGCTGATGTTCTTGCGAGAACCACCAGCAGCATACATCGTGAGCTGACCAAGAAGTATAATCATTGAACCTTATAAAGTAGTCTAATCAGGATCTAAATTATCTAACAAATTCCAAAATAACCCAAGTTCTATTCTTTCTCTATATACATTAACCTTCTGGTCTAAATCTCTATAGTATCTTACTGAATTCCACCAGGCTCTCCATGTTGGGGGTACCGCCTGGCACCATAACTTGCAGATCTCCCTCCTTGCCAAAAGGACCAAACAAAACACCAATTTATTCTAAATACCCATGAAGCCCAGCAACCCTTCACGTGATAGTACAGTGCCAAACAAGATAAGAGAAGGGCTTACCTCAACCTCAATACCCAGGGTATTGGACAGAGTCTTACCCATGTTGCCCCAGAATTCATGAATCATGGGGCAGGAAGCAAACACATGAATATTGTCCGCCTTCTGGGTACCACATCTCGTACATCTAGCTCCTCCACTGCCCTTTATTTTGGATAGTTTAAGTGGGAACCAGTATATCCTGTGGAGCATAAAAGTTGTTTTCCCCTTAGCGAGGCAGATTTAATCACTGAATAAAGTGTGTCTACAGATACTTGCCAAAGATTTTTCAGCTACTCACTCGACAAGCACTTCTCCCGGACAAGTATGGATGTTCCAGCTTCCTATCCGCTGCAGCAAGGAGATGATTATACCACTGTGCTACGTCCTTCCTTTTTGGTGTCAGGTCTTGTAACTCATCTTCCATGGAATTGTCCTCTGGGGATGGCCAGTGTTGGGTCTTGCACAATGATGAAACTTGGTATTAAACAAATCTGGAGAGAGCTCCGCTGGTGAGATTCCTCCAGAAGTCCCAGGGGAAGCAATTGTTGCCAACAACAATGTCCTTCCAGTGTGTTACACCCACGTCTTTTAGTGGTTGAACTAAATTGTCCAAAAGACACTCTGGTGTCCCTGGGGAGTCCCGCACTGGAGCCTATTCACTATAACAGGACAATCCCAAGCAGGCACGACAGTCCGACCAGAGTTTGGCTGCAGCACACAGTATCTTCAGCAGGACTTTTTTAAAGAATGTAGGATCGCCAAATTTATACTTAAATCCTACCTCCTCTATATCCAACAGCATAGCTTTAAAAATGGTGCCAATCAGCGAGCTATCGGGCTTGAAAAGTAGCATCCTACAAGTTTTTTATTGATACGCCCAACAGTACAACTGGAGATCCGGTAGGCTCATACCACAGTGTGAAAGTTTATGTCTTAATTTCTTCCAGGACAACCTAATCCCTTTACCTGCCCAGATGAAAGAAGAGATGTTGCCCTGTATTTTAACAATTAAACTTTATCAAACACCAGTGGGATGTTATTAAAATGATAGGCATATTTAGGGAGAAAACACATTTTAATCAGATTGACCCCCCATAATCTTTTAAATAGGACGTCCAGCTCCTTGGATACTCTCGCCAAGTTAGTTTTTGGGAATATCTCTGAGATCTTGGGTTATTATTATTCCAAGGTATCTTAGCTCCTTGGACACCCTCACCCCTTGAGTTACGATGTTCCAGGCCATGATCTCTGTTTTTTCATTGTTGACCTCGTAGCCAGACAGCATATAGTGCTAATTTCCTCATAAGCCAATTTGCGGTGAAGGGGATGATCTTTTCATTCTGCCTTAAGCTCTGGGCCAGGGGCTCGATGTACGAATCGAAAAGAATGGGGTACAGTGGGCACCCCTGTCTTGTACCACGCTCTATTGTGACCGCCGTCATAAGGCTAACCAAAATCTGAAGCCGGGGAGCTTTATACATTTTCTTAAGGACATCCCTAAATATATCGTCAAAACCAAAAGCTTTCAAGACCTCATCCAAGTATTGCCAATTGACTCGATCAAAGTCTTTTGCTGCGTCAACGGTAATCATTGAAAGAGGGATGCCCTGGGCAGTTGCCATGTCGACTGTACCAATTAATCCCACATCTGCCTGCCCGGGAGGAAGCCCTTTTGATCTTCATGGATAATCGGCCCCACGATCTTAAAGAGCTGGGCATTTGAGATCCCTGCAAAGATCTTGCAATCACAATTTATAAGTGATATTGGCTGAAAAGACTGGCACTGGGTTGGATCCTTCCTGGGCTTCAGAATAGTGCAATGACAGCCTCACTCCACGAGTCAGGTAGAGGGCAAATGCCTCCAAGAATTTCATTAAACAGTTTCAGCCTGACCGGAATAATTTCTTCGATCATTAAAACATAGACCTTAATTGGGATCACATCGGGTTCTGCTGCTTTTCCTTTCTTAGCTTTGTTTAGGACAGCAACGATCTCACTCCCTGTTATATCTTGGGTGAGTATTTGTTGACTATCCAGATTCAGCTTTGGAAGCTGTTTCCCAGTAAGCCAATGATCTATGGCCTCTTCCTCAACCGATAAATCCTCCCGATATAGACCTCACAAAAACTCCATAAAAGCCTGCTTAATAACCTCTTTGTCCTTCATAACTTGACTACCCACTTTAATCTGATGTAATTGCATGATCTATCGACCTGCTCTTCATGGTGAGAAGTTTGCCACAATTCTCACCCTGTTCGAAATCTCTCATTTTGCTTACCTCTTACTTCTGAAGCATAATCTCTTCAGCTTTAAGTCTGAACTTCAACTGGAGATCTTCAACCCTCCCTAGTAGGCTTTCTTTCTCCGCGCCAGAGGCCTGCCCAGCCTTTAAAGCTGTCTCGGCTACTGCTAGCTGCATCTCTGAATCTGCGATCTCTTTTTTTCAGATCAAGCCCAATCCGCTGCTACGCCCTTTAGAATGTGTTGTATTTCCATAAATAAAAGAAGACATAGAGCAGGTAAGAAAGTGCTTCTTTATTCCAATCATCCAGTCTCCTCAAGTGTTCTAAGGTGCGAACATTCTAAGGTGAACTCTCTAACGGAACGTTCTAAGAAGGAAGGGAGTGCAGGGGAGGACGGGAGATACCAAGGGAAAAGAGCAAAGGTAAATGACAACACATCTCCCTTCCTCGGGGAGACTAGGGAAGCAACATAGCATGGAACAAAGGTGAACACAACATCTTCAATAAAGGTTGCTTAAGTGATGTTGACCAGTCTATCACCACTCCAAGTCTGTCCATTGTCAAGGTGAAACACATTTTTGCTGGATCTGATCACTCTCTGGGATGGCAGGTACTTACTCAAACCTGGTTGAACATGAGTGGTTTTCTTTATCAACACAGGTGTGTTGGGATGAAGGTCATGCTCTTTAACTCCATGTTTCTGGTCGTACCAACTTTTATATTTCTTTTGATGTTGTTGAATTTTCAATTGAGTTGTTTACTGGTTGAAGGTAACTTTCTTACCTCCTTCCAACAACCTGAGATTCATCTTTGTGCTGGGTTCTCTCCCTCTTAGCATTACAAAAGGAGAGATTCCTGTGATGAGGTTGGGTGTTGTGTGGTAAGCCCAAATACATTCTTTCAAAGATTCTTCAATTTTGAGGTTATTTGTGATAGGTAATAGGATGTGATCCTTGATCATACGGTTGGCTCTTTCCACCAGCCCGTTGGCTGTAGGACAATAGAGTGTAGTTTTCTCGTGTTTTATATTAAATTTGATAAGAAAATCTTTCATCATTTCAGAGGTGAACTGCACCCCATTGTCCGTGATAAGTGTAGCTGGTATGCCTTCAAAGAAAATTATATTTTCCAAGAAGGAAATGAGATTTGTAGTGCTTGTGGTGGGGGTACATTTTAGGTTGATCCAATAAAAGGTATAATCATTAAGGACAAACATGAACCTTTTTTGGGTTCCCAACATTTCCATAGGACCAATTATATCTAAAGCCAACTTGGTCCACGGTATCTCTGGGACTTCGACAGGAGATAGGGGCACTTTCCTTAATACTCTGCTCTTATCACTTTTTGCACAACTGGTGCATTCTTTCACTTTCATTTCTACTAAAGAGTACATCTTTGGGAACCAATAACAACTTCTGAGTTTGTTTTTTGTAAGGCTCCTGCCTAGGTGCCCTTCATGAGCAAGGTCAATTATTTTATTCTTCATGTCATTGGGAGGAACAACTTTCCCATTGCGGTATATTCTGTTATCCATGAGTGATAGTTCATATCTCACTTCCCAAAAGTCCTTAATGGTGTCAGGAACTTGGGATCTATTCTCTGGCCAGCCAATGATGAACAAGTATTTTAGAATGTGCAAGTCTTTGTCATTATTCATACTCTCTTCCCATTCCTCCTTAGTGAGGGATGGAAGATCTGTGGACAATATCGGAACATCAAGTTGGTCTTCACCATGACTGACGTTGAGGGGAGATCTGGACAAATAGTCAGGAACAACATTGTCGGGTCCAGGTAAATGCTCCACTCTGAAACAGTAATTCTCCAACCCCAGCACCCATTTCATGATGCGAGGAGATTTATTATCATTATTTGATGAGAATAGGAAAGTTAATGGCATGTGATCTGTACGTATAACAAATTTGATACACCTTAAGAAGAATTTAAAGTGATTAACCGCCCAGAAGCACGCCAAAGCCTCCCTTTCAATCACAGAATAGTTGCGTTCTGAGGAACTAAGGGACCGAGAGGCAAAAGCTATAATAGTTTCACCATTCTCATCTTTTTGTGAAAGTGTCGCCCCCAACCCTTTGTTGGAAGCATCAGTGGTTAAAAGCGTTTTCTTTTTGTGATCAAAGGCTCCTAATGCTGGTGATTTCAGGATATGTTTCTTTACTGTATCAATCATTTCATTATGTTTTTTCTCCCATGTAAATTCCTTACTTTTTTTTAAGAGATCGCAAAATGCATCACACAACTCAGCAAAATCTTTGACAAACTTTGCCATGTATTCACCCAGACGTAAAAGGGATTTTATTTAATCTTTGTTGGTGGGATCTGAGGCAACCTTAATTGCTTGAATTAGACTGTACTTCGGTCTGAAACCTTCTCGGGAGATGGTGTGCCCTAAGTAGTCAAGCCTGCATCCGTGAGTTTTTGGCAGACTGAGTAAAGGACATTATCATGTTCTTCCATGGTTGACCCATACATTAATATGTCGTCTTGAAGCACAAAGTATTCTTGGTGCCTCCGAGGATTTGTTGCATCATTTTTTGAGAAATTGCTGCCACGGAGACCAACCCGAACGGCATTCTGATGAACATGTATGCTCTGAAAGGCAAAGTGAATGCCGTCAAAGGCCTGGACTCCGGGTGCAATTCTACCTGATGCTAGGCCATTGAGAGATCAATCACTGAAAAGAACTTATCTCTGCCCATTGTGCTTAACATTTCATTTATATTGGGTAATGGGAACCTCTCCACCCAAATATTTTCATTAAGGCTGCACTGGTCCACACAGAGACGAATGCCTTGCCCATCGCTCTGAACACTAAGACTAAAGGCGCCAACCACTCTGAGGAATCGATTGGTTGTATGACTCCTAACTCACACAATTTGTCTAATTCAGCTTTGAGGGTCTCTCTCAACAAAAAGGGTACCGGACGAGTTTTGTGAACAATGGGTTTAGCTCCTTGTCTAACTTTAATCTTACGTTGAAAGTCCTTCAATTTTCCTAATCTGTTTGCAAATAGATCTGGAAAGTCTTGGCATTAGGAATTATTGCTGTTAGAATTGTCCAGGACAAAAGGGGGTGGTGGCGGACGGACCATCTGAACCAATCAAACACTCACACCCAGTCAAAAGATCTGGGTTTGATCCATCACCGTTCTTTAGCCCACTCTGCCACCCCAGTTCAGACATGGCTATATGTAAATCAGTCTGACCCCGTGCCTCATGGGACCAGTCCAGCCCGAACCACCAAGCCATGCCTTCCCTGGACCTGAAACAAGCTTCCGAGGACCGGTTTCTGGCATTACAGCCGTCTTCAGCCCGGCTTGCTTGAATCCAGTGGCAAAGTGAGCAAGGGACTCATGTCTGAGCATACCCTGCCACACTTATGGCGGCCAAAGCGGTACAAAAGGGGGTGGTGGCAGACGGAGCATCTGAACCAATCAAACACTCACACCCAGTCAAAAGATCTGGGTTTGATCCATCACCGTTCTTTAGCCCACTCAGCCACCCTAGTTCAGACATGGCTATATGCAAATCAGTCTGACCCTGTGCCTCATGGGAACAGTCCAGCCCAAACCGCCAAGCCATGCCTTCCCTGGACCGGAAACAAGCTTCCGAGGACCGGTTTCTGGCATTACAGCCGTCTTCAGCCCGGCTTGCTTGAATCCAGTGGCAAAGTGAGCAATGGACTCACATCTGAGCATGCCCTGCCACACTTATGGCGGCCAAAGAGGTACAAAAAGAGTCAAGCAAGCCCGGCTAAAGACGGCTGTAATGCCAGAAACCAGTCCTGGGAAGCTTGATTCCGGTCCAGGGAAGACATGGCTTGGCAGTTCGGGCTGGACTGTTCCCATGAGGCACAGGGTCAGACTGATTTGCATATGGCCATGTCTGAACTGGGGTGGCGGAGTGAGCTAAAGAACGGTGATGGATTAAACCCAGATCAGTTGACTGGGGGTGAGTGTTTGTATTGTCAATGCTCCGTCCATCACCACCTTTGTTTTTTCTTTGTTTGCCCTAAATTGGCAGGGTATGCTCAGACGTGAGTCCCTTGCTCACTTTGCCACTGGAGTCAAGCAAGCCCGGCTGAAGACGGCTGTAATGCCAGAAACCGGTCCTGGGAAGCTTGATTCCGGTCCAGGGAAGACATGGCTTGGCAGTTCGGGCTGGACTGTTCCCATGAGGCACAGGGTCAGACTGATTTGCATATGGCCATGTCTGAACTGGGGTGGCGGAGTGAGCTAAAAAACGGTGATGGATTAAACCCAGATCAGTTGACTGGGGGTGAGTGTTTGTATTGTCAATGCTCCATCCATCACCACCTTTGTTTTTTCTTTGTTAGAATTGTCCACCAGAATGATTTGGTCTTTGTTGTTGGGGTCCAAAATGATCCCAAGCTCTTTCTGGTGTTGCCATTCTAAAAGATTAGCCCCACTCTCAACTACATACACTTTTCCTACTGTAGATCTCCCTGAAAACAATGAGGGCTGTGACCATGCCAGCAAGAGGGATGGGGTCCTTTGTGTACCCTTCCGGCGAAATATCAGGTAGATTTAGTTTCTAATTTCGCACCACCAATTGAATTCTTGAAGTCTGTGATATTGATGAGGGTGAATGGGGAACCGGAGCCTGCAAACATTTCCAAAGGCTTATTGTCAATATTTATAGTGCACTTGGGGTAGTTGGGTTCGACGGACTCATCATTGTCTTTTAATTGAAAAACAAATGTTGCACGAGGTTCATTTTCCTTATTAACCATTTTTACAGAAGTGTTATTTTCACCTTCTCTACACACCCTAGCCAGGTGACCTCTCCTATGAAATATTTTGCATGTGACCCCACGTGCAGAACCGAAAGGAATATTGTCTAAATGATTGTTGCTACCGCATCTATAACATTTAAGACTTTGACCATCTCTAGTAGACCAAGCAGAAGATGCTTCTTTCGTAACTTCTTTGTTTTTTATTTTAAGGACTTCACTGTTTGAAGACTCTGCTTGAACAGTCGCTAAAACTTAATCTTTTGTTTTCATTTCTTTAATACATTTGGCACTATATTCTATAGATTGCGTTATTGCTACTGCCTCTCTCAAAGAAGGGTTTTTTGCAAGCAACTTCTCTTGAACTCTTGTGTTGTTCGTGCATCTAACTAGTTGATCCCTTATAAGGGAATCATTTAGATCTCCGAATTCACATAATTGAGTTATGCCTCTGAGTGCTGCTATATAGTTATTAATTGACTCATTTTTCCCTTGCATTCTGCTAAAAAACGCTTGGCGTTCCAGGACCACATTAACTTTATCCCCAAAATGTGCCTCTAATTTCATGAGAGTGATATCATAGGCATCAGAGTCATCATCATCTTCTAATTCAGGTTCAGAAAACGTTTCATACACTTTACGTCCATGACCACCTAAATTATGTAATAGTGTGTGCTGTTTGCGCACCGCAGAAAATTTCTCACCCCCCATGGCGATGAGGTCAGAAACAAATAATTTTATCCAGTCTTTCCAACGAATTTCAGGGTTACCACATTCATTTAGGAATGATGGACGTTGGTTTATACCTGGAGTACCCATGGAGAAGCAACCATAAATTGTAATTCACAGAGCTGAAGAGGAAGGTGTGTGTGTCACTGCAGCTTTGACACACAAGAGGATGGTGAGGGCCCAGCTATACTTGTAGCACCATAAAATGCAGAGATGTGAGACAGAGTAGCAGAGCTATAATTGGATAGTGCCAGTAAGAGGAACTAAAATGATAACAGTAACTGGCACACATAAAGTGAGTGTCACCATGCTGAAATAGGCATGAAGTATGATCTATTTAGAGAAGGTGTGCGTATCACCATAAGTAAACGCACGTGGGACACAAAAGGTGAGTGTGTCACCGTGAAGAATAGGCACTAAAGTGAAGAAGGTGTGCGTATCACCGTAGGTAATGCACCAATGTGAGGTGTAAATCACAAGGAGTAACAGGATGACGTGAGTATCTTGATGAACAGGATGCAGCAGACAGAATCAAAAAATTGTAAGAGTCTTACTTGTGGACCGCTGCTGGAAAGATTACCATGGTGGGCTCCTCACACAACCAGCCGTGGAGTGGGTGGTGCGCCAGAATAGCTTTGTGAAAGGAGTCAAAACCAGGGAATTACAGAAGACTTGACAAACCGGCTCTGAAGAGGATGGTGCGCCAGGAGCTCTTCGCTAAAAGGAAACTGACGAGGTGCTTGCGGGAGAAATCGCTGAAAACCGGCTATGAAGTGGCTGGTGCACCTGGACACGTCTCGTGACAGGAACCAAAGAGACGGGTAGGCAGGCTACTGACAGACACCTCAGCCGATACAACCCACGTAGAGAATGGCAGGCAAGGACAAAGAAAACAGGAAAAGCCCACTTGCCCAACCGCGGAAACACAGCAGTGGCACAGTCAAGACAAAGTATGCTGCAATATAAAGGTGGTTGCTCGTAGCGAGCAGCTGACAGGAATGGTGAGGCAATTGAAGGATGAAGGAGCAACAAGTCCTCGGTTTCACACTGAGTAAACGCTTAGCAGAATCACAGAGGCAGCAAGAAAAAACAGACTGCAACATGAAGGTCAGCCACAGTTCCAGATCGTGGCTCCCAGCAAGGACAAACAGGCTGGTTTGAAGGCAGAGATCCAAAACTCACAGTGATTCTCCACAGACTGTGGTGGTCCGACACATAGAAATGAGCCAGTATTTGATCTAGACAAATCTCGGACCACAGCGACTCCAAGCAAACAGGTCTCACTGTGAATATCTCACAAATACTTGATGAAGCTCTACAGGCTGTGAGTGCAGCACCGCAGAATTAGAGAGAACACCACATGCCTCTGCCGATAGAACGTTGAAACGCCAGCATAGGAATGCAGGTTGAAGTTTATGAAGATAATGGGTTCTTCAGTGGGGAGAAAGTACAGAGAGGGGAGATGATTGGCTGCCCCCTGTGCAGAATCGTCGCCAGTGTTGTATTTCCATAAATAAAAGAAGACATAGAGCAGGTAAGAGCGTGCTTCTTTATTCCAATCATCCAGTCTCCTCAAGTGTTCTAAGGTGTGAACATTCTAAGGTGAGCTCTCTAATGGAAAGTTCTAAGAAGGAAGGAAGGGCAGGGGAGGACGGGAGATACCAAGGGAAAAGAGAAAATGTAAATTACAACAGAATCCCTCTCAAATAGGCCTTAAAGGTATCCCACACTATATATTAAGGGGGCCAAATCTAAATTATGCTGAAAAAAGATGGCTGTTTCCCTCTTTATCAAGCCTGGGGCAAATGGTTGTAGGAGAAGTCTCCTATCTATTCCGGGTCCATCTCCTTAAAGTGAGCTCTGGGGGAAGTTCCAAGTTTAGGGCTATAGCCTCGTGATCGGAGAGATGGATAGGAAGATATTCAATTAGCCTTACCTTACCGAATTCTGGGAGTTCTATGAATATGAAGTCAATTCTGGAGTAATGGCCATTTTTCTTACTGTAGAAACAGTACTCCCTAGCATCACCCATTTTTTTCCGGCAAAAGCCACAAAGGTTACTATTTTTTAATATTGCAGCTGTTGTGGCTAGCAGGGTCTCTTCTATTGTTCCTGCTATGGTCGCTGCTGTAGTAGAACTTACTGTCACTTTTGTGGCAGCTATCATTACTGCTCTGATATGTGCTGTCATTCTATCAGTGGTCTCTTCCGTGGTTTCTGCTGTGCTTGCCACTGTTGTTGATGCTGGGGTAGTAGTGATTGTGTCTGATGTGGTTCTTGCAGTGACAACTGTTGACACTGCTGTGATGTCTACTGAGTGACAGCTCCTACTGTTTTTCTACTGTGGTTCCTGCTGTTGTCACTGCTTTCCTGACAGCAGTAATTTCTACTATTGACTAAGCCATGGTGGCTGCTGTGGTTACTGATTTAATTGAAGCACCGGTTGAATCCACCCTTCCCTCTGTGCTTGCAGCTGTTGCAGCTGCTATTTTACGTGCTGTGACTGTAGCTATGGTCACTGCTGTTGCACCTGCTGTTAGCACTGCTGTTGTGGATGCAGTGTTTGCAGATGTCCTGACAGCTGTTGATGCTCCTTAGGACCCCTCTCCCATGATGAATGTGGTCATCCCTGTTATCCCTGATATGGATGGTATGGAGGCAGCTGTAACCTTTGCTATGAATCCAGCTGTGACTTTCATTTGTTCCTGTTGTGGTGGAAGCAGTGGTCAAACCTGTGGTTAAAGCTGCAGTGAATCTGTTGCTACTTCTATAGCCATAGATGTCATTTAGGAGTTACCAGGAGTTACAGCTGCATTTCCTGGCTTGCCCTTTATGGCACTCAGCACTTAGTTTGAGACCCCAAGCCCCAATAGCGACAGAATCAGTGCCAAGAGCACTGCAGTGGTTCACCCCTGCATACATTTTAAGACTCTGTTTTTGCCCATCTCTCATTTTGCTAATAGTAAACAATAATGTTGTAGAAGTAAATAAATAATAATAAACAATGGAGCAACCAGGAGCTGGAACAGAACCTTTGTTGACAGTTATGATAAGTAAAATAAAATGTTTGTCAGTGTGTGTTGTGTGCGTGTGTGTGGAGGGTCTTGGTGTGAGAGAGACCATGCTTATCTGTGAGCATGTGTCTGTACGAGCATGAGTGTGCGTATAAAAAAGAGAGAGAGACAGTGAGTATTTGTGAGTCACTTAGTGATAATGAGTGAGAGAAAGACTGACTGCAAAAGAGTGAGATTGAGTGGGGAAGAATGAATAAGAATGAGTTGGAGGTAATGTTAGAGAATGTGATGGATATGAGTAAGAATAAATGACTAGGAGTGACTGTGAGTGAGTGTAACTGTGAATTGAAAATGAGTCAGAGTAAGTGAGAAGGAATGATTGGAGTAAGAGTGAATGTGAGTGAATAAGTAAGTGACAGTAGCAGTCAGTGTTAACAAGTGCAAATGAATGAGTCAGCTGAGAATAAGTGAGTCTAAGTAAAAAAGAGTGAGAGTATGAGTGTGTTCAAATGAGTGTCAGAGAGTCAGAGGTAGAGTGTGTGAATACAAATAAGTGAGAATGAGTGAGCGACAGAGTGAATGCAAGACAGAGTGAGTAAGAGTGAGAATGAGTATGAGTATGTAGTGAGTAGTAGCCCTTGACCTCTTCTGGGCCCAGGTCCCCACTCCCCCATGCAGCTGTAGTAGGACAGAGGGTCCGCCCCAGGCCCTCCAGCGCCGCAGCCCGTGGTGTGAGACCCAAACCCCCCAGAGCTGCTGCCTGCCTTCTTTCAGCCTTTATTTTCTTATTTTATTTATTTTTCTTACTATCCTTGTCCGCCTCTTGGTCCCATTTACCTTCCAATTTTATCTAACATTGCCTATCTTGCCCTTCCTATTTTTCATTCTTATTCCTTTATTCTCTCCTTGCCCACTCCCTGGTCCGTTTTCACTCTAATTTTATCTCCAATCGCTTTTTTATTTTTCTATTCCCTTTGATATTCCCGTTCTTTCCCTGCTTGCTTTTGGCTTCTATTTCTTTAACTTCTATTTATTCTTTCTCTTCTCTTCCTCGCAGCCCCTCGCTGTTGACATCTTTCCCTACCCCCTCCTTGCTCCCCCCTCTTCTCCCTCCCGTGCCCTCAGGCAGCCGGTCCTCTCCGGTTTGCCACCCCCACAGCTCCCGACCCCCTGCCCTCCTGCCTCCCAAATTGCCCTCCTAACTCCCAGGCTACTTAATGGAGGCCGCAGCATGGCGGTGCAGCGGGCTTGTACATCGGGCACACTGAAGGTGTGCCAAAGGCAAGCCCGTCTGTGCCTATCCATGCCTAGACCCTGCCCAGCCGCAGAAGCCCTGATTCCCTCACCTGCCTCTGGTACACCTCCGACGAGCATCAAACCCTCCACCCAAAAAGTCTGGAAATCAGTGTGGTATTGCTTCACCTCACTCCACAGAAGGACCTATCACCTGCCACCACTACTGCTTCACCTGCGACTTAGGAACTTCTGCGACCAATACCCAGCCGCCACCCAACCAGAGTCCACAACTCCACTGCACGCTGCTCAAAGCCCAATTCCTCTGGAAGTACGCCATGCAAATTGTGACTCCATAACCACCTGCAACATGATGTTCATCACAGAAACCTGGCTGACTCCCTCATCGGGACCTGACATCACCACAGTGACACCTCCAGGATACAAGAGGATCCACGCGACTGCCCCAGAAGACACTGTAGAGGCATCACCATCATCCACAAGGATTCCCTAAAATGCACCACCTCGGACAACGACACAATACCAATCATGGAACACCTCGACTTTCAAATCCAACCAGACCCCAAAACAACCATCAGAGGAACTCCCACCTACAGACTCCCCAGCCCCTGTCCCAGCTTCTGCAAATCTATACTGGACTTCATCGACTTGCTGGCAATCAACTCCATCCACTACATCTTCCTGGTGGACCTGAACTTCCACCTAGAAGACCCATAAGACGTCAACCCACCACCCTCCCAGAGAGCATGAGCAACATTGTCCTTTCACAGCTGTTCACCACTCCATGCACAATACAGGACACACACTAGACCCCATCTTCTCTACCAGCGATAGTCAAGTTCTCCCACACTACCAATTTGACGTGGACAGACCACAACATCGTCCACCCTCGATGGCCCGTTTGAGGCCCAACAAGACCTCCCACCCATCCATGGCAAAACTGGAGAAGAATCATGGAACCCATCCGGATTGTAACCCTCAAAGAAGCAAGAGCCATCCCTTCTAACACCCTCAAATTCAGTGTTCAAACTTTCTCTAACTGGATCTCCAAGCCAGCACACCATCACCCCGCAAGGACCACAACCAGCAACAGACCCGCTAAGCACACCAGTTGGTTCACCCTCAGCTACTCAGCCTCAAACACCGCTGTATGAAGCTAGAGAGACAATGGCGCTCCAGCAAGACTCCCACCAACCTCGTCACTTACAAAGATGCCCCTAACAGTTACCACCACCGTCTCAGTGAGGCCAAGAAGGAAGGCCTCACCAATGGCATTGAGGCAAACACCAATCACCCTAAGGAACTGATCAGAATCATCGGAATTCTCCTGCCCCACTGCCACTGAGAGCTTGATCCACCCCTCTCAACCCCTCTACAACATTCTGGCGGACTACTTTCACAACAAGTTCACCGACATCTCCAGCTTCTTCGACCTCTAACCCACCAACCTCAGCAACCTCCGCACCCAAACCAGCACCTCCCTATCTCCCTGAATCGCCGACTGGAAGCAAGTCACGACTGAAGACATAATTTCCATCATGAACTCCATCCACTCCAGAGCTCCCAATGACTCCTGTAGACACCACATCTACAACCTAAAAAGAGAGGTAATCAGCAGCGTCCTAATGGAAATCCTTAATAGGTCCATCACCAGAGCCACCGTTCCTGTTGCCTGGAAGCACGCGGAAGTCAAGCCCCTCTTGAAGAAACCCTCCGCCAATCCCAACAAACTCAAAAAACTACCTCTCCATCTCGCTACTCCCCTTCCCTGCCAACGTATTGGAAAAAGCCATCAACCCCCAACTCATAAACTACCTCGAAGAAAACAAACTGCTCGACCCCTCCCAATCTGGCTTCCAGTCCACCACAGCACCGAGACCGCCTGATTGAAGCGACAGACGACATAAGAGGCCTCCTCAACATAAGTGGAAGAGCTGCCCTCATCCTCCTCGACCTCATGGCAGCCTTCAATGCTGTCTCTCACAACACCCTCATCACCACACTCCACCACATTGGCATCCAAGACAACAGACTCAACTGGATCTCCTTCTTCCTATCTGGCTTAACATGGAGGATCCATCTACCTCCCTTCTCCTCCACACCCAAAGACATCATCTGGAGTGTACCCTAGGGCCCTCCCTCAGCTCCATCCTCTTCAACACCTATATGACACCTCTTGCAGACATTAACCACTGACTCAACATCATCTCTTATGCCGATGACTCTTAGCTTGTCCTCTCCCTCACAGAAGAAGCTGATACCACCAAGACAAACCTATGTAACACCATGACCGACATTGCCACCTGGATGAACGTGCACTGCCTAAAACTCAACTCGAACAGTACACAATTCCTCACTTTCAGAAACAAGCCCTCCCCTTGAGATGACACTGGGTGGGCCACCGCACTCGCCCCTCTCTATCCCCAATGGTCACACATGCATCCTCAGAATTGTCCTGGACAGTCAACTGACCATGAAGTAGCAGATCAACGCCGTCTTCTCGGCCTGCTTCCACAACCTCCACATGCTCCGCAAGATCTTCAGAAAGACAGTCACCCATGCCCTGTCTCCAGCCGACTCGACAATGGCAACAAACTCTATGTCTGAACCACCAAACAGCTCCTGAGCCGCCTCCAGACCATTCAGAACTCAGCAGCTGGTCTCCTCCTCGACCTCCCCAGAAGAACCAGCACCTCCCAGCATCTCAGAGCCCTTCACTGGCTTACTGTCTGGGAAAGAAGTCTCTTCAAACTCCCCACTCACGCCTACAAAGCCCTCCACAATGCCAGACCAGTATGCATCAACAACCGCCTGATGTTCCACTAGCTGACCAGGGAGCTCCACTTCTCTACCCTTGCTGTGGCCCACATACCCCGCATCCATCAAAGCTGCTGCAGTGGTCGTTCCTCCTCCTACCTCATCACCAAGTCATGGAACGACCTCCACCACCACATATGCACCTCCCCTTCACTGGAGGACTTCAGGAAGAAGCTCACGACCCAGCTCCTCGACCACCTCAGCCCCCGATCGAGGCTCACAGAACCCCAGCACCCGGAGACCCCCCGGGGTGACAAGTAGCTTATTACAAGACCTTATGATTGATTGATTGAGTGAGTGAATGTTAGTGAGAGAGAATGTAGTGTTATGCTTGCAGTCTGTCATTAAGGTAACATTTTGAACTTATAGAGTCATCCATTACAAATTGTTAGTGTTGGCATATTGTGGCAATTCACCAATGGCAAAGTACTGGCACACTAGGTCACACTAGTGGATATACTTTACACATTGGAATAACCGTGACAAAAGGGTGTCACTGACATGCTGCAGTTAATTCTTGGCATGGAACATTAGTGAAAAGCTGCTGACTCTGGAATACTGGAGAAAATTATTGCCTCGAATATTCAATAGATGCCCTTTCAGAGCCTTTGGCTTTTTATCACATTTATTGTCAAAATGTGTTTTGAAATGAACTATCTGGCACCATTTTAAACTGTTCTTAGGGGGAGAATCCCCCAGAATCCTTTCTAGAAGAGGTTGGGCTTACTCTCTTCACTCACTCACTACAGTTCAAGGCATGTATTATGACCTAACACTTTCTAAGATTGCCAGCTGCCTCTGCAAAAACAGAACGTTCTGTTGACGTTAAGAGCACCTAAAAATAGAGGTCCAATGTATCTGAGGGAGAAAGTTCATGTGTATGTCCCTTTACATATCTGAGATGTTCTATTCAGTTACTTTTGCAAGTCCACGGAGTGTGTTGTGCTTGCTTGGGTGGACCTTCCTCTTCTATCTTAGTCCCCAAACTGCAGAATGCTCTTCCATATATTATTTGAGTCTCCCCAAATAACAGACTTTCAAAAAACAACTGAAGCCTAGGGTATTTCTCACTATTTAGCAGCTCTCAATAATTTGCCACCTTCTAGCTAATTCAGCGCCGGAAAGTTGCATTGGCAGCTGACCGTTATATAAATGGTTCATTCATTCATTCAAGATAAACAGAGTCTTGATGAGTACTTTTACTTTCTTCAGCTCCAAATACATTTGTATTTTATGCTTTTGACTTTGTAAAATAAATAAATGAGCAGTATAATTTGCAAAATTCTGTTAAAAAAAGGAACGAAAAACAAAGAAATGTTGCCATGTTTTATTATTGTGAAAAGTGGTGTTTGAATACATTTCACACTTATGTGCTTCACATGAGTGGCAGAGCCTTGCAAATTATCATAAACCAAAATGTATTAACAGTAGAGAATAATTCAAGAATAATTGAAGTCAATAACATAGTTTACATTTAATATATGATCTAAATCAATTAATACCTGGGTGCATAACTACTATTTTTATTTTTAGAATCTCTTTTTTCGCTCCCTGTGATTTATCATTATGTTTCTCTTTGCAGTATATGGTAGAGGAGTTATTAAATCATGACAGTTTGTGGAATAAATAATTTGGGGTTCCTAGTACTGGTTTGTGTTTTGTGGCATTATATCCTCTTCAGATGAACACATAACTTGTCATGTAATACAAAGAAATGCAATTAATGTTCCCCTGTCATTTAATGTGAACACCAAATATAAGTGGCATCTAAAATAGGCATTTGTCTATATTTGGTTATTATAATTAATCATATGGTTGTATGACAGAAGTGCAAATGGCTGAGCCACGAGTGCCTCTACAACACGCTCCCAACCACCAATGCGTCTTAACCACGCTTTCCTTTACCACTCCTGCCTTTACCATGCATGTCTTTACCACGCAATTTCGTTATAGAGGCATGATGGGTAAAGGGATATGCATGGTAAAGAACGCCTCTACCCTGACCCTCCCCACCCTAAGCCTTAAAATCATATCCCCTACCTAGTCCCCACCCTGATGCCTAAAACCTTACTCGCCCTTCCCTTAAACCAACCCCTTCCCCCGCCCTGAGGCCTATAACCCTGCCCCCTAACAAAAACTACACTGACCACAACCCCCGTCCGAGACTTAAAACTTGTAGTTGCAGTGCCCTTGAAAACTACCCCCACCCCTTTCCCTGCCCTGAGGCCTAAAACCCAGCCCCCTTTAAATAAACTGCCCAATTCCCCACCCTGAGGCCTAAAACTAACCCACACCCCCAATAAACTCCCCGTTAAACCCAGACCCAGCCCTTGAAACTACCCCAATCCCCTCCCCCTACCCTGAGCCATAAAACCCTGCTCCTTTTTAAAAAGACTGCCTGACGCCCCCCCACCCTGAACCTTAAAACTGACCGCCACCTCTAAAAAGTACCCCCCCAAACCTGGCCCCAGCCCTTAAAACTACCCCAACTGTCCTCCCCACCCTGAGTCCTAAACCTGTGCACCCCTTCCAAAAAACTACCCAACCCCCCGCCTGGAGACCTAAAACTCAGCTCCATCCCCAAAAACAACCCCCAACCTAGCCCTAGCCCCACTTACCTGACTGCATCTGGATCTTGCTGTTCCAATGCTTCCTCTATCATGCAAATGCGTGGTTAAGGCAGATGCATGGTTCAGGTAAGCGTTGTTACGCTTACGGGGAAGAGGCATGCATGTCTCAGCCCACATTGTAAAGGGTGTTTCACTAATCATCCAGTTATTATGGAACTTCAGTGTTGTCAAATATTTTGATGCGATATGTATTAGGGTAATGGAGCATCACTTCCTGGGAAGATTGAAGGTCAAAGATTGTATGATATCACTTCCTGTAACTACATTAAGGTCAAAGGGTGTGTGATGTCACTTCCACCATCCCCCAGCATTTTGGAGAACCACAACCATGCATCCCTGCAGTCACTACTCTGCTTTCATCTATTGTTGCAGCTCTTTCTGTTACAATGGTGGTGACTGTGGTCACAGCTATTGTGGTTGGGGCTGTTACTCCTGTTGCTTATGTTGTGGTCCCAGCAGTAGTAGAAGCTACTGTTGTTGTTCTTGTTCCTGATGAGGATGCATGGATGGCCACCACTGTCATCCTTTACTTCAGTCCTTGATAATGTTGCACAGATCTCTGTAAAGCTGTGCTAGAGGCTGTGGTGTGGTCACTGCTATTGTCTACGATGTGATGGTTACTGTGGTCACTACTTTGGTCAATACTATGTTCTCCGCTGTTGTTTTTGTGGTGTTTCTTCTGTTCTTACAGCAGCTGTTAATGGTGTAGGAGCTGAAAGTACTGACACCGAAGGCCCATTTTTATTTATCACATGAAGTTTGGTAGACTGCTAAAGTTGTGTCTAGCAAGAACTAAAAAAGTCTTCCTATCTGACCTCATACAATTAGGTGGTCAGCTCCCATAAAGAGGCTCTAATCAACATTCCAAAGCATCTGTCTGTAGTATTTTTTACTTTCTTTTAATTTTCAATGACATGATCTCTAGCCTGACCTAAAAATGAAATATAGCTTATAACCAAGGTATGTAAGAACTCATACATTTTAATGAAATAATTTCTTTTCATATTTACTCTGCCATACTAAAACAGAGTCTAACTCTGTAACACATGTACTTCTTGTCTAATGTTTACCTTCAACACTAGAGGAAAAAGAAACCTTTTTCATGTTTGCGTTTTGCAGAGTAGTTCGGATTTGTTACAGCATTCAGGCCTGTTTCAAACATGTCAAAATTCCTCAATACACTGTGGCCAGATATTGCAAAGTCAATGCCAGCGGACCAAAAGCAGGCCATGGATAGCAGTTTAGCAGTTATTTCCCCTGGCGTAGTCCATACTTTCTCATTCTAATATCTCAAAGTATGTCCATCTGCTGTGTGGAAAACAACTTTGATCCCTTGACAGGAAGTTCCAGACGTACCCCATCCTCACAACCCTTCCCTCTTTTCCCATTCCCCTCGGCTCAGTTCATATAAAAATTCACTGGCCTCTATATCCTCCCACATCTCTACTAGGGTGTGACTTTACAAGGATATTTCATAAGGATGTCACAGCATTCAGCTAAACCACTTCTACTTTCCCATACAAAGTAAGAGGGGAGGGGAACAGAGGCTCTCTAAAGGCCTTGACACTAGACTCCAGTAGGATTTACAGGACAAACCCTCCGGTCCTATGTATAATACAAAAACACTGACTGTTTTTGAGGTCTTAAAGCAAAATGAGTACAAACTCAATAATTGAGTTTTAGACCATTCGAATTTTACTCAGTATTCTCGGATCAAGAGATATTATTGTCTTAGGCCAACATGTGTTTCACGACAACATGTCGCTTCATCATGGCCATGAGTTATACTGTAAATTCAGACGCTAAAATGGATGACAACACAATTTTTATTGGAGATAATGATCAACAATCAATGATGTGTTCTTCATATGTTCCACGAATACTGAATGAAAAATCTGTTCTCTGTTTCTGATGTTCCAGTGATCATTCAAAGTGTTATATTCAGACAATATTACCGGTATGATGGCCGATAGCCGACTGCCTCGGGGATCTTTAAACAGCGAATGAACACTGGAACATCAGAAACAGAGAACACATTTTTACTTAAGGGAGTGCACTGATATCTCTTGCAGTCAACAGTTCGGTTGGTTCCTGGTAGTGTAAAGAGACATGATGATGTTTTTGAAGCTACTGTTATATCTAATTGGTGTTTCATAGTTAGTTAGGCAGGCTTTCCCTTAACTCTAAGCAGAACAGATCTCTCTGCTGAGCTCTTCCCTGAATGCAAAGCTTTATGCTGAACATTTCTCCTAATTTTCATGAACTTCTACAGAAGTTATATCTTATGCTCTCACCTTCTCTGCTATCTGGATACAAATCACCATTAGCAAACTCCATTCTTCATCTATTTTTAGATTATAAAGGGCAGGCTTTTTCATGGAACTCCTATTTGTGACAATTGGCTTTATTCTTGTTTTGGCTGTTACTATTCTGTCCCTTATAATATTACAGTCCAACCTTTTGAAACATCTCAGCCTGCAAGCTGTATTCTGATTTGTGACTTTGTCCTTACTCTGTTTATATGTTGGATTTATTTATATTCTAAAATAAACCCATTTAATCATAACTATTAATTCCTATATTGTGGAGTCACATTGGCTTCACAAGTTGGAAATGCATATCTTATGTTATCTCCCTGAAGTTATCTCCACTTCATGTCAACTAACAAAGGTCTGTCATGGGCACCTCGTTGGTGAGTTCATGAAGCCCACACCCACCAACCTGGTTGGTGGGTGAGGGCTTTTACCTGAGGGTATTTAATTTACCCTCGGGTACTGGGACCCTCGCCAAGCAGTTTTAACTCACACTTCATTTTACACCTCACACTGCACTCTCAGTAAAATACCAGCTCAGCTGTAATCAGGCGTCGCAGCACACCCGGGACACATTAGGTGTCACTGGGTGGGCCCGATGCTGAAGCATGCCACCAACCAGGTTGGTGGGTGAGGACTTCATGAACTCACCAACGAGGTGCCCATGACAAATCTAATCAGAGTTCTAACAATATTGGTCATATTTAAGCTAGTCTCTTTTGATAACACATATAAACTACGGGGACTCGGACTAGCTTTCTAGTCCTCTCTCTCTCTCTTGATACGCGCAAACTAACAAAGGTCCATATGACTATTGGGGAAATATATTTGATTATTTGACAAGAAGATTAAGGTGTAAGTACCAGTGTGCCGACATGACCTTCTCTTACATTCCCCTTTTACTCAATGTATATTACTTTGTACTGCTGCTCTTTTTGGTGGTCTATTTCTGGAACAAGCAGGCCTCCCTCGCAGTTGGGCCCTCTCTCTTTGTGTTACAGTAATACAGCTAGGCTCTGCAACAGTACTCTAAAATATATTTCTGCATCTTCATTTAACTTATACTCCTTACAGTATCAGATGAATATTGCTAGCACTTATTTCTACTGTCTTGGTGAACCAAAATATTGATTGCACGATAATGTGTTTTCTTGGGAAAATATTCTGCGCTGGTTCACTTGCAGTATAGCACCTGGCTCCCTATCCAACCCTACCTGCCAAAAACCTATTTTTTTTTTTTTGATTTCAAAAGATTTTATTGTTATAAATAAACAAATGAAGATACAGAATGTAAATATAGTGATACATTTGAGAGCAATATAACAGACCATCAGAAGATGAAATCCAATAATAAGACATATGAAATGCATCCATATATAATAAATAAAAGTAGTCTGTTAGAAATAAAAATAGGCATTCATGAAGACCAAGCAGCTTAGCATATATGTAAACCATTCACAAATGTATCACTATCAGTTGATATAATCAAAAGAAGAGAAAAGCAGAAAAAGAAGGAAGAAAAGCGAGAGTAAGAGGGAGCAGCTGGAAAAAAGAGGATACAGAGAAGAAAGAAGGGAAAAAGGAAAGAAGGATTTCCCAATGAATAAACCTTAAAAATAAAGAATAAATCCGAATAAACAAGACACCATTCAACCAGACATACGAAAGGGATATTGGTCAACCAACCCTTGTGAGGACAAATCCATGTAATTGTCTAGAGCGGTCCAAACCCCACTAGCAATCGACGGAGAGAGATGAGCTTGATCAACCGAAGTATGAGCACTGCGTAAGAAGGAAACCCAAGCCCACCAAGTATGATACGAAACAGAGGAAAAGGATTTCCATTCCATAAGAATTACTTTCACAGCGACGGTCAAGAGAAGATCTAATAATTGTAACTCCATGGGCTCTAAGGGGAGAGGAGATGAAGCCGCAAGAGGGCCCAATAAAATTAATGGGAGAGAAAGTTGGAATTTAATATCAAAGATGAGCATAATATGCTTATGAATGAGGTCCCAAAAGGGTTGGAGTAGAGAGCAGTTAAAAAACATATGTGAAAAATCTCCTGGCGATAAGCCACAACTCCAGCATAGATTATCTTCTTTGAGATTGAGCGAATGTAGGCGCACGGGTGTCCAATGAAGAAGATTGATAGAGAAAAATTTAGATTGCATTAACGATGGGGCGATTTTATTGCGAAGAGAAAGTTTACCAATCATCTGCCAGGTATCTGAAGAAATATGTTCAATGATACTATGTTCAAAATGACGTAACCATTTATGTTGAGCAACCGTATGAGGGGAAGATGAAGGCGTAGATAAAAATTTATAAATTTTTGAGGCAACATGACCAGATTTTAACCAAATTTGAAAGAGAGTAACCGTAGAAGAAGTAGGATGAAGACGTACTTTAGCAAGTGCCACCTTTATTTTAAGAAAAGTATAAAAATCTAAATTAGTTAAGGAGAATTGTTGAGCTAAAGAGGAAAAGGGTAGAGGCTCATCGTTAGGACCATAAAGATGTTTAACCAACGATATCCCTTTAGTCGCCCAGTAGGAAATCAAGGAAGGATCAATATCAATTTTAATTTTAGAATTCCGCCAAATGGACGACCATCTAGATTTATGAAGTGGAAACGTTACCAACTTGTCCACTTTTCGAACCGCAGACAGAGTGTCTAAAATGATAGAGCGGGAAAAAGGGATAGATAAGGTAGACTCAGTGCCAAAAGATGCAGTCGGTAATGGAGAAGCCAATTCCTGTTCTATGAACAGCCAGGAAGGCACGTGACTAACGGGACAAGAAAACCAAAGAGCGCCTTGGGAAGCCAAAAAGGCAGTTTGGTATTTATCCCAGTCAGGCAGATTAACCCCTCCCATATCATAGGGCTTCCGTAAGAATTTATAAGCCAATCTCGCTCGTTTATCATTCCATAAAAATTTAGACGTCAAAACGTCAACTTCATGAAAAAAGGAATCCGAAAGTTTCACCGGGAGCATAGAGGATACAAAGTTAACCATAGGTGTAATCATCATTTTAAGAGTCTGAAGACGACCCCACCAAGAAATGTGTTTCGGTGACCAGGTATCTAAAAGACGGCGCACTTTAAGAATAGTCTGGTTTTCATTATAGGCAATTGTGTCATATAAAGTAGAACAGAAATAAATACCCAAGTATTTTAAGTGTTTAGACTGCCATTTGAAGCCAGCAGAACCCATATGTGTGGGGAAGCAATAGGCATTCAAGGGAAACAACTCTGTTTTCTCTTTATTTAAGGTGTATCCAGAAACCTTTGAGAAAAGGGCAATCGTATCTGAGATAGCAGGTATAGCCACGGCAATATCGTCTGAAAAAATAAGGACGTCATCTGCATATGCAGCAGTTTTGATGCAGTGAGGACCAAACGAAAAACCTTTAATATCCGGATTCAGCTCAATCAATCTAAGGAGAGGGTCAATGGATAACAAAAATAAAAGAGGGGATAAGGGACAACCCTGTCTGGTGCCCTGGCGAAGATTAAAAAAAGAAGACGTAGCACCATTAACACGTATATTAGCTCTGGGCTGGGCGTATAAGGACATAACCATGTTAATAAAGGAGTCACCAAGATTATGTGCATATAAGACGGCCCGCAGAAATGGCCAAGAAACCTTATCAAAGGCCTTTTCCGCATCAAGCGCCAAGGCCGCAGCAGGGAGAGTAGAACGTTTGGCAGCTCCAAGAACGTGACAGAATGTGCGAATATTGTCACGTGCAAGACGGCCTTTCACAAAGCCAGTTTGAGAGGAATGTACCAATGTAGGAATGAAGGATTCTAATCTCTTGGCCAAAATCTTAGGAAAGATCTTAGCTTCCATATTCAAAAGGGAAATGGGGCGAAAATTTTTGGGATCTGAATGGTCTTTTCCCTCTTTAGGGATAACTACAATCGTAGCATCCGCTGCAGTACCAGAGACAGATCCATTCTGAATAAAAGCATCAAACACAGACTGAAGCTTGGGAACAATTACAGGAAGAAAGGTTTTATAAAAAAGAATATGGTAACCGTCAGGCCCTGGAGCTTTCCCCGAACGAGTAGCCTTAATTGCGGAAGTAATTTCATCAGGAGTGATAGGGCCACCCAAAAGAGTAGTATCTTCCAGAGAAACCGATTTCATAGGAACAGATTTTAAGAATTCTTGACATTGTTCAAATGAGGCCTGATCAGAAGGTGAGTACAAGTTATTGTAAAAACCACGAAAAACCTCAAGAATTCCCCCGGTCTGAAATTTTTTAACACCTAAATGATCAGTAATAGAAGAGATTTGGGAAGACTTAAAGGAAGAATCTTGGAATTTCAACGTAGCTGCGAGCATCTTTCCCGCTCTATTTTTTAACAATAACCTTTTGGATTTCTGAGCTTGAACCCCAATATAGGCTCTCTTGGTAACTATGGTGTTGTATTTGTATTTTAGGAGCTTAATTGACTGTAGGCAAGATGTATCTTTAGAGTGACAAAAGGAAGATTCCAGAGATTTAATGTCGGTAGCGAGATCTGCAAGTTCTTTTTTAATATCAGCATTCCTTTTAGCCATACATTTAATAGCTTGGCCTCGGAAAGTGCATTTGAACGAGTCCCAGAGAACAATCGGGGAGGAAACTGAACCTTCATTCTCCAGAAAAAAGTGTCAATCGCGCTAGAAAATTCATCAACCTGGGTAGTGTCATATAAAAGTTCTGTATTTAACCTCCAAGACCTAGCTTTCGATTTGGGAGCAAAGGACAAGAGATTAAAAGTAACCGCGGCATGATCAGAAATAAGAATAGGATGAATAATCGGAGAAGAGGAAGCAGGAACAAGGGAAGAATGAACTAGTAAGTAATCAATACGAGAGAAGGTAGAATGAGGTGAAGAGAAGAAGGAGAAATCACTACCAGTAGGATTATGAAGGCGCCATATGTCTTGCAGATGAGAAAGGGAGCACATATTAAGCCTTTGTTTATGAGATTTTGGAGGACGAAATTGAAAAGCTGAATTCCTATCAAGAATGGGATCCATTACCAAATTAAAATCACCCCCAACAACAAGGTTACCAGAGTGAGGCGTATCATTCAATTTTTTGGCAACTGATTTCCAAAAGACCGGATCATCCTTATTAGGGGCGTAGATGTTCATAACATAAAGATCAGAAGAACCATCAGACAATCTAGTTAATAACCAACGACCTTCAGAATCGTGATCAGAAGAAACTATGGACAAACCTGAGTTCCTGGAAATCAAAGTGACAACCCCATTTCTTTTGCCACACGCATCAGAACAAACAACATCTGAAACCCAATCCTTCTTCAAGAACAATGCTTCTTTGGTAGATATTTCTGTTTCCTGAAATAGGACTAAATCTGAAGAGAGAGATTTGCAATAATCCAAGATCTTGGATCGTTTCACAGGATGATTTAAGCCCTTAACATTAAGGGATAACACATTCAAGCCAGGCATTGACTAGTATAGAAAACAATAACATAGGTTAAAAATAATAGACAGAAAGCAGCCCACATGAAGACAACCATCCAAACATTCAACAACAATGTCCAAAAAGGAAAAACCATTGGAGAAATCCGAAAAGAGAAAAGAGAAAAGAAAGAAGAAAGAAGAAAGAGAAGAGCCAGCAGAGAGGGTCTGAAAAAGACCAAATTCATACTAGGGGGGAACGTGGGACGACAACCAGGGAAGCCATCATAAGGAGCAAATATAATAGAAATCAGCAATCTACAGCCCCATTATATAGCAGGACGAAGTATAATTAATAGGGAAGAGAGAAAACATGACTATGGAATAAAGTTAAATTAGAGGATTATAAGATATATCAACATGAAATTCTATGAGAACAACCTGCGTATAACATGCATGTAACAATATAATGGATAGGTATAAAGACATGTTTAAGAGTAAATAAAGCACATCCAGAAGAAGCTATATATCTATCGGGGAACAATACATAGAAGAAGTTATATCATATACGCACTATGCAAAAAGCAAGAGAAAACAATTAATCAATCAATGGACGTAAGATACGTAAAGCTGGTTATGAGAGATGTAGGAATTCATGTGAGAATATGGGAGGTGTAACTGAATATTCTGTTAAATATTAGAGAACTGTAAACTGTACTATTGACCTAATCCTTAAATCTAGTAAAATTATACATTAAGGAAAGAAATAAACATTCATTTAGTGAACAGGCAGAAAATAAATAAGTGAATTAGACAAGTATAAGAAGCATAGCACTAAAAACATAACTGGAAAAAATAGGGATCATTGTAGCAATACCAGTAACAATCCATAAGACAGTATCGGAAAGAAATAGATGATGGAAGAGTCAAAATACATAACAGCAAAAGGCACACAAGAATATATCAATCCAACTCATATTAGATGGAGCAAAGGGAAAGAAAGGCCAATTATAAACAGGAAGACAAAGAAATATCATGGCAACTGCAGAGAAGGAATAAACCAAAAACATAAATGAAGATAAGAAAGAAAACTGAAATAAACCACTGGTAACCAAAAAAACAAGAAAGACATAGAAACATTAACAGGACAGTCAAATTAAAAGGTAACCTAGAAAGTGAAGCAGTACCACAAAAAGAATCGAAAAAGGCACAAAGAGAGTACACCGAGACATGGACAACCTATAACATAAAGGGAGAGGGGGACAGGTATGAAAAGAACAAAGAAAAAGAAGAAGAACCACATCATCGTAGTAAATTAAAACATCGTATATAAGCTAAGTGACTAAAAACAGAACAATATTCGTGTACCCAGACACCACTACACCAAGGAAAGAGACAAACCTAACAGGCCTTAAAAAGGACAAACACATTACTCGGACATATACTGTCGCAGGCACAGAGGCGGCAGGTATAAACGACATCACTAGTTACAGAACTGTCTGCAACAAGAGAAAAGAGAGGTACAGGAGTAATCAACACAATAGAGGCAGTATAGAAAACAAGCAACCCACATAAGAGGATAGAGAGTAATGAGAGAATATCTCAAACGTGGTAACGAATGAAACAGCAGAAAGGGAGGAAGAGGAGTGAGAGTGAAGAAAGAGAACATATCATACATATAATTGACAACATCAAACAGAAAACATCAGAACACAGAGAAGCAGTAAGAACGGTGGACCATCATGCCACCACCCAGATCTAAAAAGACAAACTTAAGAGATCTGAGAAAGAACAAACACATGACAGGCCTGGACATCTATCTCAAGTGCCGGAAGTACTAGAAGTACGCGAAGCGTCCATTTGAAGCTCCATCTGAAGCTCCATCTGATTGTCCAAAAAAGATGCCAGGTCAGCAGGCTCATCGAAAACTCTGGAACGGCCTTTGAAGGTAATTCGAAACTTTGAGGGACCAGAGAAGGAAAAGGGGATATTCATCTCAGATAGTCGCTTCCGTAGGTTAAGAAAGCCCTTCCTTCTTATCACTGTATCTCTGGCAAAGTCTTGAGAAATGGAAATACGATGGCCATTCCAGGAAACATTCTTAACCTTCCTCATGTGCGCCAAAATTTGCTCCGTGTGCTGATGACGCAGTGGCTTAAAAATTACAGCCCTTGGTTGTGAGGCCGATTTGGAGCGGAAGGTGGGGACACGATGTGCTCGCTCTATCTCAAAGTCTCTTTGGAAAGAAATTTGCAATGTAGCAGGAAGCCAATTGGATATAAAATCAATCATAGAGAGAGCCTCTTTCTCAACTTCCTCAGGAAGGCCAAAAATGCGTAGATTGGATCTACGATTACGATCCTCTTGCTCAGTGAGGTCTCTCCTCAATGCCGCCATTGAACGCTCTAGTTGGCCCATAGATCTAGATTGTTTCTGCACAACATCTTCTGCACCACTAATACGTGTCTCTGTGGCGGAGACACGCAGGGAAAGAGCCTTAAATTCATTCCTGATGGCAGACACCTCAACTTGCAGCATATCTGTGTTTGTTTTGGTTGACTGAGCAATGTCATGAACATCATTCAAACGCGTCAGAATAGTCTCTAGCGTGGACGCAGTGTCCTTCTGAGAAGACTCAGGCGTGGGAGATGGTTGTTTCAATCTCTTTAAAGAGGCCTTAGTATCCTTGGCATTTGAGGGCAAACCCATACTCTCAGCCATAAAGGTAACGTCCCAAAAAGCGACAAAGCAACACACACTGCAGGTGTTCAAGAACAGCCAGAGAGTGAGGAGAATGGGAAGAAGCCCACAACACGCGAATAAATTGTCAGTCAAAAATAATAGTAAAACGCCTTCACAACCAACAGGGCCGAGCAAAAAATATTGCCAAACATATGCGAGGAAAAAATAAGATACAGCAAAACTCCTCCAAAAGAAGCCACTGCGTAGTAAAATAAAGCGCTGTCACACTTTAATATGGAAAAGGTAAAAAGTCATTGCCAGAGGAAAAAACATCGTAAAAAGAACGAAAAGAGTCATAAATAACCAACCAGAATCTGTTCCGACGTATTCCTGTCAATTGTATGACAAGCGCGCTGTCAGCTGAGGAGAAATTCCGATCTCCGTCACAGGAATGCAAGATGGCTGCCACTCTTAGGAAATACCGAGCATTGCACCCAGCCGGAAAAAAAACATCCTTCCACCAGCTGTCAGGGACGGAGAAAGACCGTAAAATACACCCAGCGTGTTTATGCAGGCAGAGACATCTCTCCCGGAAGATGGGGCTCCTGGAAACAGCTGAAAAGGCTCCGACGGACCCTGCTCGTCGCGGAGCTCAAGCGCAGACCGCCATGTCAACGCGGCGCGCAAGCCACGCCCCCTGCCAAAAACCTATTGACCTGGCATTCCATCAGTTACAATAATCCAACCCACTTATGAATACTTAAATCCTGATGGACTAACAGAATCCCCTAGTTATAAACCGCACCTAATGTGTACTCCAGCTATTAAATTGGCACATTTCTAAGTTGTTTACTGAATTCTACAATGGCCCACCATTAACATACCCCAATTATAGGCCCACTACAATGCTTGCACTTCATCATTACATTTGAGCTCCTTGGTATACAGAAATGATATGTTTTCACCTTTTAACGTGATTTACCTGGTGACAAACCCCATACGCAACCTCAATTTGGTCCCTTGTTGGCCCTATCTGTCAATTATCCTGTCACGGAACCATTGCCTCAACCCACTGCTACTGCTTCTCGTTTTCAAGCTGGTTTAGTGGGCCCCAATTCTAGGGCAAGTTGTTAGACTGTAAACATGCAGTTCATTGTCCAAGTGACCCATTCTCTAGTCTCTTTACTCACCAGTTGCCACTCACCTTCATCCTGATCAAACAGCAACGTGAGGACAAATTCACAAATGCAGCTGAAAAAAAATGCGAGTTCCGACATTGTTTCCCTGGGAGCAATGCATCTGATGAAAATGTCACCTGCAAGGGCCCGAGCTGGCTATCTTTAGTTCAGTGCCACTCCTCACAACCCACTAATCTTCAGCCCTTTTGCCCACTGTTCCTCTTGTACAGCGTCCTTCATCCTTGAACATCTTCCATGCTCATTGCTCCACTGCTTATCATTTCACTCTTGGCATGTGGCCACTGAAAGACAGGGCCATAGGCAGGCTAAATGCCGGCGGATGCCTGCAAACAATATGCCCCTCAAATAGTTATAACATCAGCACGCCCATGACTTGCACCAGCACATTCCAACCGCCTTTTTAATACACACTGGAGCAGCTGGTGGTGCTTAGCCGCCATTTTGCACAGTACTGTCCTGATAGATGCCTGATGAGCTGTTCAGCATGAGTCTCAATTAACCTCGCTGCCTAAAAGGCCGTTTTGGTTGCATTGCTCATGTTGAGTAAATGGAGTAGGTTTTCTTTTGACGTAACACCTCCCTACGTTTTCCTGATCACTTCCTGAACATGGCCTGGATTGACGTTGGTGTATGACCTTCTTATGACTTTTCCGCACAGCGCTGATGCCCCTTCTTTTTTGCCGTTCGTCTCTCCCATTTACTTTCACACCACCTCGATCTCTTTCTTAAGTATCCCATTTTCTCTCCCTTCATGAGTATAATTGTACTGTGCAGCGCACCTAATTGCGTTGCAACAGCTATTAATAAAGTGTGATGCCTGCATTCCTTCCTTAATCTAATTCTGTCCAGTAAAAGAGCAAGCCAAATTACCTCTTAATGATATTAGTGAGGCATCTGCTTAATAACGTGTGTTTTCTGTCCTTTTAATTGCATGCAAACCTTACAGCGAACTCTTAACTTATGAGCGTATTAACTGCAGATGACCACGGCTATGAGTAGGGAATTTAATTTTCCTCACCATTTAGCCAATGCCATTATTTACCCCGCTATTTCTGTCATCTCATATATTCTTCGTGATTCGTATTACTCCATGCGCAGTGCTCATCATAAAACTGCTGCATCAGCTGAGGAGAACTACAACCTGTGAAAATATAATGCACAGAAAATGTGGTTAACCACACTGCAAGGCAACCCTTTCAAGCAGAAACTGGTTGGGATATATTGTCTTAATTATGACATTTCACAAGTTGTATTGAACAAGTGTCCATGCATATTGTGTCTACTAAGGCGGTGTATGGCACTGACCACTGCGGTCCTTGGCGCCCCGTAGACACGGAGTCAAAGAAGTTAGAAATGTGGCTCGTTGGGGGTTGGCATATTCTGTGTAGAAGTCTGTGTAGGGATGAGCAGAACTGTTTGTTTTTTCAATCCATGATAAAAAGATGAAAAACTGTGGCCAGTTATGCTATTTCCCTATCCGACAGCCCCGGGTAGAAACGGAGGTGAAATGCCCTGCAAAACAAAAATTCCTCATTCTGTACGTAGAGGAATGCTGAAAGGAGGAATTATTGTGCCACCCAGTACTGTCTGGAGAGAGTCACTGTAATTAACGTTAACTAAATTGTGTTATTTTCACTGGCTGGCCCCTGACAGTGCTCTTCAAAACAGTTTTCCCTTGTGCGTGGTGCTTGCCTTCCAGGACCACCTTCCCGGCAGGCATAAAAAAACAACAGTAAGAACCACATGTGCACAGTTATCATAATCTGATCCTGTCACCTATTGTCCCGGTTAATTCTGTCCGAATGGAAGGCTCTTCTCACAAATAAATACCAGGTACTATAAATGTAAGATCCCCAAACATTGCTGCCATCATTTCCTGTCATATCTCCACATACCTGCACGTACATATCTACAATATTATCGCAAGATGTCATGTCTGGCCTAGCCACCTCACCAAGCCCTGCACGTCAAATGTTAGTGCAATTCACTTGAGGTAATTTTCTGTATCATCTCTAGTGTCAGAGATTGTCAAACTGAACTACATCTTGTACATATATAGCGTGGGTCTTCCTGGGACGGATCCTTAATTTCTTCAAGATGGAAATGACTTGCCACTTACATAATATATGAAGATCTCTTGATCAACCCGCACTGACTGCACTCTTGTCCTTGCTCATGAGGTTGGGCTGGCCACTGATTGGTTAATAGTCTTACCTTGGATATGGCGCCCTCACTGAGAGGCACAACTGAGCACTGGATCTTCTGTTCTTCGATGTGCTGTTTTCTCATATCTGAATGAAAGGATGTAACTACTGGACAGAGCATTACTGGAAACCAAGCCTCCTCTGTAGATTTCCTTGGCGGCATTTCTTCCTTAATCTAATTTTGTCCAGCAGGAGGATGTGGCTAGAATGGGGGTTCGGGGCTGTGATAGTTGGGTCATGGGTGTCTATTCAAATCTGAAAGCAGACTCTTAGGGGCCGATTACAATGGCAGTGATGCAGCGGTTCTCCGGAAATAATTTCTAAAACCATGACACCTTTCCCTGAAGTACAAAATCAATACATATACTCGACAGTGGGGCACATGACACAGCGAGTCACTCACAAAATACTTACACCCTACTTCATGGATCGGTGAGATTCAAAGGAGAGCTGCTGTATCATAGCAGGGTGTCTAAAACTATATCTGAATATTTGTCCTATTTACACCTGCAGTTTAAATGAGTTTACCATGGTTTTCATTAACAAACATTTATTTAGAAACGCCGCCACTGTGGTCTACGGATCTGCTAGTAAAAAAATTAATCGTAGGAAAACTCAAGACCAGCTTAATTCTCCATTTATCTAATTTTTATTAAAACAAATTTAGCATAACTAAAGTTTATTCACTTTATTTATTTATTTAATCAAAAACGACATTGGAAAGAAAATAAGGATTTTATTTCAAAACAGTTCATTTAATTTATTTTTAGAAAATTCAGAAATAGACATTTTATTTAGATTTCAGAAATGCAAGTATTAGCATATGACAGATAGTTCCCAAAATTCATCCTTTCTCCTAACTTCCCTGACTAATAACCTCACCTAAAGTTCAGATCTCATTCTAAAGAAATAAGAAAATGATTCAAAGTCTTATATCTAAGGAAAAATCAGCATAAAAACAGCATCTCGGTAGGAAATCGAAAAGGATTTTTTTCTTCACTAAAACCAGCACTTTTTATACCTTTTTCACTAGCTCTATCTAAAAAAGTAACTTTCAGCATAAATTTGAGTTCTGATTGGACAATTTGGGGTGGATGAGCGTCACCTCATCATTACAATATTTGTTCTTCCTCCGTCAGCTAGATTTTTAAATGGATCATTGTTTTGGGCCATGTCCGGCCTAGTCCTGTTCTCAACTAGCAACTTCCTAAGATTTTCTCACGTTCAGAACCATTCTGCTCATCCTTTTGGCAGCTATCTAGACTTCCAGGCCACATCGTCCTTGAACTCCATTCACTCCAGGCACAAGCAGCTCGCATTCGAACTCGGACTTGGGCTTGCGCATGCTCAGTTCACTTTCTATTCGCAGTTCAACAAGTCAGCCATCTTTTCGCTAGGCCTCACAGGCCAGAATGGGAACTATCATAGAAACAAACACAAATGAACGTTAATTTTAGAAATGTAACCTTTCTGTTTACCTCCCCCCTTACTAAGGTTTTCCCTATTAGTAGTTACCTAGCAAATAAGCAAAATTCAGGCGTAAAATACTCACATATTTCCACGTTTTGCCACAAAATACGTAAACAAAAAGCACATTTATGCCGCATTCCGTTATCTCAAAAGCTGCTTATTAGTTTATGACATGACAGAATCACATAATTAGTTAATTATGATTGCAACATAAGCAAAATTAGTTCCCACGTGTATTCGTGTAGGTGCATTTCTTATTCTAAGTTGATTAATTACACATATCACTCCATCAGTTCAAGTTATGGTTATGGAAGTGTGATTTTGCAAGGGGTACACAAAATGTTGTTTTCTCCACCTTGCTCCATCAACTCCCCCCTTTGGTGATTTATCACCAAATATTTCACAAAATGTAGCACATTTTATCAGCACGATAGGAAACTTCTTACAGAATCCAACAGGCTGCACTGCCACACCTTGTTTTGAATCAAATGAATCAATTCTTTGTATGTTAATTTCGTCCTTTGTTTAATCATTTATTTATCATTTTACCCTTATTTTGCTCTGCTTTTCTGTTCAATTTATTTTACTCAATCATTTAGACGTAGGAATCTCACAAAGGCTCAGGAATCGAACGTGGGGTCCGCCTCCCCCCGTTCAGATCTGAAGCCACCGAAGTCATCTGCGGCGTCCCTCAAGGCTCCTCGCTCAGTCCAACCCTCTTCAACGTCTACATGAGCCCCCTCGCAGACATCGCACGCCAGCACAACCTCAACATCATCTCCTACGCCGACGACACCCAGCTGATTCTCTCCCTCACCAACGACCCCGCCACCGCCAGAGCCAACCTTCACGAAGGGATGAAAGAGGTAGCCGAATGGATGAAGAACAGCCGCCTGAAGCTGAACTCGGACAAGACGGAAGTCCTCATCCTGGGATCCTCACCCTCCGCCTGGGACGACTCCTGGTGGCCCCGCGCCCTAGGCAACGCACCCAAACCAACAGACCACGCACGCAACCTGGGCTTCATCCTGGACTCCTCCCTCTCCATGACAAGACAAGTCAACGCCGTCGCCTCGTCGAGCTTCAACATCCTGCGCATGCTACGGAAGATCTTCCGGTGGATCCCCACCGAGACCAGGAAGACGGTCACCCAGGCCCTCGTCACCAGCCGTCTGGACTACGGCAACTCCCTCTACACCGGAACCACCGCCAAACTCCAGAAGAGACTCCAGCGGATCCAGAACGCCTCAGCACGACTCATCCTGGACATCCCCCATCGCAGCCACATCTCCGGACAACTGAGAGACCTGCACTGGCTCCCGGTCAACAAGAGAATCACCTTCCGACTCCTCACCCACGCACACAAAGCCCTACACAACCAGGGCCCAGGATACCTCAACAGCCGCCTCAACTTCTACGCTCCCAAACGCCAGCTTCGATCGACCAGCCACGCCCTCGCCGCCGTCCCCCGCATCCGAAGAGCCACCACAGGGGGACGGTCCTTCTCCTACCTCGCCGCCAAGACATGGAACTCCCTCCCGAACCACCTCCGTCTGACCCAGGACCACCTCGCCTTCAGGAAGCAACTCAAGACCTGGCTGTTCGAGCAGTAGCGGACCCCCACCCCCTAGCGCCTTGAGACCCTCTGGGTGAGTAGTGCGCTATATAAATGCATTGATTGATTGATTGAAACCATAGTTTTATTAAAATAACCCAATCCATTTCGGGAACTCGATTCCCTTCGCCAGGGGCATCTACAATGTACAAGAAAATATTTTTAGCTGACATTAATGTCTTCATAACATCCTTCATTTTAAACTTATTTCATAGATTAATCAAATATAGCCACAATTTCAAACCATTTATAAATAATGTGCATTATATCATGAGCGTTGTAATATGGTAATTTCATTTAGTTGCCCTTGCGTCTACAACTTGTTAAACATCCAATTCACCCTCAGTACGCTGCACCATGCACCGCATATAGCCAAATGTACATCCCTCAATGCTTACCCCGGTTTGTGTATCACTCCATTTGGCATAAAAGTGGGACTTTCTTCCAAATTGGATTACTTAGCACAAGTTTAAACACTTCATTTTGAATATAGAGTAATGTTTTTAAGAATCAACTAAAAAGTATGGATTAATTGAAAATAAAATGGACACACGCATAATTATGTACGCATTACCCTAATGAAGGGATTAGAGAAACAGTATTCTGGGAGTTGTAGTATTCATGGGTAAATGTTCGTGATAGGTTTTGATGCGCACACCTGCAATTAATTATCGAGCTACGTAGATTACGGGTGGGAACATAAATGAGTATGCTTTAGTGGTAACAATGTTTGGCTCGAGTCAGAAGCGTTCGCTGGCTATATTTGATTAATCTATGAAATAAGTTTAAAATGAAGGATGTTATGAAGACATTAATGTCAGCTAAAAATATTTTCTTGTACATTGTAGATTCCCCTGACGAAGGGATTCGAGTTCCCGAAATACATTGGGTTATTTTAATAAAACTATGGTTTGTGGAACCCACATTCGATTCCTGAGTCTTTGTGAGATTTCTACGTCTAAATGATTGAGTAAAATGAATTGAACAGAAAAGCAGAGCAAAATAAGAGTAAAATGATAAATAAATGTTGAAACAAAGGACGAAATTAACATACAAAGAATTGATTCATTTGATTCAAAACAAGGTGTGGCAGTGCAGCCTGTTGGATTCTGTAAGAAGTTTCCTATCGTGGAGATACATTGTTCGCAGCGCATAGAGACGAAGCGCGTAGTGGGTTTTGCACGCCGTTAAAAGAACAACGGTCTCAGAAAGTTTGAAAAACGAGGATGAAGAGGAGTGCATCTCTTTTCTCTAGACTCATCAGCACATTTTATCAGAACATGTTTCAGGTTCTTCAGATTAGTATGGATTTATACTCTAGTATCTTTGTCTCTTTAAAAACGTTCTTTTGGAACTCCTCCATTTCTATATCATTTTTTTCTCTTTCTCTTTCTTGTTTTTCTTGAATTATCTTCTTTAATGACTTTCTAACATTCCTTCTTTTTCTGTATATGCAACATAATCTTATCATTAGAATCACTAATACTATGACTGTTACTGGAATTAGTATTTTACCTATAATTGAACTACCTATTTCCTGAAACCAATGTTTGACTGCTGTAAAACGTTTACCATGTCGTTCAAGAATACCATCAACCTCCAGTGGTTCAATTTCTCTATACAACTCTGTAATATTTGTAATGTACTTTTCAATGTTTTGACTTTTAGCTGGAATGTAGGTGCAGAAGTGCTGTACCTTCAAAATTCCACAAACTCTTCCTTCTTTTGCTAATGTTATGTCAAGAGCAAGACGATTTTGCATTACCATAGTTCTCATAGCAATCATTTTGGTGTTTACCATTAAGAATCCACCTGCTGTGTCTGTTGACAAACGATCTACTATCGTTGAGAATCTTCAAATTCGATTTGCATTGAAAGATATTCCCACTGCTGGTATCAGTGCTCCAAAAACATCACCTATTATTTCTATGACACTTTCTCTTTTTCTACGACTTAAGGTTTACCTATCTCATGGATGCCATTAGTACCTCAATCTACATGAAAGATTTTAGGAAAGACCCATCCCACGTAGCAAGTCCCATACCAGTGGTCAGGTAATCTATAATAAGCTTTATTTCCACAAATGAAATAAACATCAAGAAAAACTGGATCTTTTCCCCCTTTAAATCCCCAACCCCACTTGGATTCTATAAGCAGACCCTCCAGTTTATCGCGATTTCGCGATTCACGAAAAAATCGCGACATCGGCAGATTACCGCGATGGCCGCGATAATAACCATATTGGCCGCGATATTTACAAAAAAGTTTCTCTACCGAGAGACAGCAGAACAAACAATGCCTTTTATTGGCTGTGCGCCGCCTCCCCCCCCCACTCATGTGTGTCAGCAGCTTCCCGGGACACACACAGACAGTCAGTTCTTGAGCTGCCAGCCGCACCCGAGTACTTCACAGGTCATTAAAAGACCTTTCACTTGGCCTCCATTGGATTACCCGGGCTCACGGGGCATTCTTGCAGCAGACTTCTCAGGAAATGGGCTGCGCGCTCGGGCCGAGGGTTCTGTAAACAGGGGCTCAGCGGACTTTTCAGCTCTAGTCTGCAGCTGAACTTTTAATATAACCGAGGAGGGTTTTTCGCGCTGCTTTTTAAATATATCAACACTAGTGCATTTGTGTGCTTTAGACTTTTCACTGTACATAGCAAAACAAGAACAGACGCCTGACCACAGTAACATGATACGTACAATGTAGGGATGTTTTTTATATTTCATACGGTCTTGTTGACCGCTATTTAAAATTACAATATGATGACGGCAAGATAAGGTTCCTGAGACAGGGATGGGGCCACAGGAACGCAGACTGCATGCCTCACGGGCTGTCGGCATATATCCAACACTGGTGTAATCATTTAAACCTTGGTAACATAGTCATAGAATATATGTGTAACCAAGACAACATACTTCTTAAAGAGGGTGACATCACCACACCTATCCCCTAAAAGACTGATGTTGCCTCCCCAATGCTATATTCAACTGCCTTTAGATCGTTGGGGCTGTTCCCCGGACAAGTTCACAAGGATATTTATTACGTTGTCCAGCACCTCTGACTCAGTCAGACACTCCAGGTAGGTCCTAGACTGCACAATCAGGATCTCATTGTGGACATTCAAGACACCTGGGAGCCCAGATAGTACATTTGAGACCGTGTGCTAGACAAATTGTCTTTTGATGGACCGCCGTGTGACGATGATGTTCCATCCTTTCTGGACTGTTCCTTCAGTGGTTCTTGAGATTTCCTAGTAATTTTTTCATTATTGCCATGTGTGCAGCGGTGTTCAATGCTGACTGACATCCAGTGACCGTTTCCACCTGTGATGCACTGGTATGATTTCTTGGAGAACGGGGCTCTACTAAAACTTCCACTCATACTTTGTTGAGGATGCAGCTGGGCGCACGCAGGGCTAATCTCAGGGGACAGCATCCTAGTCAGACCCTCCAGTTTATCGCGATTTCGCGATTCACAAAAAAATCGGGAAATCATCAGATTACCGCGATGGCCGCGATAATAACCATATTGGCCGCGATATTTACAAAAAAGTGTCTCTACTGGGAGACAGCAAAACAAACAATGCCTTTTATTGGCTGTGCGCCGCCCCCCCCCCCACTTGTGTGTGTCAGCAACTTCCCGGGACACACACAGGAGGAGGCCTGTTGTCTTGTTTTGTCTTTATTTCACTTCTTAGGAGGGCACAGGTCCTAAAAAACAGAAGTGGGGGGTCTAACCAAATTAGGCAGCATAGCGCGAGACATCACATTGAGTGACATCATTGAGCGCGACATGGCACGTCGCATCACAGGAAGTAGCATCAAGACCCAGGACCTCACAGGAATTGACATCACAAAATGTGACACAAAACTTTACACCTCACACTTCTGTTTAGCCCAACTGGCAGATGAAGAATTGCAATTCCAAGGGATAACAGCCTTCACCTGTGGGCTGCTTCCTCTATTCCATATTCCAGATTGCCTAATCAAAGTGGAATACTCTGCTAAAACAGTTTCCATTGTTTTAAGGCTGAAAATGAATGCTTATGAGTAAAATAAAGTGCCGCTAAAATGCCGCTAAATTTCCATATTTGTGCCGCTAAATTTCCATATTTGTGCCGCTAAATTTGCGAATCCATGCCGCTATATCCTGGGGGGTCTGTATAAGTATCTTTACATTGATTTGCTCCCACAAAATAATTGTCATACATAGTGTTGTCTCTCCTAATAAAGAATTTTCCTAACAATGGAGTGTCTATATTTATTGCTACATTCACATTTCTTTCATCAATATTCTCATCATTAAAGTCCAATATTTGGATTTCTCATGCTTTACTTTTTCTTTTAGTTTATAAGCAATTCGCCTTTCCTCAACCATATCTAAAAAAGCTTTCTCTTCCACTCTCATTTTACATGTCCAATTATTTTTAAACGCATAGTCATGGCTTAATTCGTCTATTTCTAAAAAGTATTCTCCCATAACTGTAGCAGGCTTTTTCTTATTCAGTGCCTTATCAATTTTCAATTTTGTAAAGACTTCATCCGAATTAGAATAATGGTATTCTAATTTACCTGTCTGATAAAACAGGCTTGCAATCACACTACACGTGACTCCATATGTAAGTGAAAGGTGATGATATGTCACCCCCTCGGAAACTGATGCAGGTAACTTTACACACACATAACAGTCACTAGCATCCATTGTCCTGACATATTCAGACAATAATCTTGAAAACGTATTTTTGGTGAAATCACTAATAGAACTATCCTGATGTATTTCTGGCCTATATACATGCTGCTTGTTAGACTTCAATTCCACATTTTGTTCACCTGCACTCACATTATGTTTTAACTTCACTAAGTTATCCTGGAAAGGAATGATAATAGCCAAAATTATTCATATCAATATTAGCAATCCAGTACATATTAGACATAATCTACACCATTTTCTAAATATTGAACATTTCGTTTTATGCTCATTGTTAACCATTTTTTTAAATTCTTTTTTTTTACACATCGAGTTTTTGAAACAGGTTTTCTTCGACCTTGTGTCACTTACAAGCTTTAATTTTCTAACAAGTTTTCTTCGACCTTATGTCACCTATTTTATTTTTCACTTACAATGCCTTCTCTTCTAACAGGATTTCAGGTTTTACCTGTACCTTATCTTTTAATCAATTACCACTTTTCTCTGTACTTCAGTTTCTTTACTCACTTTTCTCATTTGCCTTTGTGCAGTTCAGATTCTCTTGACTGCTGTTAACTTCTTCAATTGGAGGTAGTAGTCTGTAGGTCCATTCAGGTGATTTGTACTTCTGATTTGCTCTTCTCACTCTTTTGGGCCTTTGGACAACTTCTATTCTTTTTCCCAATGAGTCTCTTTCATTGACCTGTTCCTCTGGCTTTCTTTCTTTATTAACCAGTTTAAATCTTAGTCCATCATTTCCTTTAGGCCAATTATCTCCTTTGCAAAATCTTTTTCTCTTAGGCTCTGTGGTGTTATGCTTTTTTTTTCTGTTTGATAACTTTTATTTCGATCAAAAGACCATAAAAAGTGCACATGATAATATATCAGCACAGACAATAAAACAATAAATATTCATAACATTTTAAAAAGAAGAATTAAACTAAGAGTTATCATAAAGCAAGGCATTTGGGCAAAATTGTATATACAACAATCAGGTTAAAAAGGTAAATCTCCTACGCCACATATTAAATAAATAACGGGAGACTGCGAACACAATGGGTGGATGGGTATCATACATCATTATCCTACATGCCTGTATAGAGTGCAAAAGTCCCAGGTTCTTACAGATGGGTATTAGCCAACGTTTTCTGATTGCAGAATAAGCAGGGCAGAAAAACAGTACGTGGGTTACGTTATCGGTTTTGTGGCTGCAAGCTGGGCAAACTTCACTATCAGGGTTTGACCATTTAGATGTAAAGGACCTAACTGGAAGGGTGCCATGTCTTAACTGTATATAAAGCTTTCGGGCAGCTGGGGGTTCAATTAAGTCCATAAATTCCTCGAATTTGGATTCTAGTTTGACTAAGAGGAATTCAGATGTCAGTTTACCCAGTGGTGCAGAGCTCATCAATAATTGTTAATTTAACGTATGTATCTGAAAGAGAAGTTCTTTCTTGGATATCCCCAAGCAAAAGATCCCAGGAGTTTCCCACAGTTCAGGAAAACCTAAACGGGCACTAACAGCATGAATATGCTGGAGCCAGGGGATCTTTTTGTTCTTTAGGAGAGGCAAAATCTCTGAAAGTTCCATTCTATATGCATCCAATTCCGGAGCTGACCAAAACCTCTTCCAGTACATTATAGGTCTACCAGTAGTGACCTCCTCTATTGGCGACATGCCAAGGTCAAATCTGAGAGGGATCAAAGGCGTGCTAGGTGGAAACCCAACTAAGTTTCTAACAAAAGAGTGCTCCACCCTTTTGAGACTCGTGATCTGCTTATGCCCCCAAAGTTCGGCCCCATAGGTCGCTGCCGATCTAGCCTGCCGGCAGTATATCTCTAGGGCTGGAGATGCCGGCCTGTAAGTAGATGCCCTGGAAACCTTACCTATGCCCCCCGCTAACTGGGATACCTTGAGTGTGGATTTAGCGATCTGCATATTCCAACCAAAGTTCTCAGTTAACGTGACACCCAAATAAATAAATGTTTTGACCCTTTCAAGGGGAGTACCGTGTAAAACAGGATTTGGGCGTACATGCTTCGGAGGGTTAAAAATCATAAATTTAGTTTTACTTAGGTTGATTTCCAGCCCCCGAAGGTCGCAAAATTCCACAAGCCCATCAAGTATTCTTTGAATGCCCGATGATGTTCTAGACAACAATAAAGTGTCGTCTGCGAACATCAGAGTGGGCACTCTACCTGTGGCTAGTTTAGGGGCATCATTATTTTCTACACCACTCAGGTGTTCCACAAGGCCATTTATGTAGAGACTGAATAGCGTTGGTGCCAGTACGCACCCTTGGCGAACTCCTTTTTTGACAGGAAATTGGTCTGTGAGTTCGCCATGCATGCCACACCTCACCTGGGCGAAATTATTGTCATGGAGCTTAGAAAGGATGGCTAACAAATAGGGCGGGAGGCCCAAGTCTGCTAGTACTCTCCAAAGTTTTTTCCGTGGAACTAGATCAAATGCTGCCCGCAGGTCAACAAACACAAGGTAGAGGCTGCCACCCTCCACCTTGGCGGTCTTCCAATATAGGACCTGCAGGGGAAATATTTGGTCTAGAGTGGAGGTACCAGACCTAAAGCCTGTCTGAAGTGTAGACAATACCCCTTTATCCTCAATCCACCCTAAAATCCTATCAAGGATAACCCTCCCCATCAGCTTTTGAGATGTATCAATTAGGCTGATCGGCCTATAGTTAGAAGGGACTAAGGGACAGCCCTTTTTTAAGATAGGCACGATTTCAGCCCCTGACCATGTAGGTGGGGGGTCCTCTCCCTGTAGGATACCATTAAACAAAACAACCAAATAAGGGGCCCAGATTTTCGGTTGCGTCCTGAACAAGTCCCCAGGCAATTTGTCCAAGCCCGGAGCTTTATTAGGAACCAATTTACCTAGGGCCGTCTCTACCTCAGCCAGGGTGAAAAATTCAACTGGGGTGGGACATATAGGAACTATGGTTAGCCGTCCCTGCTCAATCCCGCTAGTGTTTGCAGGCTGCTGGCGTTCCAGGATAGTAACAAACTTTTTCATCAGTCTCAGGGATGCCATAAAGGTCGCAGAAATGGCTTTCCCAAACTGAGGGTGCAATATTCGGGGCGAATACAGGGATATGCCCACTAAGTCTTCTTGCGACTATGGACTAGAATGATTTAAAATCATTAGTATTAGGGCAGATCCCAATTCATCCCACATAGAGGCCTCCCATTCCTTCTTGGCATCGCACACTGCCTTTTTGTACACGATGGGCTCTAATTTCTTCCCTGTTGTTAGTTTTTATTGCTCTAAGATGGGCCTTTTTGGCTTTCCTACAGGAGGCGTTATACCATCTAGATATTGATGTTCGAGGGTGTTTTGGTTTTCTCACCGGATACAAAATGTCTTTGAGTGCGGCTACCAGTTGAGTATGTATTTCAGATGCCCTACATAGATGGCCGGATTTCCCCATGTCTTCGATGAATGGAATAACAGACTCATATAATTCGGCAAGTTTGCTAGTGGACATCTGAAAATCTGGCCATTTAATCCTACGCCTGCAATTAGTTATTATTAAATGCACGGTTGTGGAGTCTTCAGCCGAAGTTTGACATTTCAACCCAAAGCTCCCCGGTTTAAGTGACAGGACCAATGCGTTATGATCACTGTCTGACCTCTCAACAACCCTAAACTCGTGTAGCCTGTCCCAGTGCCTGGCCTCGATGAACATATAGTCGATTATTGAAGTACTAATTTTTAATCGATTAAACGTATTTTTCCCTGGTCTGTCAGGGTCCACCCTCCCATTACAGGCTCGCAATGATGTCGCTAACGAGAATGACTGCAACTGTAAAACCAAAGGGGTCCATGCTTTCACCCTAGTAATCAGTGGGTCAGGGACAGCCCACAGCAAGTCTGGATTACTCAAATTCGAATCCATGAGTGGCTCAAAATGACAGTTAAAATCTCCACCCAGGATTAGCACGGTGGAAGGATCGATCGATTGGGTAAAGGATAACAGGGTCTCAATGGCCTCTGACTCAAGGCCCCGCCTAACTGGCCTTGAATATACATTAATCAAGGCAATATCCGGCCCATTCAATGTAGTCAACAACACGCACTGTACGTCCATTGAGTTGGTTGGAATTTGAGAAGCTTTGGCACCAAGATGTGTGCCAACCCATATGGACAGCCCACCTGGAGGCCTGCCCCTCTCACCCATACTCTCCAGGATATTGTATGTTGCAAAGCCCTGAACCCCACTCTCTTTTAAGGCCCAGGTTTCCTGCAGCATACAGATATCATGCGAGGCCATAAAAGTACCCCACTCTGGGATGGGCAGTTTGTTTTTAAGACCCGCCACATTCCAGGAAAGGATTTTGACCTGGGCGACCGGGAGATCTGGCTTGGTTGCTTCACAATCCAGTGTACCAGGAAAATCATTAATAGTGGATGTGCTAGGGACTTGCCCCAGCTCAAACTCACAGTTCTGTGAGGATTGGTCATCAAAAGAGCTGCCAGTAGTGGGTTGGATAGTTTGTTCTAATATCAGGGCTTGCAATGGAGGACTAGGTGTGACATTGGCGTCTTGGTTTACATTTGCAGATCGCTTGTTGGTGGGAGGTCCCGCTTGTCAATCGCAATCATCAAAATCTGAGAAAGCATCGAACCTCTTTGCGACTTCCAACGGGGTGAAGGGTAGCAGGTGATCCATCCTCCCATTTTCTACAAAGTGATCAAACCTCTTGTTTCCATTTATATGGCGCCTGAGAGGTACAGTTTCCCACCTAGATGCATTTTCAGCGATCATGGGGTCAGGTGCCTGCATCATATATCGGTTGTTATATGGAATAATCAGTTTGATCTGCGGGTACGCTAGTGCCCCGGGATGGAATACAGGGTTCACAAGAGATCTCGGGTAAAAGTAAGTTGGATCACAGGGAACAATGGAATTGCCAATGCTCCCTGGGATCCATTCTAGAATATATCTTACAGCCCCAGGATCTCTAAAATTGATGACAATTAGATCCCCCTTTATGTTTTTCACTCTGTTTCCCAACCAGGAAAGTCGACGAACATGCAAAATGTCTTCATTAACATTAGGGGGCAGTGGTCGGTTTTGGTTAAGCCAATGCATGGTTTTATTTTTCAGCTGAAAAAACCCCTCCCTCTTACCATCCTCTAATGTCGGAACCCCCGTCAGGACAACCACAAAAGGGGGCGCTTCAGGGGGTAATTCAACCTGGCGCCCCCTGCACTTCTCCGTCCTAGCTGTACTAGTTGTTCCCCTCTCCTCTCGCTTACTTGCCATGAGGGATTTATTCCCTTCCTTCGGAACTTCACTAGCTGTGCGAGGTAATAACTGTTGGACCGGTTTAGGGGGTATTGCCCTCTGTTTTTTTTATATTTGTAGGCTTACTAGTTTTATTTGTACCCATCTCAGCAGCAAGAGTGGGAGATGTGGAGGGAGGAGCCTAGCCTGCAACCATGATGGCCGCCTAATCCTTCGGCTCCGCCGACCCTTTCGCTTTCCTCCCGTCCCGGGACCAATCCTGGCATCAATCCTGCTCCTGAGTTATATTTTCGGGTTCGGGAGGTGACCCCGACTCCAATGGTGTGTTTTCTTAAGCGCTCCCTGCGGTGGAAGCGGTGGGACGTTCTCGCCTTCTCCCGGACGCTGCCCGGCGCTGATGGGTCTTTGTTCTTCGACTCTGGCTGCCTTCGCCCAAAATAACAGCGGCCGCAGTGGACGGAGTCGAGCCGGCCGACGGCTCGCAGCGGCTGAATTGGGTGTTTACATTCTGTCCGCTCTACTCATCTCTACGCGGAAGGCATATCGGCTGAGAGTGCAACAATGTGTCACCGCCCAGGCTTGTGTATGCCTTTGTTTGCTTCTTGTCTCGCTCCGTGATGAGGTGGGCGCCATTTTAAAGGCCGAGCAACTGGACCTTGTTTTTCACGATCCCGGGCTGCAACTAGTGACATGGCCACTGCGGTCGCTACGCTTACACCCGCATGGTGCAGCATGGTCTGTGTTCCCTTTGTGCCCCCGGACAGGTGGTGCTCTACAGATCACCGGCGTGGTGCTCAACTTTGTGATGGCGACGTGGATGACCAGTCTTGTGGGCTGCAACGAATTTCCGAGCCCCGTGTGCAGGGATCTGCTACATCCTCCCCTCCTACGGCACCGGTGCGGATTGCAGACATTCTGAGAGCCCTGGATCTTTTTCGATTTGCTTTCTGTGGCGACGCCTGTGACCTGGGGCACCGTCTGGATGCTGTTCTCGCTGCTGTGCCCTTGCTTGACCGAGCACATTCACGACTGCGGGACGCTGAGCCACATCTTGTGTCCGACTTCTGTGGACTGCCTCCTGCCCAGGGGTGCCCGGAGGTGCTGGAGGTATGTGCTCCCGATGTTCCCGAGATGCTGTTTGCGATGGAGATGCAGCGGTCTGATGTCTGCGTGCTTGTTCATTATATGGGGTCTCGTCCTCGGACGCCATGTTTGGATACTCCTTTGTGGATTATCGGAGACGCTTCCTACGTTGTTCTGCAGCTGCGGCTACTGCCCTGGCCGGGTGGACTGTTACAGTGCGATGTCCACCTTTATGTCGCTGTCGCACACATGACATTGGAATGGACAGACTTTGTTGGACGGTGCTGTGCTCTGCTGGGGTCACTTTGCTTGTTTGTCCCATTCGAGATGGCTACTGTGCAGCTGAACCACGTCGATATTCCCGATCGCAAGGGCCAGGGCTGAGCTCCCCCTATCAATGACTGTGGTAGCGTATACTGTCGGGGCTGCAGGGGGTGGACGCTACTATGAAGTTGGACTTTGTCGCTACGCCGGGCCGCGGGGGAGGGGGTTGAGGGTGTCTCCTCTCATGTCAGGATTGTTGTTGCTCGTAATGCTGGGATGCTGATGGTGAGCCGGGGATACTGTACGTTCATTTTGTATCGGTGACGGGGTCTAGGGATGGGTGGCCCGAATATTACATGCCGGGTGCGGGTCTGTTTCTCTCCTCCTCCACTCTTTATCTCTTTATATTTTCCCTACTATGGGGCAGTTCCGGGGCGACAGGCACGCTGTTAGTGGGTTTGGCCGTAGCCATTACAGGAGTGCGGGGTGGTGGGTGTGGGGGGGGGTTTGTTATTTTAGTTTGTTTTGTTCTATGGTCCCTATCGCTCTTTTCCGGCTTTGGGAGGGTTCTTTCCTCTTCGCAGGGTTGGCTGTTTCTGGGTCTTGCGCCTTTTCTCTTCCTGTGTTTCAATAAATCTTTGTTTCCTGTTCTTGGGGGTGGGCTTTCTGGGATTACGCGTGGAACTGTTGTTTTCTTGTAATGCTGCTGATTATCCGGTCTCATTGTTGCGGTTGCTTAGCCTATATAGTTGCTGTACTTATAGCCTAATTTCGATTGTGAATGGGGTACGCCCCTCTTGCTGCGTTTCTTTTGTGTCCCTTTCTGTAAGGTGTGTAGTCCTTCCTGTTGCAGCCCCCTCGCTTCATCTAATTTAAAACGAAAACCTCCTCTCCTGTGTTGCGCACCCCGTAGTCACTTCTGACATACTTCGCAATATCCTGATTGTATATTGACGTACTTTTCTCCTGTTTTTTCTCACCTATCTTTGCGGCCGGCCGTGATGGTTGTGGGCTTGCGCATGTATCTCCTATTTTTGTCTCAATAAAGGTTTTAAAAAAAAAAAAAGAGTGGGAGATGGTAGTACTGCTACAGGGGGTGGGGCTAACTTCACAGGACCCTTAGATGGTGCAGCATATTTGCTAACGGCCATTTCTAAAGCTCCCAGCCTTTCTTCTACCTTCTTCAACCTCTCTATTATGGGTAAAGCAAAGGACCTAATTAGATGTTCAAAACCTTCAAGAGGAACAGCCGGCACTGTTATCTTAGACGGGCAGTTCAGGGGAGTAGCCAAACCAGGGAGAGTTGGTACAGTCTGTGTAGGGGATTTTAAAGTTAATGCAGTGTGCGTAGGGGCCATTGAGATTTGGACATTTGGTACAGTGGCCTTCAGAGTAGATGTTAGTATTGCGTTCACCTTAGTGATTTTACCGAAATCAGAGTGGTGAATCCTGCTTCTAAGCGGCTCACCACCCCTTTTCCTTAGGTTAGGTGGCGGGCCATAAACTTTGGGCATGGCTGGTTTCCTAACCTTTTTTTTCCTAACGGTCTCAAGTACAGGCACAGATTGCTCAACTATCACATCTGTACCTGCAATGGAATCGCCAGGAAGGGATACAATATTCATAGATAAACTATTGGGAGAATCAAGTGAGGGGGGCGTATCACGTAAAAATATAGGAACATTGTCAGTAGAAAGAATGTCCTCGTTCTCTGTGTGGGTAGCAGCACCAGCTGGTGTAATACAGGGCAAACCATCCAAGAGAGGTCTACTTTTCAGGGACTCAATAGAGCGACGCCGCTCCGCTCTGCGTTCAGCCAAAGTACTCTCCCTATCAGGATCAATGACAGTCTTGAAGAAATAGTTTTCCAAGGTAACCGTGGTATTCCCAACAATGCCTCCAGAAATGGGTTTGTCTCGTGTCTCAGCCATGCTAAAGAGGCAAGCAAATGTAAGAAGGAATAAACTCACGCAACACATTAGTGTATAGGCCCAGCCTGGCCTCGTCGTGCCTCTGAGGGCCTCAGAGGGCCCGCCCTTTGCCCGGGCTTCTCCCGGCGCCGCCCGCGCGCGTCCTGCGATGTGGGAGTGAGGTCCGAGATTTAAACGCCTCCAGGCGCGCTGAGGGGGCGTGTCTCGAAATATGGGTGCCAGGGCTCCTGGATGATGTAGTCTCCCCGCACAGCGGCCGCGCCTAGGATGGAAAAAGGCGGCGGCGGCGGGGGAGACAGCTGGCAGCAAGCACCGGGACCCAGCAGGAAAGAAAGTAGCGAGGGCAGACCCAGCAGAACGCGATAGGCAGCCTCCTCCACAGGGTGAAAATCCGCAAACAGGGCTCTGTGGTGTTATGTTCCACTCTCCAAGCCCTTTTTCTTGAACTCTTTCTTATTGGAGTTTCATCTTCACTGTCATAAGTTTCACTTTCAGTGTCCTCGACAGTTTTGTTTACAACAAACTTTACAACGTCTTTTCCTTTTTCAGAGTCAGTTTTCTCTTTTGACAGTTCTTTCACTCTGTTAGGAACATCTCCATAGCTGGTACTTGGAATCTCATCCTTATCGTGAGTTTTTCCTTCTTTTCCAGTGTCTGGATTTTCGTCCCTGCTTCCAGAGCTTTCAGACTGTTCTTCAGTATGTTCTTGATCACCAGTTGTATCTTTGCTTTGCTCAGTGTCCTTACTGGTGTTGTTCTCTACCAATTTTCGATCTTCAGATTGATCTTCAGAATTCTGTACCTCAATAATTTCTCCTTCTCTTTCAGACGCAGAGCTAGCATCTGATACTTCCAGATATCGACGTTCCTGTCGATCTTCAGTATCTGGACTTCTCTCTGATTCACCTTCAGAGTCAGAATCAGTTGTGCTTTCACCTTCTTCGTTTGGATTTTCAGGTTCAGGCACACGGATAGTATGGCTTGCGTGTACCCATCTCTTCACTCCGGCACACTTAACTGCAGTGGTGCTAATCAATATGACCTGCCTCGGTCTCTGCCAATGAGGCACCAAACAGTTTCTTCTGCGGTGTACCTTCAAGCGCACCCAGTCTCCAGGAACTAGGTCATGAGCTGGACTTTTCTCTTTAGTGTTTGATTCAGTTCCCACCTGATGGAACACAGAAGTCACCACGTCAGACAGGTTTTTGAAATAATCCAGTATGATGACATCATTTATTGTCAACAACTTATCAGCTGGTACAAATGCCTGTCTCATCACCCTGCCCATTAAGATTTCGTGTGGACTCAATCCAGTTTTTCTGTCAGCTATGCTTCTTAAGATCATCAAAACAAGTGGCAAGGCATCTGGCCACTTCAGTTCCGTTGCCAAGCACATTTTAGCAATCCTGTTTTTAATAGTTCCATTTACCTGTTCAACTTCTCCTGAAGCCTCAGGTCTGTAAGCACAATGCAGTTTCTGACGAATGTCCAGTGCTTCACATACCATTTGCATGAGTTCATTTTGGAAATGTGGGCCACGATCAGTCTCGATCGTCACTGGGAAACCAAACCTAGGGATGATTTCATGCAGAAGTAATTTTGCAACAGTTAACCCATCGTTCGTCCTTGTGGGGAAAGCCTCTACCCATTGGGAGAACAAACAGATGATCACCAAAACATATCTAAGTCTGTTACACGGAGGAAGCTCCATGAAATCCAATTGCATTTGTGTAAATGGACCTCCTCCCGTCCTATGGTTCCCAAACTCACAATTGTTCTCCTGTTTGGATTAAACTGTTGGCATACAAGGCACCTCTGGCATAAGCTTTCAGCAATCATTCTGAACTTTGGATTGTACCACGTCTGTCTAAATAGGCGAAGCATGGCATCTCTCCCAATATGAGCTTGACCATGGTACATTCGGGCCATATTTGAGATCATGATATCGGGCATTACTGGTCTTTCATCTTTGTAAACCCAGATTTCATCTTCCTCTCTTTGTCTACATCCTGCTTTTAACCAGACATTTTTCTCTTCCTCATCAGCTTCTTCCTGCATTTGACTCACTTCCTGCCAAGTTTCAACTACAGTTGTTAGCATTAAAGAACTTGAAACTTGCTCTTTTTCCCTGTCCCGATTGATGGATGCAAGATTTTTAGCACAGTATTTGGCAATTGAGTCTACATACCTGTTACCTCGGGTGATGTAGTCATCCCCCTTTTTATGTGCTGCACAATCAACATTCTCACGAATTCTGCATTACGTATGGGGGATCCTGCAGAAGTAAAATAATCTCTTTGGGACCACAGTTGTCCGTAGTCATGGAAAACCCCCAAACCATACTGACTATCAGTCACTATGGTAACCTTGATCTCCTTTCCCAGTTCACATGCTCTAATCAAAGCAATCAATTCTGCTATTTGAGCAGAACGAATTCCTTTCAGACAAGAAGATTCCAATACATCTGCCACTGTACAAACAGCATATGCTGTACTCAAAGCACCCTCATCTGTTCTCAGACACGAACCATCAACAAACAGCACATAGTCGGATTCAGGCAATGGCTCATCTCTGATGTCTGTTCTTGGTTTAGTACAATATTCAAGAACATCTAGGCATTTATGATCAACCTCATCTCTCACTTCGGTTTCCATAGTATTACATTTACACATCGAGAGATTGTCACATTTTCTGCTCTCAGAATTGTTTTTTCGTATTTGGCCATGCTATTGTTGGTCAAGTACTGTGTTTTTGTCCTAGTGAGGAGAATCTCCACAGAGTGACGTACATACACTCTCACAGGAAATCCCATCACTATTCCTACACTTTGTTCTAGACTGACGCTTGTAGCTGCTACTGCTTTCAGACAACCTGGCAATGCTTTTGCAACAGGGTCCAAAACAGCTGAGAAATACGCTATTGGCCTTCTCAGTTTTCCATGTCTCTGGATTAGTACTGACATTGCACATCCTTCTCGTTCACTGCAGTACAGTTCAAACTCTTTTTCATAGTCAGGCATCCCTATATCTGGTGCTTCACATGAGCTCATTTTTAACTGTTCAAATGCTTCCATCTCAGTTTTGGTCAGAACTATAGTTGGTTAATCTCTGCAATGGCTTTGCAATCATTGAAAATCCACGAATCCACTGTCTACAGTAACCTACCATTCCTAGGAACATTCTCACTTGTCTTTGGGTTTTTGGGGGATGCATTCCTTGTATCATTTTAATTCTTTCTGCGGTAACTTGTCTTATTCCTTCGGCTATTTTATGACCTAAGCATTGCACTTCTTTCTGACAAAATTGTAATTTTGATGGAGACACTTTATGTCCCTCTTCTGCCAAATGATTCAGCAATGCAATAGTATCTGTTACACATGCATCTTTTGTCTTTGATGCCACTAGGAGATCATCAATATATTGAACCAATACAGACTCTCCAGGCATGCTCAAACTTTCTAATCATTTCTTTAGAAACTGATTAAAGATAGATGGACTTTCAGTATACCATTGAGGAATTCGGCCCATGCCAAAATACGATCTCCGAACCTGAACGCAAAAATTGGCTGACTTTCTGGGTGCAACGGAACTGTAAAGAACGCATTACACAAATCGATTACAGTGTACCATTCTGCATCATGGGGAATTTGATATAAAATCACTGCTGGATTTGGTACAATCGGACAACATGGGACAACTATTTTATTAACCTTTCTCAAATCCTGTACAATTCTAAAGGTTCCATTTGGTTTGGCTTTTACAATCCCATTATCAGTGAATTACAAGGACTTCTCTCGATTTCTCTCAATATGCCTTCTTCAATCATTTTGTTTATCACTGGGGTTATTCCTTCAATTATTTCTGCAGTCATTTGTACTGGGGAATGTTTGGGTAATTTGCACCTTGTTTTACAGAGACTTTTACCGGATCTATATCTTTCATCAACCCAATATCTTCTCCTGTGACATCCCACACTTTCTCTTTCACTACCTCTTTTAATTCATCCGGTATCTTTTCTCGATCAAACAAAGGGAACAATTTCTTTTGCTCTACTTCAAGCATAAGCATTGTCATTTTATACAGGCTATCTTCATCTGGGGTTTGCAACTCTATGCCATCTGATGAACAATATATGTCACAGTTCATCTTACACAAAATGTCTCGACCTAGCAAATTTACGGGGCTACTATCACACACCACAAATCGGTGCATGTCCTTAAAATTTCCAATTTATACTTCAACTGGTTGTGTCAAAGAAGTTTTAATTTGTCTATTAGCTACGCCTACAACCTGGATGTGGTCTCCCGAGAGAGAAAGATTTTGAACTTTCACTGACCTAACAGTAGAACGGGTAACACCACCACTAGGAAAGTTATTTCTACATCATTCACCTTTCCGTTCACAAATGGACCCGACTGATCTACCTCAAGAGTGGCTCCTAGCACACACTCTTCTTCCCCTTTCAGGCACCGTCAGAAACTTTCATCCGACTCACTCCCACCTTCCTCTTGTAACCAATACTGGAGGCTATTTAACTGCTCGCCTCCGCTGAATCCTGTCTCTGCACTGTATCTTTGATGGTTTACACTGTGTGGATGTGGCGGTTGTGGGACCTGACTTTGCTGATAAACTATCTGCTGCTGTTGCGGTTGCTGTTGAATTACCTCATTCTGCACTTGTGGATTCAATGATGTATTTTCTGGATTAACTCTTGGTGGATACTTACACTCTTTTCTCCAATGCCATATTCTGCCTCAATAATGACAAGGGAACTTTTTCTTGAGCTCTTCTATATTTCCTACTAATTTCGTTTTATTGAAATTTCCTTTCAATTTTCCCTGATTTGTATCAGTATTTTTATTTTCCAATTGTGCCACTTGGTGTTCTGCTACCTTCACTTGTGCCCACATAGCTTTTTCTTTTAGTTTATTTTGTTTGGCATCAATTTCTTCACTACAATATTTGGCTTTTCTTAAAACATCATCTACAGAACTTGACTGCCATCCTATCATAATATGTCTGATCATGTCTCCAATTTCTGGTCTTAATCCATACACAAATCGATATATAAAATGACTCATGTCCTTTTCACTCAACTCTTCATATGCACTGTATTGTTTAAATACCAACAGCAATCTTTCATAAAATGCATGTACAGATTCCTTTGGTTCCTGTGTGGTTCTGTCTATCTTTACCCAATCTGTTTCTTTTAGTGGAATTTTATTCTTCAAAAATACTATCACTTGTTCATATTTCCTCATCACTGCAGGTGACGGAGCACCTGCTACTTTGTATGGGGGATATTCCCCTTTTGGCCAATTCACAGTTATTTTACATTCGGTCCATAAATCTGCTGGCACAACTATGTCAAATAATCCATCTAGATCAAACCATAGCACTTTTTGAAACTTTCACAAATCGATCCACCAGCCGATACCATTCTACTGGTTTTTCTCTCAATCTGGGGAAATCATTTGTAAATGATAATATATTCTGTCTACTCCATGGTACATGTACATATCCTCCTCCAGGTATTTCTCTCATAGGGACCTCATCTGCGGCTCTCTCTTTTTCTCTGACTGGAAACCCTGATGTGGATTTATCACTAGCCTCCAATTTCTTCTTTGCTCATTTCACTCTCAATTTATTCACATCTCCCCATCTTCCTAACAACACCATTAATTCTTTTATTTGGGTTAACCTTCTGGCAGTATTCATGTTTTCAATGTATTTTTCTGAAAAATCCACTCTATAGGATTTCTGCAATGTTTTATTCTTTGCAAATTCTATTTCAAATTCATTTGCCAAGCCTTCTAATTGATCATGTACAGACTTCGCTTTCCATGTTATGCTTTTACACATGAACATAAGTTCATCATCTTGGTACATTTTTAGTCTGTCTGTTCCAATTGTTCCAATACTTAATTCTTCCATGTCAACTTTTACTCTCGCTACATCCAGTACTTTAGGTTCATGCTCTTTTAATTTCAGAGTTTTAATCCAATCACTTAATTCTTGTTCTGATGGTCCTACAAGTGTCTGCGTTAAATCTATTTTCTCTATACTCTTTTCAGGTGTAGCAGAGTCAGACTCTGCTCCGGTTGCATATTTATAGGTTAAACTCTGATTGAAAGTTAAGTCAGGCGGATTTACATTATTGGTTCGTCTGATTTCCGACAAATCTGGATAAATATTTCCTCTCACTTTTTGCAAACTCTGTTGCAAAGGGATTGTCATACTTGGTTCTTTTATTCTTTGGTTTTCAAACACTGGAATTATAGGTCCTATCGTTACTGGGACTGTTACTGCTTCTATGTTTTTCGTAAGTTCTTGTATCTTTTCTGTCAATGCATTTGTAGTCCGTATATATTCAGCAGTACTTGCTTGTTCTTCAACTAGTTTTTCTAACCTATTTACACTTTCTCGTTCATTGATTTGTTTTGAAGTCTTGGTTCTGTTATTGAAGTACTCGGATTATATCTCACTTCCACTCTTTCTGGTACATCTCTAAAATTAGAAAATTGCCTTGGGGTTTCCTTAATTCTTTCATCTACGGGCGGAGCATTAGGTGTAGTCCATAAAGAACCTGGTTAATATGGTGGCGGTCTCCTATTTAATATTTCTTCTAGCACAGCATTCTCTGATTCACTTTCACCATAACCTTCTCTCCCTGTTTCTACATTTTTCCTCTTTTCTGTGCATTCCCGCCCTTCATAATCATCTACTAATCTGACTGGATACATGCCATCACACATGTCAGCATTTCTCCTTCTACGCATTCTACTCTCATGTGTCTCTCCCCATAAATTACAAAATCTACCTCTTGGTCTGATATGTCCTTTCAACCTCTCGCTTTCCAATTCACTGAGTCGGTCTAGGTCTTGGATCAAGTTTCATCATCTTTTCTCTCAAATGTTTCCAAACTGCCACATCAAAAGATCCTCCTTCTGGGAAAGCTAACACACCATCATTTCTGGTATACCTTACCCAATTCTCTAGCCAAACAGACGTAACCATATTTTGACAACATATAGGAAGCAGGCGTTTTCGGCGGAGGAAGTAATTTTCCCTCTCTTGTGACTATCGCCTTGTCCTTCACAAACACATTTTTCAATTTCCTAAATCATGAAGGTTTCTTCTTTTCTTCTCCGTAATAGTAATCCATTTTTCTGTAAATTTCAAAAGATCGCGCACTTTCCTGTTGCTGTTCAGTAACACCATCCTATCACAGCGCGGTTCACACTAGGGTACCAATTAGAACAAGATACGTCTCCTTAGTGCTTAACCAATAGTTTCGCTGCTTTTCGTGATGCACCAATCAGCTCTTTGTCCTGTCTTGGTCACGAGAACCAATCCCAGCGCGACTTTTGACGTCACCAGCGTTCCGGCTTCTGCTGCGCCGACTGACCCCTCCTTTACAAGATTTTTATTGGAAGCCGTATTTACAAGATATTCAACTGAATCGGTTAGTATCTTACACAAAACAGCTCCATTCGTCTGTTTTGCTAAACAAAGTGATAGAATGTTCTCAATCGCACAAGTATTCTGTATTTCCAGTACACAGCGCTTACCTCTTCTCTACCACAGAATTTGACATTTGCCAATAAAGTAGCACCACTTCCTCTACTTTACCCTTCTCTCAAGCTCAGGTTAAGCTCTATTACTCTCCCAGCAGTAAGTTTTAAATCAGAATACGAAATTATCCCTGTACTTGAAAGCCAAGATTTTATAGACTGCCCTCGCTATACATTTTTCCTTTCATACGGAAAGTCCCTAAACCAGTGATGTGCGACAACACCACTATGCGATATACGACGATACCACCGCAGTATACGACAATACTACTTTTTGAAACAGACTATGCGATGTGCGACTTCATTGCCACACTTCCTCTGCCTGCAGACAGAGTGACCAGCTTCACACAATACTCGGAAGCCTTTTCAGGACTCCATATAACGTAATACGAACTCAACAGATGTTTGTCATAATTCTGCATATTAAAACCCTTATATAACGCTTTATATATAATCCTAGCTAATTCTATAGCAACCAATGCTCTGCTACCAAGCTAATTACTGATGCAGCTGTTCTCTGGAAATAATTGCTAAAACCATAACACCTTTCCCTGAAGTACAAAATCAATACATATACTCGACTCACTGCGAGTCACTTACAAAATACTAACACACTACTTCATGGATCGGTGAGATTCAAAGCTGCTGTATCATAGAGGGGTGTCTAAAACTATAACTGAATATTTGTCCTATTTTCACCTGCAGTTTAAATGAGTTTACCATGGATTCATTAACAAACATTTATTTAAACACACCGCCACTGTGGTCGACGGATCTGCTAGTAAACAAATTAGGCGTAGGAAAACTCAAGACCAGCTTAATTCTCCATTTATCTAATTTTTATTAAAACAAATTTAGCATATCTAAAGTTTATTCACTTTCTTTATTTCATTAATCAAAAACAACATTGGAAAGAAAATAAGGATTTTATTTCAAAACAGTTCATTTCATTTATTTTTAGAAAATTCAGAATTAGCATAAGACAGATAGTTCCCAAAATTCATCCTTTCTCCTAACTTCCCTGACTAATAACCTCACCTAAAGTTCAGATCTCATACTGAGGAAATAAGAAAATTATTCAAAGTCTTACATCTCAGGAAAAATCAGCGTACGGACAGCATCTCGGTAGGAAATCGAAAAGGAGTTTTTTCTTCACTAAAACCAGCACTTTTTATACCTCTTTCACTAGCTCTATCTATCTAAAAAAGTAACTTTCAGCATAGATTCGAGTTCTGATTGGACAATTTGGGGTGGATGAGCATCACCTCATCATTACAATATTTGTTCTTCTTCCGTCAGCTAGATTTTTAAATGGATCATTGTTTTAGGCCATGTCCAGCCTAGTCCTGTTCTCAACTAGCAACTTCCTAAGATTTTCTCACGTTCAGAACCATTGTGCTCATCCTTTTGGCAGCCATCTAGACTTCCAGGCCACATCGTCATTGAACTGCATTCACTCCAGGCACAAGCAGCTCACATTCGAACTCGGACTTGGGCTTGCGCATGCTCAGTTCACTTTCTATTCGCAGTTCAACAAGTCAGCCATCTTTTCGCTAGGCCTCACAGGCCAGAATGGGAACTATCATAGAAACAAACACAAATAAACGTTAATTTTTTTAATTTAGCCTTTCTGTTTACCTCCCCCCTTACTAAGGTTTTCCCTATTAGTAGTTACCTAGCAAATAAGCAACATTCAGGCGTAATATACTCACCTATTTCCACGTTTTGCCACAAAATACGTAAACAAAAATCACATTTATGCTGCATTCCATTATCTCAAAAGCTGCTTATTAGTTTATGACATGACAGAATCACATAATTAGTTAATTATGATTGCAACATAAGCAAAATTAGTTCCCACGTGTATTCGTGTAGGTGCATTTCTTATTCTAAGTTGATTAATTACACATATCACTCCATTAGTTCAAGTTATGGTTATGGAAGTGTGATTTTGCAAGGGGTACACAAAATTTTGTTTTCTCCACCTTGCTCCATCAACAGCCCTTTGGTCCGACTGCCGGATTACCATCCCGACGGTTGGACCCACAGCATTTGGTCAGAAGACGGTGCAGCAGTCTGAATTGTATTCCAGAATGGCGATGTTGCAGAGGCAGGCACCGCCTTCAGGATTACAATCTCACGACATGGTGCATGGCACACAGTGAATGGAGGTGCAGGAGGTGCTCCTTAACATAGCAGCATGGGCTGTGGCTGGAATTGTATTCCGGAATGGCGGCATTGCTGAGGCAGGCACCGCCATTAGGATCACAATATACCTTTCCTTTCCTACAGCCTTTTCATGTTGGGAATACCTCCACAAAAAGCTGTCGGAAACAGAATTTGGGGTCTCCAAACAGGGCCCCCCGTCCATCGTGGACCACTGTAAACTTGCGCTCGGGACACATGTTGTGCCCCCACTCACCTCCATGCAACCTGTGCCATGCATGACATGGTGCATGGCACACAGCGTATGGAGGTGCAGGAAGTCCTCCTTACCAATTCGGCTTGGGCTGCTGCCCTTTTCCTTGGCCGCAGCACAAGCCACAGTGATAAGGAGCACTTTCCTACTGCCAGCATGGTGATTGCATCGCAACGCTGTGATTGGACCTCCCCCTGCTTGTCAGGCGGTCTCCTGACTGCCGCAGTAACCAACCAACCGACCGCCATAATAATCAAACCCTAAGCCTGAAGCCCACTGAGGAAATGCCTAAGCAGCAGAATGACCAGCCCAGGCCTGCTTGTGGAGCTGAAGGGGTTTCTTTTGTTACATCCATAATTGTAATAAATATTAGTCTTTAATAATTTTGAATATATATTAATTCATTATATTATTGTAAATATTTGAGTGCATATTTCAAACTAAAGGATATAATTATGACACATTTATGAAAAATTAAAACATACTACAATTATTTTAATAACGTGAAATCAATTTATAAAAAAAAAGGACCTAATCACGATGTTGACACCGTATCGGTCTAGCTGGAACCGCCTGACCTTATTCCATGTCGGAAAGGCCAACATAGAAAGGCTGTCGGAAAGTGACATCTTAATCCCGATGGCGGAATCGAGCCTGGCTCTGCCATCATTCAAGGGATTATGATGACTTCCGATGCACTGACAGACTCATCAGAAGCACAGCGGACGTTCTCTCTGCCCGATGCCTCTGCCTGCTGCATCATAATGTAGCAGCGGCCGCAGGGGCAGATGACAATGGGGCAGACACTGAGGTGCCGGTCCCACTGACATCATAATCAGCCCCAAAATATATACTTTACGTTTTTTAAAAATAAGTACATTTCACTCCTTTAGCATCCAACACCTTCTTCATATTGGTATGGATTGGAGTGGAAATAGTGAATGTCAATCCTTTAGTGTCCAACACCTTCCCCAAATTAGTTTTGATGGTAAATATAACCCCTTTAGCGTTCAACACCTTCTCCAAATTTACATAGATTGGAGTGGGAATAGTATATTCCACCCATTTAGTGGCTAACACCTTCTCCAAATTGGTTTAGATTGGAGTATGATTGGTAAATGTTACCCTCTCAGTGTGCAACACCTTCCTCAAATTGATATACATTGGAGTGGGAATAATAAATGTCACACTATTAGTGTTCAAGAACCTTCCCAAAATTGGTTTATATTGGAGTGCAAATAATAAATGTTACCTCATTAGTGTCCAGCACCTTCCTTAAATTGGTTTAGATTGGAGTAAGGATAGTAAATGCTGCCCATTTAGTGTCCAACACCGTCCTCAAAATGGTTTACATTGGAGTGGGAGCAGTAAGGGCCTAATTACGAGTATGGTGGTCCGAGGACCGTCAGACTTGTGGTGGGGCCGCGGTGGCAGAGTTCGTACCACCACATTACGACCTTGCGGGTCGTGCCCCCCTGGGACCACCAACTCTGCCAGGGAACCGCTGTTCCCTGTCAAGAAGCATCAATATGCTTTGACGGGACCACTGCGGTCCTTCCAAGCATAATACGACTTTCCTCACCACCACTGATTTCATGGAAGTCTTTCCTCCATGAAAACAGAGGCGGTGAGGAAAGAAAAGTTGTGCCTCACTTCATGTGGATGCACACCGAGGGGTGCACAACATGCGCCCCCCTGTGTGCATGCACCCCCAGTTCCAGCACGGCATGGACTAAACAGTCCATGCTGTGCTGGAACTTCCTTTGATGTTGCCATTGTGGTGCCTATTTTATAGGCACTTCTGTGGGAATGCCAAAGAATTGCCTGCCAGTGACTAAAAAAGTCAACATACGGTGGGCGCTTCTCACGCAGGTTTGGTGGTGCGATGGCAGGGTGCTACCGCTGCCGCACCATCAAACTTGTATTCAGGCCCTTAATGTCACCTCTTTAGTGCTCAACACCTTCCCCAAATTGGTCTACATTGTTTAGGGAATAGTAAATGTCACTTCTTTAGTGTACAACAATTTCTTCAAAATGGTTCACGGTGGAGAGTGATTATTTAATTTTATAATTTTTGTGTGAAATCTTTTGTTTTAATTGTATTTTTATGTAGTGTAAATAGTTTGTATTATTTAATTAGTATTGTTGGAGCTCAGAAGTAAAATAACAAAATGGTTGTATGTTTGTAATAAATTATATTATTAATTACATACCTTTATAGAATAAAGACATGTAACACATTTTTGTAATTTAATTTATGTTTTCACAGTTAAGCTAATGTAGATTTTTAAATTTTTGTACATATTTCAACTTAACAATAGACGTTCATATATAGATTAATAAAATGTGTTTGATTCATTTAAAATACAGAAAAAAATTAAATCATATTTAAATAGTATTGTATGCTGCACATTTCTCATTTTGTCCCATTGTTTAACATTTATTTTAACAGTTCTTACATTGTTTTATATACATATTATCTACATCAATTTACCTTAAGTTTTTCAGTGTACATTAAATAATTTTACATAGTTTATACAATTAATTAACTTGTACTGTACAATTTTTTAACAATTTTCCTACATTTTTAAAATGTTTTGTATGTTAATATTGTTTTACAGTTTTTAATACGTTTATTTAACACTTGTAAACATTTTAAAATGATTTCCAATTCATTTCTATGTGGAGATCGTCTTTTTTTAGTTTAGAGTTTCACTTAGTGACCTTTTGTTTTTTACTGCTACCTTCTCTTTGTAGTGTATTTGTGTCACTATTTTCCAGGTTCCAGGTTGCTGTAAGGTGCTGCTGTTCTTCGGAACAGATAAGCCCTTTTTAAAGGTTATTTTAAGGGCTCTGAGGCTTAGGGGTGTGTAGGGAGGAGGTCTACAGATTAGTTATGATGTAGTTTGTGGTGTTTTGTACATTTAATTGTATTAATAGCAGCGGTGGTCGGCACAGGTATGCGCGGTGGGGTGGTGGGGCAGGGTGTGGTGGGACACGGTGGGAAGGGGAAGTCTACAGAAGACGGAATAGTACATTTAAATAAATAAATGGAACCTATTTCATCATCTGTCAATTCCCCCCTCCTCACTCAACCGCCCCACTGCGCTTACCTGCACCGGCCTTGACTGATCAATAGTAGGTTTAACAATAGTGTTTTTCAATAGTGTGTAGTTTTAAGTTTTCATACACTGTTTTAGTAAAGTGTTATTATCTTGTTATGTTATATGGGTCTGGCCTAAGGGATTGTAATACGGCGGTCGGACCGAAGGGCTGTCGGTGGTCAGACCGCCGCCAAAGGTGTGTCAGTGGCGCTCCAACCACTATCGTAATAAGGCCCTTAGTGGTGATTGTTGGCGGTGTGTCCATGTGCTTTGATTGAAATGGTAGTAGCAGCTTTGTATGGCTGAGTGGGGGTAAGTTTTTAAAATGGTTTGAATCATTGCTTGTTTAAAGTTTATGATTATTTTTGTCTGCATTATGTATTTGTTTTATGTTTAATGTGGTTTAAGAGTTTGTGGTAAGTATTACTTTGTTTATTTGGTAGTAAGATTATATAAAAGGGATATTAGTGTTGTGATATTCACCTCTTATGGCGTATATCTGAGTGAATGGTTTGGGAACATTTAGTAGTTCCTATCAATCATTCAGGTTTGACAATAGCCTAGTTGTAGTATGTTATCTGCTGTGGAACATATTAGGATTGGTTTATCATTGTTTAGGCTGTCATATAACAGGAAAAGTTCCTCATTATGGCATTGGTAAATGTTCAAGTATTTTTTTGTCTTGGTATCTTTTAGGAGCAGTAGCAATATTGCCAGTGGCTTTTTTAGTTCATGCAAATAAACGTTTTAAAGTGGGTATAAGTGCTAGTTGGCCTGTGTTGTGTTCATGAACTTTAATGAGTATAACTTTTAGGATTATGGTGTGTGTTCTTGGGAGCTTGTGCTTGCCTGTCTTATGTCATGCAATATATTCCTTACTTCTATTTCTGTTACATTTGGTGGGGGGGATTGTGTTCCTTTACATGAATTACAGCATCATCTTTTGTAATATCTTTCCCTTAGCATGTATTAGATTAGTAATTAGTACATTTTCAATTCACATTTTCTGTTGATGTACTTTATTGGTTGTAGGCATAGCCCATGCAATTTAGTAACTGATTTCCTTACTAAGATGCTATATATTTAGTCCTCTGTGTCATTGTATCTGAAAGGAGTGTAATAGTATAAATAGATATTTTGTTTTAAACTTTAAGCGTTTGCTATTTATATATAAAATTATGTAGCTCTTTCTATCAAACGAAAAAAACATCAGTTTCATTTTAAATGTTTATTTGTTGGTAGTTTCTAGCGGTTAAGTTTGAGCTTGTTAGGTTTATTTTTACTCTCTTTTTGGGATAAGTTTATATATTTTAATAATTTATGTCAACTTATCTTGTTATGTCTTTTTGCTGCCTTGTGATAGGCGTTTTTTTCTTGCACTTTTCGAAGTTTTAGGGCCCAATTCACAGTACTAACTTAAGACAAAATCCTAAAGTGATTACCATTTTGGTATTCACAGACGGCACTTACTCATTTTGGTATTCACAGAAGGCACTTGCTCATTGATGAGTAAGTGCCTTCTGTGAATCCTAAAATGAGTAAGCGCCTTCTGTGAATACCAAAATGCTAGTATGTTTAGGATTTTGTCTTAAGTTAGTTCTGTGAATCAGGTCCATAGTGTTTTCTTTTAGAAAGTACATGTGAAGACGTAGAAATTGGAAAGTGTTTTTTTTTTATATTAGCTATTTTACATGTAAAATTTTATTAACAAGTAGGTTTTAGTTTAAACATAAGTTTTAATTGCTTGGTTTGGTAGTTGTCGAGATGTATATATTTCTTCTTCAAGGAGAGTTTCCTCGTCTTGCAGCATTTGTAGTTTTTCAAGTATTTAGTTATGGAAAGCGAGACCCAGATAGACGAGGAAAGAGACAAATTGAGGAGTATGAACAGAAAGCGGGAGAGAAAACAGTGGGGAGAAAAGTGTTAATTTGTTATTACTTATCAGCCTAAAAGTTGCCTAACATCAATGTAAAGTAGCCCTTTTTGCTGTTTTCTGTAACTTTGTGTAGAGGGGGCATCGCATGGCCTTCTTATGCTATCACCCATGTATTGTGATGCAAAGCCCTATCTACTAACAATGGTAGTCATGTTTTTTCGCCACAAAATTATGCCTACTTAAAGCAGACCCAAAGTATGAGAAGTCCTTTTATTTCTTAAAGATTTGTAAACTTTGACTATGTGTTGCACTGCACAGCACACATATAAAGTAGGAAATATTTTACGATTGTCTAAGCATACTTTTTTTGTACTGGGTGGGAATCCTTCTAGAACAAAACCTATGATCAACTCACTCACATAGATTCTCACAATGGTACAAAAGTGTGTGTGTGGCACTCTTGTAATCTCCTCATTTTCTGTTTATCTACATCCATTATATTTCCTTTATTTCCTATATTAATTTATTTTAAAGTACACCTTTATGTATATTTTATGTAGGGCCTGGTTACAAGTGTGGCAGTCCAATGACCGCCGTACTCGTGGTGAGGGCCCGACTGCCACCTCCTCGGCATTCTGACTGCCCGGTTGTGACCATGGCGGTTGGACCGCCACAAGACCAATGCCACCGCCAGGATCCTGGATCCTATTGTGGCGGTGAGGAAAGTGGTGGGGATGGAGGCGGTGCGCCGATGCTGGCACCACCATCCCAATCACAACTTGCCTTTTTGCCAACTGTTTCATGGTGGGGTCCCCGCAGAAAGGCAGGCAAGGAGCCCCAAACAGAGCTCCAGGGTAATCATGCCCATTTGGCAATGGGCATGGTAGCACATATTGTGCCCCCCTCTTATTGCACTGTTGTATGTGCACTGTGTATCATGCACAAAATGGTGTGTGGTACACAATGCACCCGACATGCAAGTGGTGCTCCCACGGCGGTAGCATATACTTCAGGCTCTCCATGAGTTGAAGCCTGATACCGCTGTGGCATTGCTGAAACAACACCACCAACCCGGCAGTGTAATTGTAATACTGCGGCCGGGATATCGCCTGACTTGGTGGCATTCCCCCGACCCCCGCAACGGCGGCCCGGCGGTCAGACTGCCAAACTCATAATCAGGCCCTAAGTGTTATTTGCACATCTATAACATATAATGTTTTGCTTTCTTATAGTTTGATAGTGTGTCATTTATTCACATATATGTATTCACATGATGTATGAGGTTTTATAGAATTAAGTGAAGGTGCTACAAGAATATGTGAATTCTTGCATTTGACATTTCGAAAAGTGTATTTAAGCTGGGTACAGACAAATACAAGGTAGAGAGGAATTTTCAACTCCCCAGTAGACTGAGATCGAGCAAGCAGAAGCTGTAAAATCCTTTATGAAGATCATCTGCATCTTGTTAGAATCCCCAGATCCCTAGTTGGCTGAGGTAGGTACCTTAGGCCAAACAGGGACCCACAAGCCCCCAACATTAGGGAAAGACATGTTGCCTCTAGAGATAGCCCCCCCTACACCCACTTGGTAGCTTGGCATGAGCAACCAGGCGTATCTTCAAGGCCATGGTGTAAAATATTTGCAATTACACTCACAGCCTCAATGATGACGCCACAAATAGACTCCACACGAGTTTCATAGAAAAACAAGTATATGTTTATAAAAAGATATACGATGCAACCACACAATACTAAACCAACATATGCGTCAGGGTAAAGCTCCCCCTGGCCTATTACTATTGAGCTAAAACAAACAATCCTATGTATTCCTACTGTCGTAATTTGCAGTTCAATATGCAACAATCAGGTACTTCACAACATTAGAATAATGCAGATCGTAATACGGCTATCTGGTGATTTGTACTGCTACTGTAAAGCAGTGCATAATGCAACAACGTTGTAAACTGTTATGCCCCCGTAATGCAATGCTTACGGTCCCCTTCAGATACTCTTTTAGGAAAAAGCAATGCAACATGTAAAACAGTTATCAGGCAGTTTGTTATGCAAAACTAATGCAATGCGGTACACATATATCAGTATGCAACACTAATGCAATGTGTAATACGACAATCCAGCAGTTTGTGATGCAGGACTAAGACAAGGCGTAATACATCTAACAGGCAATTTGTTAAGCAAACCTAGTGCAATGCTAAACACACCTATCAGACAGTTCTTTATGCAAAACGGATGCAATGGGCAATACGACAAACAGTTTGTTTGTTGTGCAGAAACAAGGCAATGCGTCATCCAATCATCGGATACTCCTTTAGGCAGGAGTAATGTAATATGTAATTTACTCCAGAACCATTCACGGTGCCTCCGGCGGTCTCTCCGCCACTCGTGCTGGCTTGCGGTTAGTCTCCAGCCACAGTTGCCCCTCCTTCCACAAGGGTAAGATATAACACAGTAAATGCAGCTTCGCACTCCAGCCCTGGTGCTGCCACTCCCTTGGCACATGAGCCGCAATCCGAGCCAAAGCAGAGGCTCATGCTGCAGGACAGAGAAAGAGGCCAAGAGCGTCTCCCTCCGAGCCCGTGCCCCACTCCAGTAGTCGATACACGTTACTTGGGAGGTGCAAACCCACTCTCCTTGTCCAGCAACTTGGGCCTCTGATACAATCTCTATGAATTTACAGGCAATGGGAAGATCCCAGGCTGCACACTACACCCGCACTCAGAGTCAATGAGACTCACTGGACTCCGGATGCACGATAACCAGACAACTCCTCACGAGGGTCTCAGGCTGCACACGACACACGCATGCAGCGTCGCTGAGACACACTTGATCTTCTGGTGCCCAAGATCACAGGGCATAACTTGCGCGGGTCTCCGACAGAAGAAAGCACACGCACTCCGCATCGCGAAGACACACTTTATCTTCTGGCGCCCCCGATCACAGGGCACAGCTTGCACAGGTCTCAGGCTATAGAAAGCACATGCACACAGTGTCGCTCGAGATACGCTTGATCTTTGGGTGCCCCCGATCACAGGACACCTCTGGCGAAGGACTCAGGCTGCACCAAGCACATGCACACTGCCTCGCTGAGTCTCGTTTGGAACTCCACGTACCCAAGATCACAGGGCACAGCTTCCTAAGGTCTCAGCTAGACAGAGCACACGCACACAGCGTCTCTGAGTGTCTTCTCTGGAAACTTTTGTGTTCCTGTGTTTCCGAACAAGAAGCCAGCTCACCTCTGGCCCTTGAGGACAGTTACATTAGGACACAGCACACCACAAAGTCCTTCAAGCAGGGGTACACAGCACACAGCAACACCCCTTTGGCTTTTTCGTGGTTGAAACATCAAACTGCAGGCCAGCCTCAGATCACACAGCAAGAGCAATCCTATTCATCATTCTCTTCAGTTGTTTCTTCCTTGGCAAAGGTCCTCTTGACCACAAAGGAGCTCCAGTCTTGTTCAAAGGTGATCAAGCCATTCTCCAAAGTTCACGGGCTTCAGCTTGCATAGTTATACCCCTCAATGGCTTTGACGTCTTTGTGTTACAGGGGGCGTTGACCCCTCCTCAAACCAGTTCTGGGTGCCGCCCTACCAGTGACAACTTCTTCCTTTGATTAGTGGGGGTCTGGATTCTCAATCACTCAGCAGGAGATGGGACATCTGTTTTATAGCATCAGACCAGGCCTCTTCACCTCTAGGGGCTTCTCCTCCCCCAACACTCCAGATGCAGGTCAGCCTGTGCTGTCTCACCTCCTCCCCTGGGTCAAGACATTCCCCAGATCCTATCACTTTCAAATCCAGACAGTTAATCCACAACCAGACCGAGACACACAGAAATGTGTAAAGCCCAAACACCCAGCCACTTCTGAAAGAGTGGCTTACGAACACATAATGCAAAAACCATCTTCATAAAAGATCTGTTATTGCAGGGTGAGTTCAAGCATACTAAACTTCACCTTTCCACATTAAGCCTTTGGGAAGATAGGCTGGAAAACATATTACACAGCCTTCCCATTCTATTCCAATGGGCAAGATGGCCTTTCAACAGGGAAAACAAAATGGTGATTATTTCACTGTTAGGACATGACACACATCTTAGTACATGTCCTACCTTTCACATGCACTCCACCCTGTCCAGGAGGGACCCTAGACCTATCATAGGTGTGTCTAAGGTGCACAGAAAGGGAAGGGTAAGGTCTGGCAAGTGAGTGCACTTGACACAACAACATGGCACTTGCACTTTGACACTGTTTAGCAGTGGCAAAGTGTCGAAAACATCTAAGTTGGCAACACGTGTCCGAAAAAAGGTCTAAGGGAAAACCAAAAAGTTTAGGGAACTTTAGCCAAAAAGGGCTAAGTCCCACACATCTTATATCTAGCCGGGCACTATTGGCTGCTGGGTACACCATAGCTACTAAGCTCAGAGACCTTCTTCATACAGAACAACGCTTCATTTGATCCACTAAGGCATAGGTAAGAGACTACCTTAGAAACTCAAACAGGTCCTTTTGGAGCTAAGATAGCTTAGCTAGAGGCAAGAAGGAAGGGGGTGCAGATCAGAAACTGGGTCCATCTTTTCCATGCAATCAAACCCTCAAACAATCTTTCACTTCTTTTAAATATTTTGTTTATTGATCGTTTTTATTATATAATTTTTAAAGGTGCAGTTATACACTTTTTTTGCAGTGGGATAGGATGTTGATTTTAATAAAACTCATAAACATATTACTAGTGCGTTTTCATGAGTGTATCTGTTCATACTGAAAAGAGATTCGAAACTCGCCACAAACATAACCCTGTGAATCACACACAACTAATAATTACCCAGAATGCGTCATCCTTATGCAATGTTCAGGTACTTCATGATCTACATTCCACCAAGTTTTCAGCTTTTAGTTGATACATTGGAATCAAGCCTCTGATTTAGTCAGAGGACCTTTGAAGCCTTATCACCAGCCCTATTATTAATGAAAATTACAAAACCATATCACTGTCAGGCATCATATGTGTGCGCCAGTGTTTGGGAAAGGAGCAGCAGCGCCATATCATTGTTGAAATTAAACTGCCCTTCTCTTTTCCTTTTACATAACATACATAACACGGTGCAGCAACTTCGATTGCTGCACAGTGTTGCATGAACTAATAGTACATTTGTCCACTAGGGCTGGGCGTTTAGATTGTCTAATAAATCATCTGAATAAAGAGCACATCTAAGCTGTGAGCCTATTGAAATTTTGATGAGTAGTTCCTTTCACTAACTGGGTCATGTTCAAACCAGAACAAGCATTTGTTCTGTTGTACTTGTCGAAAAACAAGTAAAAAATCTGCAAATATTATGTAATTAGGAATTTAGATTTTGGGGTTTAGGATTGATGACTTTTGTTATAAATATTCAAACATTCTGCCTTTGATATTTAGACATTTTTAGACTTTAGATATTTTTACATATTACATATTGCATTGCACTAGTGCACATTTTAGTAGTGCTGTTTTTATTTTAGAGAGGCATTGCTCAGATTATTAGTCTGTTCTTCTAGCTCTGTTTATTTTTATTCAGAAAGATTAGTCACCTGTAGTCCTTTGTATTTTAGATCAATATTATGATGTTATTTATGCTAATTCCTTGATTATGCTTAACTTGTGCTTTATAGAAAATGATAACTTTGATATTTTAATATATCTGCAAAATTGAGAGCTGGAGAAACATAGCCATAAGCATGTTGCTTTAATAGTCTTGGCTGAATATTTGAGCACTAGATTCACCATTTCCAGTGAATTGACCCTCCTTAATGGTAATTAATTGGATCCTCAACCGTTTTTGTTGAAGGATGCAGGTGAAGGTTAAATACAGGTTGATTACTAGATCATTTGAGCCTTGTGGATAATCCTCTGGATTGCCGATCAATGGACAAGTGGCTGTCCTAAAATGAAGTGGACCCATGTTGGTGTTTGATGGAGGGATCATCTGGTGAGCGGTGGACTCTGGGATGAAGTGGTGTCTCTTGCGCATTGTACTCTGTGACAAGTGTTGTGTTTTGAATGTGAAATATTATTGGCCATTGGGGATGGCACATGTTGAAATATTGTTGGGATTAATTTGCCTTGAAACCATGTATTTCATAAGCAGATTTTGGATTTTCTGGAACTTACGAGTTAGGTAACAATGTATGAGGAAATGTAAAGGTATTTTGTCAGGTTTGCATTTAAGTTGAGTTCATAATTTCCTTAATAGTCTACTTGTAAATGTACTCATTTTGAAGTGATATAGTGATACTTTGTACCCACAGGGTTAAAGGTACACTACTCCAGGCCCAAGGGTAGGTCATCATTGGGCGAAGCTTCCCTCTGTGTGTGATTGTGTAGTGCCTTGCAGTAATACTGCAAAAACAACAATTGCTGGACAGAATGCAGAACAATGTCATAAATTCACCCCAGTACAAAGATCTGGGTCTAAATCCATCGTTTCTTTGCTCACCATGCCTTTCCAGTTTCGCCCCAGCCATATGCAAATCAGTCTTGACCCTGCACCCAATGGGAACAGTCCAGCCCGAATTGCCAGGCCAGGTCCTCCCTGGACTGGAAATAAGCATCCTGGGACCGGTTTCGTGCTTTAAGCCCTCATCAGCCAAGATAGCTTGACTCCAGTGACATGGAAAGCATGGGACCTACGCCTGGGCATACTCGTCCCACTTGGGGTGACAAATGCTAAAATAACATTTGATGGACAGAATGCAGAACAATGTCATCCATTAATCCCAGTACAAAGATCTGGGCCTAAATCCATCATTTTTTTGCTCACCATGCATTTCCAGTTTGGAACCAGCCACATGCAAATCAGTCTTGACCCTGCGCCCAATGGGAAACGTCCAGCCTGAACTGCCAGACCAGGTCCTCCCTGGACTGGAAACAAGCATCACAAGAGCGATTTTGGGCTTTAAGCCCTCATTAGCCAGGATAGCTTGACTCCAGGGGAATGGAGAGCAAGGGACCCACATCTGGGCATACCCATCCCACTCCGGGCGACAAATGCAAAAGCAACAATTGATGGACAAAATGCAGAACAATGTCTTACATTCACCCCAGTACAAAGATCTGGGCCTAAATCCATCGTTTTTTTGCTCACCATGCCTTTTCAGTCTGGACTCAGCCATATGCAAATCAGTCTTGACCCTGCACCCAATGGGAACAGTCCAGCTCGAACTGCCAGGCCAGGTCCTCCCTGGACTAGAAACAAGCATCCTAGGACCAGTTCCAGGCTTTCAGCCCTCATCAGCCAGGATAGCTTGACTCCAGTGGCATGGAGAGCACGGGACCCATGCCTGGGCATACCCGTCCCACTCAGGGTGACAAATGCAAAAACAACAATTGATGGACAAAATGCAGAACAATGTCTTACATTCACCCCAGTACAATATCTGGGCCTAAATCCATTGTTTTTTGCTCACCATGCCTTTCCAGTTTGGACCCAGCCATATGCAAATCAGCCTTGACCCTACGCCCAATGGGAACAGTCCAGCCCGAACAGCCAAGGCATGTCCTTCATGGACTGGAAACAAGCATCCTAGCCCGGCTTCGGGCTTTTAGTCCTCATCACCCAGGATAGCTTGACTCCAGTGGCATGGAGAGCACGGGACCCATGTCTATGCTGGATCTCTTGGAGATGTTGAATAAGAGTCTGGCCACCGCGTTTTGAATCAATTGGAGTTTATTCACCAAATGTCCCGAGATGCCAATAAAGAGTGCATTGGCATAGTCCAAACGGGACAAAATAAGTGCCCGAGCCACCATTTCCTTCGCTGGCTGAGGGAGCAAAGGGAAGAATCTACTAAGTGACTTGAGTGTACCAAAACAGACACCCGTTAGTCTCTTAATGTGATCGGAGAACCTGAGATCCTCCCCGAACCAAAATCCCAAGTTTATTAGCCGGACCTCCCTCAGATAGAGTAGAGTGTTAGACTAGATATGATTTATGGGCTTGTACGAAAGGTTTCCCAAAGCAAAGAGACGCCCGAGAAATGGCACGCAGAGGTGGACATGATTGTTACTGAGTCGAAGGTATTATGGAAAGATTTGGTTGCAGCCGCTGCCCGTGCAGGTAAGAACGGTGGGGCGGTGGGGGGTATTTCGACAGATGAACATGAGGGAAAATTAAATAAATAATGAATTTCCCCTCGTCATTGTCCGTCGAAATCCTCACCCACCTAGCCCCACAGCCCTACCACTCTTACCCGCACGGGCCGCGGCTGTTTGGATGCATTGTTTTCAATCATGATGCCAAAGAATTTGATGATTGAATGCAAAACAATGGTAAAATGGCCTGATAAACAACCATTTAGGAATATGGACAAGTATGCCAAGTTTATTGAACTTTGAAGGGAAAGGTTCAAGCAAATCTGGTTAATTGGTCAGAAATTATGAGAACAATGCAAAATGTCAGCTCCTGCATATTTTTAGAGACTGATGCAGATTTACAGACAATACAGTGGAATGGAAGACCCAACTAAGACAGTGCATCAGATTTTGTCAGGGCCCGACTGGCTATAGTGGGCACTGGGCAATCCCCTGGTGCGCCGCACAGGTGTGGGACCGGTTTGGGGCCCCTTGGGGGCCGTTTTTGTTACAGTGCCGTTTTTGCAGCATAGCTGGAATATCGGCCCTGTAACAAAATTGGCCGAAAACCGGCCCTGGCAAAGAGCTCAGCGGCGCCCAAGTCTGCTTTTATTTTGTGGATGTGTCAAGAATTAAGAAGGATGGTTCAGCAGAGTGTGATGTGCTTCAAGCAAAGTAGCTGGAGGAGATTTTGGCTTATGCGAAATATTGTAGTGATTATTATCGGTCTAAAAACAAATAGAAGAATGAGATCTGAAACTTGTCACCGATGTGGTAAAGAGAGACATGGAAAAAAAATGTAGTTTGAATGTACAACCATATACTAATGGGACACAAAAGATGCCTCAAATAAATAAACACAACAGACTATGATTACAATGGCACAGAATGGAGTGAGTCAGTCAGTTGTCCCAGCCCCATCGGCACCTGTGCAGAATACAAAGCAGTTCTACAGAATTATGCCTTTGACTTTATCCTCTTCCACCTCATGCAGAATAATGCAGTGAAATCCCCACAGAATATTCCTTTTTTAGCTAATTTCAGTTCAACCTCATGTGAAACGCTCATTGATTAGTGATTTGTTTCTGCAATTTTCAGCTACCTTCAAAGTTATGCAAGGACAGAGTCAGGCAGAATGACAGTGGCTGAGAGGAAAGGTGAATTGCATGCTTGGTATAATTCTACAAGTAGACGCGAATAGATCCTTTTTGTCGAAGTACTTAATGCCATCATATATAAATTTGAGTACATACTGTTATTATCCATTCAACAGTTAGACAGGCAGAAGCTCCTGATCCAAACCTCTTGGGTAAAGAAATGTAAGTAGCAGCCATTTCAAATAAACAAGTAAATTAACAAGTTATCAGAAAATATAAAAATAGGGTTAGCTGTAAATGCTAGAAGTTGGAATTTAAATTGAAAAATTAGGCAGTAAGAAATTTTATATTTCTGTTTCTCAGAGAAGAGAAGATACCTCCAGATATTAGACAAGCAGTGAAGAGAAAGTTTTGGCACTGTACTGGAAAAGATGTTGGGCTAATTAAAAGAGCAAAATAGCATGAAGCCAGTTGCAGTGCACCCACTTCCTGCCTAATACAGACTTTCTTGCGAAGCTGATGAAAGAATTAATTCTGTTATTGGAACAATGGTACAGAAGGGCATCTTGAAGGAAGTTTTGGAAAGCCTTTGAAATTCACCTACTATGGGCTTGTAAAACCTAATAGGAAGTGGAGGATAGTACAAAATCTTAGAAACATTAAAGAGATAGTAACAGGACACATACTTATCACTGTCCTTTCTTCAGACATGTCAGCTCCCTAATGCCACATACAGTGAATACTCAGCGAGTGCAACACACTCTCGACTAACACACAACACCAATACACTTCTTGTATAACCCAAACTTGCTACTTACACCGTTACAACCATACAATTTATCATTACCTCCGTGTCCCTCCTTCTCATCTCAGTCCACACTATTGGGTCCCAGGAAGAAATGGGAACAGGCATCTCCAAGCACAACCTAAAGCGAAAGTGACCTGAGTAACTACACACAAATGGCGTACATCCAGTGAAATACTGGCTCATGCCACTTCCTATTTTTTCTCTATGATAGATACACGGCTATGCACAGTATCTTCAAGGAACAGCTAAGTGTTAAAAAAATCTTCAAATTGTATGAATGTTCTATTTACATGTTTTCTTATTTGAGTTATAGCAGGTAAGCATCCCACAGATAGGCCTGCTATAGCGGCGTTCCTCTGTGCTACAAAGCTGCTAATTTGCCATGCCACTCCAATTAGAGATTAATGTTATATGCATGTTTGGATTCGCACTCCCACTTTAAATATATAGATTTGCCTTTGTATTGAGCACACCTGATTTCAATATGGTGCCCAGTAACTTTTCTCTCATTTGTAGAGAAAGATCACACCTGACTTAGAAATAGTGGTGCTCTCATGAGATTTTGGCCATCTTGCTACCTACAAACTAGTATCACAGTAAGAAACTGTGCTTCCCTCACATAAAAAATGGGATTTTGTGTCATCATAGGAAATGGAACAGCAAGGGAAGCGCTTATTCAAAAGGCGGCATGTGGAGCCTGCCTGCTCTGGTGAAGAAGAACAGCTCCAGAGTTTCAGAAAGCGGAAGCCTGTTTCATTGCGGACTCTTCAGTATATGATAAATAAAGCAATAGAATCAGTTTTTTTGACTGGAGATGGTCCTGTTGAGGGGATTCTGCGGAGTCACAGAACTATCCTTGGGATCACGGAATCTTAGTTGGCAGGGACTGAGTCATCCTACCACCTGAGTATCCATGAGCCCGGGGACCAACTAGCTAAAGTGTCTCACTTGCCCTCCTACTCACTCAAAGAGGAACATGTGATTAGACACCCCAGAACAAACACAGTCCCGGCCCTCTCAGCAATCATGGTTGCAGAAACACCCTTTTGCTCATACTCTCGTACTGGTCCACAATAAGATCTGACAGAGACACAAGGAAAGTTGAAAATGTTTATTTTAACTATTGTGCCCTAATATGCAGTATGCGTGCCACAAGACTGAGACAAATGTATAACGTAAATACGGTTAGCATAGGAAGTAGTCCGTAAATTATAAATGGTGCTGTCATTGAATACATCAGTGTAGCCTAACCTCCCTCCCTTGCTATAGAAGCAAAATGATTACATATCAGAAGAACTCTGGGTGTTTGCAGCAATCCCCGTACCTCAGTCTGTCAATGAAATATCTACATCATAGGTGCTGTCACGCTCCCTTCGCTGGAAAGATCCCTCTCCAAATGTGTGTTACCCACCCGTGTATACCTATATGACCAAAGTATGTGTTCCCAAAGAACAGCTGCCTCTGCATGTTTTGTCTAGGCGCTAGGGCCTGACCAAAACAGAATAATATGAGGCATTGTTGTTCGACCTTGTCTGCCCTGTTCATACTAAATCCCAGGAAAGAGCAGAATGCAAAAACAACAGTATGTTTAGTGTGAATGTTGCAGTGTGGCACAAAGTAAAAAAATATGTTCCTATAATAACACGTGCAAAGCAGAAAACAGTCTGGCACGGGCTCATGTTAACATAGGAAAAACAGCAATGGCCACATGAACCATGTGACACCCTCCCTTTGGTCAGGACAGTAGCAGGTAAAGGTTGCCAAAATGACTAGTAAGCAGAGTGTTGCAGGTGTGTTCCTCATATCCAGTGGCTGCTGTGGCCATCCAAGCAGAATAAGTGTTGAAAAAAAAACTGAGATCCAAGAGTCGTTGTGCACCTGCATACGAAGCTGTGTCGCCCACTGGCCCCAATGATGGATTATACACAAGCCACATACCCAAGGAACAGTACTGGTTATGGGACATCAACTGACCCAACAAAAGATCACTTATCCAGGGCAGCATGTGATGGTGTAGTCAGGCAGATATCCAGAGGCCACTGGAAGAGGCACAAGATACAGTAAAATGCAGGTTGCACACAGGTGAAGTAGACACACCGGAAAGTCAGACAGAAATCGACATCCAGAGCTTCTAGTGCCATCAATCCAAAAAGCTGACGCATACACTCACGATATAGCTGCTCTTCTCAGGGCAGATCCACAGATCGATCAGCCATTGCGGAATAGAAGAAAGAAGACAACAATGCCACAAATCAAGATGAGCAGCAGTGGGAACCCATCTGAGACTCAGCTTACTCCTGGGTGCCCACGATTGAAAGGCACAACTTCTGAGGGTCTCAAGATGCAAAAGCACACGCACACCATGTTGCTTGGGACTTCTCTGGAAACTTTTATGATCCTGTATTTCCAAACAGGGAGCCAGCTCACCTCGGGCCCTTGAAGTTACAAGACACAGCACAAAGCACAGTCTTCTTCAAGAAGGGGGACCCAGCACCTCCAAGCACAGTCCCAACAGCCTCTCCCTTGGTTAGAACAGCAAACTGCAGACCAGTCCCAGATCACGAAGCAATATCTGGTCTTTCCACAGCAGTGGCTTCAGTTGCTCCTTCTTTGGCAGAGGTTCCTCTTGATCACATAATGGGTCCAAGCCTTTTCAGTCTCAATCAATTTCTGTTTCATTCCCATGTTCATGGGTTTCAGCCCCTTAATGTCTTTGAAGTTCATTTGTGCTCAGGGGTCTCTGATCCCTCCATAACTCACTTCTCGGTGTCTCCCTCCCAGTGTCACCTCTCTCCCTTTGATACTGCGGTCTGGATCCTTAATCACTCAGCAGGAGATGGTTCAATTGGTTTATAGCACCAGCCCAGGTCTTCTCACCTCCTGGGTTTCTCCTCCCCCTACAGATGCAGGGCAGCCTGGTGCCATCTCAACCCCTCCCTAGGTCAAGACCTCTCCAAGCTCCTCTCACCTTTCAGATCCAGACAGACAATCCACATTTCAACAGAGACACACAGAAATGCCTAGAGCACGAAACTCAGCCATTTTCTAAAAGAGTGGTTTCTGAACACACAGTGACAAAACCGCCTTCACAGAAAGATGTATTATGACACTGTGAGTTCATACATACTAAACTTCAATTCTCCATTATGAACTGACAGGAAACTAGGCTAACCAACACAACACCTAGCCTCCCCCATTCTATCCTATGGGCAGGATGCCTTTCAGCAGTGAAAAACGAAATGGAGTGTTTTTCACTGTCAGGACATAACACACACCTCAGTATGTATCTTGCCTTTTATCTACACTGCACCCTGCCCAGGGATTACCCGGGACCTGCACAGGAGTGCCCAATGTGTATTTAAAAGTGAAAGTCTGGCCTGACAAGTGGTTGTACTTATCAGGACAACATGCTAACTTAGCAAACTGTGCTCAGGCCCTGCACTGCAGGCCTAAGTTCCCTTCTCTCACGCCCTTGCATTACTAGCCCTGGCGCACACAGTGCACATCACTAGGGACTTTACTAGTAAGGCAAGCATACCAATCATTGCCAACCAATTACCGTTATATTTTAAATAGGGAACACTTGTACTTTGACACTGATCAGCAGCTCACCTGCTTCGTCCGTTTCGTTTGGCGAGCTGCTCATTGGTGCGTATATCGAATCTAAGTCTCATGTCAGTTTAAAGACGTCCCAGTCTGAAAGAAGCAACGGAGCTGAGGAATTGGATTTCTATACCGCCGCTTCTAATAGTTACAACGAACAGAAGAACTAAAGAATTCAAGACTCAAATAGTACGGAGATGCAAGACTCCGGCGATCAGATGAAGAAATACAAACCCATATATCCCAACAACATTAGATCACAATAATCCTACACCCACAGTCTCAGCCCTGAGGAAGACCTTCTTAGAAATCCTCCTGGTCCCCAGCACGAAGGTCGAAACTCGTCGGCACCCACACAACTCACCTTTCACTTTCACAGGACTCAGAGTATCAGCAACAAATAGTAATACTAATAAGGACTCAATAAGTTTGACAAAAAAATCGGATGGCCTAAACTTTGCATATTATCACAATGATTCTCTGAGCCTAGCCTTTTTAAGGACCACTTAGTGACAAATTACCAAGGAATACTATTCTGATGTATCCTGGTAGAGAAAAAAAGTAGTATTATGGCCAAACAAGCTAAATGTGAGATATTTTATATATATTGATATGTGTTGGTTTTGAATATTAGTTATAATTCTCTAACAAACGACCACAGAAAATGTATACATGAAGATTGTATGTACAAATAGAGTATAAAAAGAAATCAAACTGTGTTTGTTGTGAAATTGAAGTATATTCCATTTATGAAGAAGCAAAAAGACAAATAGAATATTTGAAGAGAAATGGTTGTGTCGTGGTGTTCATTGATGGTAAGAAAAAGTAATGGTGTTGTTGTGTGCCTACCTTCAGTGTTCAAAAATTGCAAATTATACTGTTCATTTATGGAACCTGCCATGGAAAATAGCTGGACCCATGGTACTGAGTAGTTCAAGAATTTATGGTCCTAGAGGTATTTCGTTTTGCCAATATAAGGTGCCCACTCAGGGCACCTATGATACACACATTAGGGCTGTGGGAGGAGCACTAGGGGCCCTTGCTGGGTCCCTACAAAGTGTGTCAGCTGGCATTGCTCCTGCCCATAAGGAGCAGCTATTTATGTTGCTCCCTCTGGGTGGGAACAGTCTGTTTTTCTGTTTTGCGGCACACATCAGTGAAGGCAGGGTAATAGCTCTCAAATATGCTTTCAGCCGGCTGGGAGCAGAATTTGTGTTTGCTCTCATTTCGCTGGAGTTATAAAAATGCTCCTGCCAGGCGGGAGCAAACACAAGTTTCAGGTTTTGGGACTTCAGGTCTAAACTTAGACCTGAAGTCTAAACTTAGACCTCATGTCTAAACTTACCCTTCAGGTCTAAGTTAGATTTCAGGTCTAAACCTAGACTTCAGGTCTGAGTTTACCTTCGTGGAAGGGGCCCATGAACACCCAAGTGGATAAGGAGGGAAACATATGACAAATGATTTAATTTCTGCATGGTGATTAATGAAACTATTTTGCATTTTAAGCACTTTTGCCATAGGACAATAAATGCCCACATTAAATGGATTGTACCACTGTCCAAAAACATATACAGAATTGGATTGCTCTGATGATTTGACATTGTTTATTAGGACTGATTAGCCAGCGGTATATTATGAGGTTGCCTTCTACATTTGGGCAGCCTGGAATAAATATTAATAATTGAAAGCATTATGATTTGTTTCAATACATCGAGTAGATCATGGAAACTTTTTGAAGCTTAGTTTTGGACTTTGTGATTCTGTACAAACTGGTTAAACAACTAATACGTTTAGTGTATACTTGTTTTTATTAATGTTTGATGGCTTTAGAAATCATGTACATTATTTAAAATGTGCTTATCTGATATGATGAAAGGATTTGTTATTCGTCAATGCTCTGCCAGGATGTTTTTTGTACTTTGTACTCCATAATGTCTCTATAATCTTCTGTCTTCAAACTGCCCTGTGGTTTGACCCTGTATACCTGCTAATACTACTGCCGTCTTTTATCTCTAATCACAAATTATAAGATGCATTTAATTTCAATGTTGTCATTGGGACCATCAGGGTGAAAAAAAATTAGATTTTTAACCAGTAATATACTTGTTTCAAAATTATGGGCCCCATTAGGATGTTGGGCGGATCGCCATCGCCATGCAGGCGGTGGCGATCCGCCCGACAACCTTCCACACCCGCCACCCATTCCCCCCGCCATATTACTATGGGGGGGACCGGGGCGGACGGAAAGACCGTACGCCGCTTTTCCGCCCAGTCAACGAGTTGACCGGGCGGAAAAGGGTTTCATATGATGGCGGTGTCTGATAGACACCGCCATCCATATTAGGATGTGGGCAGGAACATGCTTTTCCATTGCGGCAAAGGCATGCGGGAATGTCTTGTGGAGGCCCGTTGCGGGCCCCCAGAAACTCCGGTGGGTGGGGGGTGCACATGGCCCCTGCACTTCACTGTACAACATGGCAGGCACCGCATGGTGCCTGTCACGTTGTGCATTGAAGTGCGTAATGTGCATTTTTAACATTGCGGAATGCGCCCGCCAGTGTGACGGGCGCATCCTAATGGCCCCCACGGCACCACCGCCCTTATGGCGGGCGGTCCCGTTTTACGTCGGGATGGCCATCCTAATGGTTCACAATTGCTTCCTTCATATGGTTTGTGTAGCTCATACTTGATTTAGGTTGCGCCCTGCTTTTAGTCAATGCTAAGCTTTAGGGATATTTTCATTTTTAGTCACTACAGTATTTTTTTGTTCTCTGAAACAAATGTATGCCTTCCTTGATTTTTCTGTCTACATAGGTTTTCGACATGTGCATCGTTTTTTATTATTGTTATGTATTTTAGTATATATTTTATATGTGTGTGATGTATGCTTTTTGTATAAGATTTGTTTGTATTTTTAATACGTTTTAAATTTTAAGTAGTTATTATTTTTTTCTTATTTAAATTTTGCACTTTTTGTTCCATAGTGGGTTGTGGGTTTATAGGGGAATGGGTGGGAATTCATTTAAATATATTACATTTTTATTTTTTTTATTTTATTTTTGCATTTTTATTCCCATAGTGGGTTGTGGCTATGGGGGGATAGAGTGGGAAGTAATTTAATTATATTTAATGTATTGATTATATTTATATATTAATATTTGTTTAATTGAGATGTTATAGTGTTAAATGTGTAAAGTAATTTATTATTAATTAAGTAATTGGTTGTAAATACATTTTTATTAATGAATTGGTAATTAATTTTGGTAATTGTGTAACTAATTTTAGGGGTAAGTTGTGGTGTTTATAGGTGTATATGGTGGGAAGAAATGTATTTTTAATTTATGAATTAGTAATTGCTTGTTAATTAATTTGAATTCATTTATTTGCAATTATTTTTGGTAATTGTGTAATTAACTATATTTGTGTGAGGTCATTTTTATAGGTGTAAAGGGTGGGATGCTATGAAGTAAATTAATTTTAATTGATGAATTAATAATTAGTTGTTAATTAATTTTAAATATTTAATTGACAATTATTTATGTTAATTGTGTAATAAATTTTACATGTGTTGTGGTGTTTATAGGAGTAAAGGATGGGAATTAGTTCCCTCACGCCCCTGTGCGAGAAATGGGCAAAGGACCTAAGTAGAGACCTAACTGGCAAAGAATGGTCCTCTCTCTTGAATTTCCCAAAAAGGTGTCCCTTAAAGCTAAATTCAAACTCATACAGTACATGATCCTACACAGGGCCTACCTTTCCCCACACCGCCTTAATTGTATATACCCTGACGCACAAGTCTGCCTCCCCAGGAGCCAGATGCCAGACTCGACATCCTACACATGTTATGGGCATGCCTATGCTTGGGGGTATTTTGGTTCATAATTGGGCAAATGGTGAGAGACACAACGGGCTCCTCTGGATGGGACACAGCAGAGAGCTGTCTACTAGGGCTACGCTGCCGCCCGAAACACAGAAAGTACAGTATCATTTTGCGGATATGGCTATCCTCATATCGAAATGTCCCATCACAATGAGATGGAAATCAGCTTTCCCCTCCACACTAGTCACTTGGCATAAAGAGATAGTCCGCTGGGAGGGAGCAGAGAGTGCTATCATTGGAATGAAAGGAACTCTGATGGGTACGTAAAACACCCATTTCCTTGGAATGGGACCAGATGCTAGAATCACTAAAGGCCACTGATCCTTTTGCACCCTCCAACACTCAAAACATGGCACCCCCTTCCCCCTCCACTGAGGTGTAGTATAGTTATTTCACATAGAACTACTCCACTTCTTAGGCCATCCAATACAAACGTTGTCTTGAAAACACAATAACCTATACAGGTTAATCCAAAGTTTGAAATGTATAATCTCGGTCCGAGTTACAAGACGTGCGGGTGAGCCAGTTGAAAGTGTGGGTGATGGATAGTTATGAAAAGGTACAGATTTTCCCTTTTACTTTATTTTCATTTTCCTTACTACTGTACCCTTTATTTTGGGAAAAGTAATTGGTTCCCCTTTGCTATCCAACACTTTCCCTACTGTTGCACTCTTTGGAATGGGGATAGTAATTTTTACCCCTCCGCTATCCAACACTTTCCCTACTGTTGCATTCTTTGAAGTGGGAATAGTAATTTTACCCTACACTATCCAACACTTACCCTACTGTTGCACTTACTGGAGTGAGAATAGTAATTTTTACCCCTCCGCTATCCAACACTTTCCCTACTGTTGCTATCACTGGAGTGGGAATTGTATTTTTATCCCTCCACTATCCCACACTTTCCCTACTGTTGCACTCACTGGAGGTGGAATAGTACATTTTATTATTTTGCTATCCAACACTTTCCTACTGTTGCTCTTATTGTATTGGGAAATGTTAGTTTAATTGTTTTTTAATAGTTTAATGTTTTAATGTATTATAGAATGATTTGGTTTTCTTTTAAATTATTGACATATATATATATTTTTATATACTTTTAAAGTTAAAACATTAAATACAGATAATAGTTAATAAATGCATTTTAAGTAAATATATGTATATGTATAAATTATAATGTTTGTTTATATTTTTTTAATTAAGTTTATTTGCTATATTCAATGTAATTTATTTTGTTAAAATTAATATTTGTATTTAATATATTCTATTAAAAAATTATATAGTTTTTAATTGATATTTTTTACATCTATATATGTACCTCAATATTTTTGTACATACCTGTTAAGGTATGGGAGTCCATATTTTTGTAGTTGATATTTTTTCCTCTATATTTTTAACATCAATGTGTGTTACATCGATATTATGTCAGGGAACCACTTACCTAAAGCTCCAAAATAATTGTGGCAAAGTATATGATTCATTATTTCCAACCAGGATATATTGTTGTCCTCAGAAATTATCTGTACATAAAAGGTAATACTCCATTGCTTGCAGGCCACCTTGGAGTGAGATCAAAGTGTATAAAGAAGAAACATCCAAGGTGGAGAATGAGACGCAAAGTATATGATTCATTATTTCCAACCAGCCTATATTGTTGTCCTGAGAAATTATCTGTACATAAAAGGTAATACTCCATTGCTTGCAGGCCACCATGGTTTGGGATCAAAGTGTATAAAGAAGAAACATCCAAGGGGGACAATGAGACTTGTTCATGACTCGCTAGGTGATCCTACATTAGTCTGTTAAGAAAGTCTGCGGTCTCTTGAACATAAGTTATAGCTTTTTCTACTATTCTCGGAAGAGACATATCAACATAGATATCATTTATTCATAAAAACTCTATTTTTCGGCAAACGATTGCTCTAAAAGCATTATGTTAAAATATATATTACAATACATTCAGAAGACACAGAGTAGCTGAATATATAATTAAAAACCCTTTGGTTACAGTGCTAATCTAAAAATCAATTTACTAAGGCTAAGAAGAGGAGCTAAGTGAGGGCCAGCCACATCCCCATATACGTCACAGTGAAGCAGTAGTATAAAGTTAAATCAGCCTACCATATCCCTTTACTGCTGCAGGCCTTTGAGGAAGGCCCTGCGAGTACACCACATGTTAAAAAAAAAACGAGATATTGAGTAAACAATGGGAATTTGCATATTTGATTTCAAAATCCTATAGGCTTCACTGCAGCGTCTGATCCCCAAGTTTCTACATAGCTGTGTTAGCCAGTGCCTTCTGGCCTTTCCGTAACCTCTATAGACAAATAGTACATGTATTTCGGTTTCTTCAGGGAAATTACAGGCCGGGCATTTCCTGTTTAAGGGCCCCTCCCAGTTTTTCATGAAGGCACACAGCGGTAAGAATCCGCGCCTAAACTGAATAAATAGTTTTTTTGCGAGAAGGGGCTGAATATCATCCAACGCCTATTCGAAGGTATAAGAATTTTTTATAGTTAGAATTGCCTCTGTACAACTGCCAGAGGCAGTTCTGTGACCAATCTCGTTGTGCTTATGCTCTCTAAAGCTCACTATAAGGTTTTTTCTTCCTGTCGTTTGGGACGTGAGTTCTGCGTTAATCCAAAGACCACCCATTCCCAGACCCTCACAGATATTGTTGATATTTGACAGCCAAGGTATCCTCCCAGAGCCTCGCATAACCATAACTTCGGTTAATTCTTCTCTATATGCTGTTAGCTCAGGGGTACTCCAGAGTCGGCGCCAGTAGAGGATAGGCCGAAGGGCCACCTCATCCGCCAAGGGCCTAACCCCTCAGTCCATGCGAAGTGGTACTAGGGGGGTGCTAATTGGGAGGGCTAAAGGCTGTCTTATGAATGAGTTTTCTACTCTGGTAAGTGGGGTCATTGGCATGTATCCTTAAAGTTCTGCTCCATAGAGGGCAGCAGGTCTTGCCTGTGACTTATCCATTTCTAATGGCGGACTAAGAAGTTTTCAATGCAAGTCCTGTAAAATTTGAGGATGCCCCCCGTTTTTTGGGTAAGTTTTAGCCCGCTTTGTTGATTTGGGCTCCCCAATCCATTTGCTCTCTCAACGTGAGGCCCAAATAATCAAATATTTTTACTCTTTCTAGAGGCCTGGAACCTAGGCAAGGATTTGGGCGAGTGCTTTTGCCTACATTAAAGGCCCTGTACTTTGTTTTTTGTAGGTTTATTTTCAGGCCCGATGCTTGCAGAAGTCGCTAAAGTTGTTCAACGGTCTCTGTATTCCCATTGGGGATTTTGAGAGAAGTGTTAGGACATGTTCCAGACAGACCGCTTGTCCGCTCTCATACCATTAGTTTTTGTCATTATTGTCTTATTTGCCCTTTTGTTTTAATCCTTTGATTGGTTGTCAACTTTAGAGATTTCAAAATGTGTAAAGAATGTAATATTTAACCTTTAATCTCACTCGTTGTTACCAAAGTTTATATATGTGATTTATTCCATCTGTTTTACTGAATTATGCCACTAAACTTGCACACCAGGTACATGCATAATTGAGAGGGTGTTGTTTCACGTGTAAACGGCAAAACCGTTTCTGACTCATACACGTGGTAGCTTTCAGGAACCCCACCCAAGGCCGACAATAAAAGAAAGCGAGGAACACGGGCATTTGCTTGTGTTCGTTCTTTCTTCCCTCCTCATCTGATGATCCAGCTTACCTGATTCAAGGACCTTCGACGCTCTTCCTCTCTGCTTCCTTTTCGGTTCGGCTCTCTGTCCTGGAGGTAATCTTGTCCGTCCTGCAAAAAACACAAAAGAAAGATTGGTAAATACGTTCTTAAGCCTCAATGAAACTCAAGTAAGTACATTTTAAGTTTATTAGAGAAAGGAATAAACGCGCGTAGAGGAACTTTAACTCTTTCGAGATTTTATCATCAAAGACAATTTATATTTTGTTACGAAGCCCCTCAAATACCTTTTGTGCTTAAAATAACAACTCGGGAAAGAACTTGATGACAAATTATTCAGGACAACATTCAAGGATCAGTACCTTTGCAAAAAGCAGTGAAAGATTTGCAATATAAACATTTCTTTTGAGGAAAGAGCAAATGACATTTTTGTGTATATTTGAATGATGTAATTCAAAGACATTATATGCAATAGTATTCAGCGAGGATCAATACTGAAGGATACGTTTCTTTCCTTGGGAATAATTTATGTATCTTGAGTGTAAAAGAAAAGTAAGCAAAGGAAATACAAATATCCAAAAAGTGTTTGTATGACTGTGAATATGCCTGTTATATCTGTTCTTTTCCCTGTAAGATTTTTATAGGTCACAGAACCGCTACTATAGAAGATCTCAGACCTTATCTGGTGAATTAGGAAACGCCAGAATAGAGAGGTACAGTGGTTGTTGTGATTTTGTTATATGATGCTTAGACAACCATGAGTTTGTAACCAATAAGTAACATTGGTGTTATTTATTACCTTGTTGAAGACGTTCCAATCAAGACAAGCTCCCGCTCAGCAATTCAGAAGCCAAGAGGAGCAGTGTTTCTCTCTTTTGTTATTTGATCCACTTCCCCCTTCCCTTGGACGTCTTTTCTTCCCACATTGTTCTTTATGACGGTGTGGCAGGAATAGAGGTTTAAGGGAGGGTGCGAATAATCTTCACGTCTTTCCAGCAGAACTACCTGGATTTTCAGGTGAGTAAGGATATAATAAGAAGAAGCGTGTCATCTACAAACATCAGGGCCGGGATCCTACGCTTTGCCAATCTAGGGGCGTCATGTTCTTTCCTTGTGTCAAAAAGTCTATGAGCCCATTAATGTATAAAGAAAAAAGTGTGGGAGCCAGGACACAGCCCTGGCGAACCCCTCGCTCCACAGATAGAGGAGCAGAGAGTTTGTTGTTCTTGCCGTATCTAATGTGTGCAAAATTCCCCTCATGGAGCTGTCTTATATGGTAGCACAGATATTCCGGGACTCCCATTTCTCTCAATGTTGCCCACAACCTTTCCCTCGGGACCAAATTGAAGGCCAATTTTAAATCTACGAAAATAAGGTAGAGGCTGCCACCCTCTAGCTTTACTGATTTCCAATGCAACATCTGAAGTCTGAATAATTGATCGATCGTAGAGGTTTTGTCCCATAACCCAGCTTGGAAAGGGGTGAGGATATCATGTTCCTCCGTCCATGATTCCAGGCATCCCAATAAAATTCGGGCATACATTTTTTGTCCTACATCTATAAGGCTTATTGGGCGATAGTTAACTGGTAGGAGTTGTGAGCCTTTTTTATAAATCGGTATGATTTCAGCTCCCAGCCACGTATTTGGTATTGACATGCCTTGTAGGATGGCGTTAAAGAGCATGGTCAAATAGGGAGCCCAAATAATGGGTTCTGACCGAAATAAGTCACCTGGGATTCTATCCAAGCCTGCCACTTTTGCATGCTGGATCTTCCCTAGGGCTTTGGAGGTTTCTCTTACCGTGATTTTAGGTGGTGTATACTGAGGTGGCCCAAGGTGTACCTGAGTTCTAGGAAATTCCTCACTTCCCTCTATATCTTTAGCATAGAGCAATTCAAAATGTGCCCGCCAGACGGATTCATCCAAATTTGGTTCTGGGGCTGCCCTACCGGCCTTAGAGCCGGTGTTCATTATATTCCAGAAGGCCCTCAGGTCATTAGAAATTAGTGCGCTTCTGAGATTTTCCCATTGCTGTGCTTCCTAATATGTTTAGCTTTATTGGTAGCTATTTTATACAGGGCCCTAGTTTCTTTGATTTTGGTGGTATCCCTACTTTTAATAGCTGTTATTAATTCATTTTTTTGACTCGACAATTGGCAGTAAACCATTTATGTTTGGTCCTATTGTATGCGTTTGGTTTCTTGTTTTGATAAAACAGAGTTGCCAGAGTGGTAATCAAATCATCTTGGTTTTGTGAAATCTTTATAAGTGAATTTAAATCACCACTACCCTCAGGAAGCTGTGAGATAGAAACAAGGTATGGAACCACTTGATGGTATCATTTAGCCATTTTAGCTGGTGATAAAGCAATTTCAGCCCAGCGTAGTCTTCTCCCCTCGCTAGTTTGTACTAGGGATTGTGATGGAATGCCGGGATTTGTCTGTGGCATAATTTTAATTGGAGATGTTAATTCTAAAACTAGAGCGTCATGGTCGCTTTCATGCCGAGGCTTAACTTTGAAAACTATTACTTTATCCCAGGACTGCACATCTATGATGATATAATCAATTATAGAAGTGTGGCCCGGTCTGTTAAAAGTATGATTGCCTGGACTATCTGATCTAAAGCGTCCGTTACAGGCTCTGAGTGAAGAATTTAATGTCAGAGCCTGTATCTGTAGGGCTTACGGGGTCCATATCCTTAGGGGCGGGATATTTGGTTCAGGGATAGACCAATAATGGTCTTTTTCATCATTTGGGCCGCTTGGTAAACCATTCAGAGGTTCAAACTGGCAATTGAAGTTGCCGCTAATAATTAATCCACAATTTGACGGAATTGTTGTTAAAAAAGAGTTTAATTGGATCAGGGTACTAGACTCTTGTCCCCAGGGCGTTGGGCGTGAATATAAATTTATGAGCATTATTTTGTGTTTTCCCTGGAACGTTAAAAGTACACATAGGACATCACAGGAGGAGGTCTCGACAGATTTTGCCACACAACCTAGGTGGGCTCCCACCCATGTGGACAGGGCACCTGAGGGTCTGCCTCTTCCCTCGTGCGTTGTTGGGATGTTAAATACAGCATATCCCTGCCTGCTCAACTCTGCCCTATGCCATGTTTCCTGGAACATGCTAATTCCATGTTGCTCAATGAACAAATCCCAATCGGGGTTCCCCAATTTGAATGGTATTCCTGCTATGTTCCAGGAGAGTATATACATACTCTGGGTGTTCTCTATAACTACATTTGTGGGTGCGTCTAAAGAGGGGCTTACATTGCCATGCTCTTTAAGTGGATCATGAATTGAGTTTGAAAAAGGTATTTCTAAATTGGGATGAAATTTCCCCCTCCCCCACCTCAAATTCGGTGGAGTGCATGTATGTAAGGGTTTTACGTTGGTTCTGCTGTCTTTTACAGTCATAGATCACTATATCCTCTATCAATGTGCCACTTGTCTCAGCCTCTATGGATGGCATTTTGCTGTGGGCAACTAATGGGAAGTCCCCCCCCTTTTGTGGTTCTACTTGCCAACCTAGCAAAATGCGCTCTATCTGGTGAAAGGTCCGGTGGCAGTGGTTGTCAGTCTACAGCCTCTAGAGAGCTATACCTATTGTTTACTGGAATATTAAAGAATTGCCGTGTGGTGTGTGCCTGCAGGGGCGAAGGAAATCGATTGTTCCGAATCATTTCCCACTTCTGGTAGAGGGCTCTTCTGGGTTCTTGTGGGTGCTGGCGGGGGGGGGGGTAAAAATACCCTAGGGAAACTAGGTTGATACTACTACCTGGTCTAAACAAGTAGCAGTCTAGAAGGTGGTTAACTATCCCCCCGTTCCTGAAGTTTATAATAACACAGTCCCCTGAGATATCTTTGGGTCTCCAGCCTACCCATCCCACCCTATGGATCATAATAATTTCATTTATATCCCTGATGTTAAGGAGATTCAGGTCATAGAATGTTTCCATAGTACCTTCCCTAGTACCTTTCTTGAGTTCGGGGACTCCAGTTAAAATGGCTGTAAGGGGAATCGAGGCTGGTGGAAGATTAATACATGGCAAGGTTTCCTCATATGAGCACTCCTGTTGTCTACTATTTTGTCTGGCCCTTATGCTGTCGACTGTAATCTCACCGAGCCCGACTGCTCCCCCTCTATTAGGATTTTCCTTCTAAATTTCGGGCTTTGATGCCTGATCTCGTTTACTATTTCCTTTCTCTAACTCTTTTATGCCGCTATTTTACTTTCCTTCATTTTCCTTATTGGGTTGTGGAGTTTTGCTAGTAACCAGTGAGCTTACTTCTAAAGCTTGGGGGCCAGGTGTTATGTGTGACGGTGTGTTAATTTGGGCCTTTTCTTTGAGAATAACTTCAGCCCTGTCCGCCCACCGTTCTGCTAATTTTTCCAGTTTATCAACCAGGTCCCAGAGATTTTTTAGTTCATCCCTCATTATGGTCCTTATTTGGACCTGCATATCTACAACCATGTCCATAACCCAAGCTGGCTGTTCCGAGCCCTCAATGAATGGAGGACTTTGGGTAGTGCTCCTTGTAACCGTGGCAATCTCGGGTGGTGGCACTTTTTTTTTGTCCTCTTGTGTTGCTGGTCTTAGGTTTCCCTTTCTTTGGGCGAGCTCCCCCTGGGTATGATGTCACTTCCCTGTTTTGTTAAGGGGGGCTTAAGGCACTAGAAGCGAATTCCTGGTCTCTAGTGAGGGAACAGTCAGATGTTTCAGACGGAGCGTTTATAATGGCATGGTTAGGTGTGAGGGATAAGCGTCTTTCCGTTAGTTCGATTTCATTTGCCACAACACCAATGGCTCTCGGGAGCATTTTATCTATAGAGGTCTGCTTGATGGAGAATGGAGTCTGTAGTGATGTAGCAGTTGTCTTACCCGCCCCAGCACGCCTTTCCATCTTTATAGGAGGGAAGCAATTGTTTATACAGGAAAGGGGGAGCCCGGAAGCTAGAGATCACTAACCTTGTAGGTGATTTGAGATGGTGCAAACCCTGGGACTGGCCTTTGCCCCTCTCAGAGACCAAAGGGGGTGGCCCAGCCCAGCCCAGCCCCTTCCTACCTCTGACAGCCTCGGACGGGCCCGCCCGGGTACGTCCGCGCACGTCCCTCGGTGCGGGAGTCCTTGGTGGGCTCTATCCCGCCTCCGGGAGCGATTTCCTGTGCCTGCGGCAGGTGCCACAGGGGGCTGTGGGGAGGTGTAGTCCGCTCAAGCCGTTCCCCTCACAGCGAGCAGGCAAACAAAGCGCCGGTAATGGCCATTTCCCTCACGGCAGATCGGCGACAGAAGCTGTGGTTCACTGCCGTTCCCCTCATGACGCAAACAGGTAAGGAGAGTGATGAATGGTGGCGCATCCCGCTGTGTGGAATCCCTTGGTGGGCTTTATCCCGCCTCCGGGCACGATTTCCTGTGCGTCACGCCAGGCGCCACAGGGGGCTGCCGGAAGGTGTAGTCCGCTCAAGCCGTTCCCCTCACGGCGAGCAGGCAAACAAAGCGCCGATAATGGCCGTTTCCCTCACAGCAGATCGGCGACAGAAGCTGTGGTTCACTGCCATTCCCCTCACGGCGCAAACAGGTAAGGAGAGTGATGAATGGTGGCGTGTCCCCTACATAGATATCAAAAGGTTCTTGTACTGATGAGAAGGCTGAAATTATAGGTCCACCTGGTGGGTAATATAGGTGGGTGATCTAAGTGTATTTGTATCTTTGGAAGTAAATACATTACTGGTATCCTTGGTGCTGACAGTGTAGTAATAGTTGAGTTCTCTCAGATATCTGCTGTCCCTTACAGGTTTTGTAATTGTCTCTTAAGCACAAGTGGTAGACTGTGTGCCAATTTCATGCAGGTAGATTTATCACTCACGTATTCCTTGATATTTTTCTCATATAATTCTGTGTTCATTATGATAAGGGCACCTCCTTTTATCACCCAGTTGAAATGTGATCTTTTCATTCTTTCTAGGTTTCTTGAGGGAGGAAAGGCATGTCCCATGTTCTCTTGTTTTCAAAAGATGTATTCTTCAGATCATTTTAACCAATATTTAAAAAGTGTCCAATATTAGGAATCAGTGCTTCAAACATGGGCTTACATTTAAATTCTTTGTATGGAATTATTGAAGGGGAAACCTCCTTTTCTGTTATGGTTGGAAAGTCATATTTTAATTGTACATTACTCATGAATTGTCACAGTTTGTTTTCAGAATCTTAGAGTGTTGATTATCCAGTGAGAATGAACTAAGAATCTTTTTTGGAATGGATATTATTAAAATTTCAATAGTGAATAACTTGTGATATTTATTACAAATTTCTCATACAACTCCATAGGTTTGTTGTGGTCTCCATTTCTGCTGCATCTCTAGTGTTTTAGTCTAAAGAGGGACCTGATGTAGTAGGATCCATCCACGATTGTTCGATTTTGTTCATTGCACTCAGGCGTCTTTGGTTAGTTTTATGAGATGCATCTGATCAATTCATTGCTGTGCCAGTCCCTGGTTGTTAAGGCATGCTAAATTGTGTTGGTTTTTAAAAACTCACAAACTAATACCATCTTTTGGAAAGATTACAACATTGGTCGTGATATCACTGTTATTTGCAATTTTACCCTAAGGTTAGCCATACTTATATTGATATGTCTTTGTACAGATTTTAATGTTTGTTGTCTTGATTTTACTTGATTATCACATAAATGTTGGAAGCAATCTAAAATAGGAAACAAGCATGCTCATTTTTAGAAAAACAATGCAACTAACAACTATCAATTCTCATCCTCTTTTTCCATTTTTCATGATTGCATTCTATCTAATCTCTCTCCCGTACAGTACAAAACTTGCGTTCTTCTGATGTAATTCCTCCAGTGATTTCATTGGATGATTTATAAATCTCCCATCTGTCAATTATGGGCCATGAGTGCTCTGACCTGCTTACAGCTGGACATCTACCTCCAATATTTACATGGGTTCATGCAGGAGTCACTGTGGTCGCACCAATCAGGCTTTCCCAAACTTCTATTTATTCTTACACTCAAACAACTATGGGCCAGATGTACAAAATAATTTTGAGTTCGCAAAAGGTCCAGTTTACAAAATCAGGCCATTTGCGATAGCTAAAATGCTTTATGGTATGTAACAGACCCAAATTGCGATTCAGTAACATGTTACCGAATAGGGGTTTGGGTTTGTGACCATATATCTAATCAGTATTTGTAAGGGTGTATTTAGGCCATCCCTTTCAAATACCAATCGGAATGGGATGTATTAATGCTTTGTGTACGAAACCTCATTGGAAAATGTTAATATTTATTTTGATGTAATGGTAAAGCATTTGCAAATGGAAAGCAGTGACCAAGGGATCCCTCCTCTTTGTGAATGTTGACATAGGGATCACTGTCTACTTTTATAACAATTTTACCTACATTTTTCATATTGTTTTTAAACGCATCCAATTTTCCTTTAAGGTCAATGATTGGTTCACAATATACCACTTTGCTCATAAAAAAATAAAGGTTGCAAATTTCAACCAGTACTATGCAACCAGTGCTTTTCATATCACCCTTGTTTTCTTTTTCGGCATGGGAAGTATGATTACTCAACTTTAGCTTCAGTGGCACATTAAACCTTATCCCCTAAAGAGTGGTGTTCTATTCTGAGATAATTGAGCAATCAAATTATTCAAGCTCCTTACATACAGTCCTTCCTCTTGGCTCTTTTTATTCTTTTTCATAACAGCTTTTTCACCATAAGATTATCAGCTTGACGTTTGTGCAGCAGCTAACTTTAGGTATAGTAGATTTATATTTATAACTTTACTTATATTTAACTATTATCAGTCTTCCTAAAGCAATTCACTAAAATTCACATTTTGTTGTGTAACTCATGGACATTCTTGTCTAAATCAGCAAGCCTACATGTACTTCTATTGTATCATTATAATTTAACCAGTTGTCGCCTGTCCCAAGGTTCCCCCAGTCACAGCTACCACTTCAGGCGATAAATTAGTAAATTATATCTAATCACATACTTTGAGTAAAGTAAGAACCAGATTATTTAGGGATTCATCTCCAATGTTTCCTGTCAAACTAGAATAAAGCAGCTAAACAGTGGTATTCATTTGGGCTGATACACAACCGTCTACATCAATAATATTCTTTGCCTGAAGCAGCCTTACTCTGATGACTCAGCACATTGGCTGCTGATGTTAGCACCACACATAGGGCCTCGTACACAACATGTTTTAATCATTGCAAACCCTCAGAATTCTTAAATATGGAAGTTTGTGACTCCTAAAACATTTTGTGAAATGTACTGAACCAAATTAACAATTCAGGAAAAGTTTTCAGAATTGTTAAATGGGTTTAGGAAACAATAAGAACTGGAGAGGGTGTTTTCTGAGACATCCTTCCAAATACTGACTCCCTATATTACATATGAGAAAGTGGATTATTAGTTGGGAGGGATGTGGGTCCTCACCAACTTCATACCAGATGCAGATAGGTCCCAATAATTTAAACCTGGGCTCAACCCTTGGTATGTGTAACACATAGCAAAAAAGCTTTACTTAGGAGAAATGTGTAAAGCATTTATCACTGCCTAAAGAGTTAAAAGCTGAAAACACAACACAAAAAACCCAGTCCAATTTATAAAAATACAGTAGAATTATACCACATCAAATTCAAGTTTAATTCGGATTGGTTATTCCTTTAAAACATGCCTATATAAAATTCATCAAGATAGGATCACAATAGAATGTGCGGTAACAAAATTAATAGAATTAGTACGTAAAACAGTATTCTTGAAATTAAATATCTCTGTTACAAAATGTTGTCCCTTTAATTCATACAGCAGCAAGGTATCTTGCCACATTATGAACTTTAGTGTCATCTGTACTTGATCTTAAGATGGTGCTGGTTTTTTGTACATTCTTAAAATAGTTGATGGCTGGTGTCTAAGTTTTAAGGTGCTCTTGTCAATTTGGAATTGCCATTTCATATTGCTGGGCAATCTTACACCCAGATATTCAAAGTCAGTGACCCGTTCTAATATTTCATCCTTAGTTTTTAAAGTCGGCTTATGATGCTTTTACAGATTGAGTGCCATATATTTTGTTGTGGCCGTGTTTAGTTCCAGCCAATACCCTTTTTCAAAAATCCACAAACCCATGTATTAGGACTGTAAGCCTGTGAGGTTTTAGCTATCAAAAGTGTGTCAAAAAACAGGGCTGGAACTTTTTGTTTGCCTGGGATAGCTAGGTGGGCAACCACCTCATTGATGCATAAACAAAAGAATATCAGAGCTAGCGTACACCCCTGCCTTACTTCTCTTGCGACTGTTATATGATCTGTCAATTCACCCATGTTGCCCCTATTTCACCTGGGCATAATGTATATTTTCATCAGCTTTGATAGACAGAAAATCTGGATTTTATTAAAGACTCAGAGGCTAATATTATTGCAATCTTCGTTTATTGTTCCACCCGCAGCAGCTCCTGTAAAGAACAAAGAACATTAATAAAGTTCCAAGAATCCAAGAGAGGGCCAGAACCTCCAGCCATCTTCCTTCTTTTGTGTGCACTGCAACATAACCAAAACATCAGTCCATAAATTAACAACAATTTGATAATTCCAGACGAAAATGTATCCACTCTTTACAGGAAACCATCTTCCCATCTCATTGTTGACCACGACCTAAGAAAGAAAAAACGAGAATTACCAAACAAGGCTTGGGAAAAGGGAGGGATAGTATTAGCCTCTGAGTTTTTAATAAAAATATGGAAGAGGTGTGGCGCCGCGGCCAGGGCGACTGACTCCGGAATCTGGGGACCACGCTTCGATCCCCGGCTCCGGCGGCAGATTAGCCCAGCACCATGTGACTCTGGGCAATAGCTTGCTTAATCTTCCCGACGGCCCCCAGCGCCTAGAGACCCTAACGGGTGATTGTGCGCTTTACAAATGTGGATATTTATTTAATAAAATCCAGATTTTCTGTCCATCAAAGCTGATGAAAATCTACATTTTATGACAAGACCGAAGGTTAAGATTATTGCAAGTTCAAAGCTTGTCTAACGAATGAGAAGCTGCATTAATCACAGGTTTAAAATAAAATTTCCGAAATACTGAGTCATTAGGCCAATCAGCATACCCCAGAATATCATGCAAAGCACTCCCAAGCATGAGCACTTTCTAGACAGAAGCACCTCTTACTGAATGCGCACCAAACCTGCTCACATCAACACCAGGATTCCTCATCACCTCCTTCACCCACCTAGCTAGAGGCAGGCTTGACACAGCCCTGTGAGGTTTCCTATAAGGGATTAAAAGCTGCTTATCATTTGAAGAACGAATACCAGAAGTTCTCTTCTCATACTCCTTTAAACATAGTACCAGACATAAACACTCATGCTCATGAAAATAAGGATAGAAAATGGTTTCTGAATTAATTTTCGTTCTTCTGCACAGATAGAAACAAACTCCTTCTGGGTTAAAAATCCTAGCACAAACATGCAGAGCTTTCACATCTGAAACCCTTCTAAAAGAAAGCAGACACAACAACATCGTCAATTTCCCACTTAAAATCCTCAAACCCAACCCTATGTTGCCTCCTAAATTTTCCAAATACGTCAACACCTTAGAGACATCCCAAACAGAAGAATATCTGTCCACAGGAGGCTTAGAAACTCTCACACTTCTCGTTAACCTTTACAGCAGAACATTCTATCCCACAGACACTCCATTAACCAGCTCAATTCCAGCAGCAATGGCTGATCTATGTACATTGATAGTTCTGTAAGCCAGACCAGCCCCAAACAAAGTGGTTAGATAGTTGACTAACTCGACTACACCACTAAAACTGGATCAAAATCCATCTCCACACACCAGCGTGATCATTTTTCCTATGCCAATCTATACATCTTTTTTGTTCCTGGAGCCCAGGATTCTCTAATAAGGTTAAAAGCCTCCTCCGAAAATCCAGGCACTTCCCAGACGTGTCTGAAATTTTCCATGCCATCAGCCTCAACTGATCTGACATCACCAACTCATGATACTCTCCCAACGGACGCAACAAAATGTCTTGAAACATTGGTAGAAAAATGGGAAAATCTATTGACATTTCTAGGAGGATTGGGTACCGGACTTGCGACTTCCAGAGGGGAGTTATCAAAACCACTGCTCCCCTCCACTTGCATACTAATAAGGTTACTCGCGTGATCATAACAAACGGAGGAAAAGCATAATGATGAAGTCCCATCCAATCCTGCCTGAAAGCATCTATCCCCGCAGAATCTGGATCCAGGTGCCATCTTAAAAATCTCTCCAACTGGGTATTCTACCTGTTCGCAAACAGATCCACATAACAAGATCCTCAAACTTCCATCAACCTCAAGAACACTGACCTGTGGAGACTCCAGTCGCCTGAGTCCCTGTAATTCCTCGAATACCAATCTGCCCCCACATTCTTCAGTCCCGGAATATGTTCCACCTGAACTAGGATATTCAGACTCAAAGAGTAATCCCAAAGACTCAAACCAGATCTGCTAGATCCTTTGATTCCGGGCATCCTAATTTGTTCACATATCTCACTGCTGAGACAATGTCCATTTTCAACAGAACTGAACACCATGCCTTGTCCTTTGTAAAGCTCTTTATCGCAAAAGACCCTGCTATCAATTCTAGGCAATTCATATGCATTTTCCTTTCTTCCACTGTCCAAATACCGCCAGTCGATGTCACACCACAATGAGCTCCCCAACCAGTCAAACTTGCATCTGATTCTATATTCAGTTCCGGATTTACTCAAACAAATTGCTTTTCTATTCCAAGCCTCCATATTTCTTAACCACCATTGAAGTTCTAACTTTGCTTCTTAGGAAAAGGGTTAATTCCTCTGAATATTTCATATCACATCTTAAGTGACTGCCCTTTAACCTTTGAAGAGCACGATAATTCAAAGGTCCTGGAAAAATGGTTTGAATTGTTGAAGACAACAGACCCACAATCCTTGCCAACGTTCTCAAAGATATCACTTCCATCAACAATACTCTTTGAATCCCTTTCTTATCCGCTTTATTTTTTCCATCGGCAATCTCAGCTGACCTTAAAAAGTGTTTATCAAAAACCCTGAAAACTGTGTCGCTTGACTTGGAATTACGCAAGACTTCTCTCTGTTTACTACAAACCCAAGTTTCTCTAATAGATTTATCGCCATCATCGTGTGACCCTCTACTCTCAGTTTCTCCTGAATTCCTCTCTCCCTCAAGAAGGCTACTACTGGATGGAGCATTTTGGTAAAACTCCATGGGGCCAAGGATAACCCGAAGGGTAGACAAACAAACATTCATAACTTTCCTCTGCATAAGAACCTTTCAAATCTCTGATGCTCTTTCCAGATAGTCAAATAAACATCTTTCAAGTCTAGACGTGTCATCCAGTCTCCTGACTGTAACACATCCCTCAGCATATGCATTCCTTCCATCTTGAAGTGATGGTATTCCACCCAATCATTTAATTGTCTCAAATTTATGACTGGTCTCATACCTTTTCTTTTCTTTTCCACAAGAAACATATTGCTCACAAACCCCACACAGTGGTCCAATTCTTCAACAACTGCACGTTTCTTTACCAATTCTCTCACTTCTGTATCCACTAATTCTGTTAGCTTTGAATCGAATCTTATCATATTCGGGCACTGATACTGAACCAGTTTCATTACGAAATCTATATGATACTCCATGACTGTCCGAAGAACCCACAGATCCCTTGTTATCACACACCAATTCTAATAAAATTCAGCAAGTCTGCTGCCAATCTTTACATGGATAATAAAAGGGCCTTGACGTACCTGATTCTCTAGACCATCTATTTCCTGTTGAGTTGGCTCTCTGTCTTTGGGGATAAAAGTTTGCGGGTTGGTAACCACTCTGAGCGTCGTACTGGAGGGCCTGAACCCTCTTGAAAAAGAGGTACTTGTGATCCCTTGTTCACGGCCAGGGAATTGATCTCTAATTCGCCAGGCCCCACCAAAAACACGATGGTCAAATACCTTTTTGATCTCTCTCTGTGATTTTTGAAGTGAGCTGGAAGCTCCAACATATTTAGACATTTCTTTAATAAATGCGTCTCCAAATAGCATTCCATTGGCCTCCAAGCCACCTTCATAAGTAGCTAATTCAGCTAATTTGAGATCTATTTTGAGAAGGCTACCCTTCCTTCCCTTCACTGAAAGTCAAATCCAAAAGCCTATCTTAGCACATTCTAACGCCTTTATCCAGTCCCTTCCTGGGATCTCTACCACCTTTCCCAATGAACACTATAATTTTAGCATCAAGATCAGGTGTCGTGACAATTTTCTAAACCAGATTACAACGTTGACATTCAGAACACAGCCTCATCCTCACATCTTTAGGGATATGCTTTCTTAACCACAATTCCACGTATTCTGCCACATGCGAAGCCGGACTCCATTCTGGAGAAAGAGAATGTTTCAACATCATCGGGTCAAACATTGACTTCCCCAGGGGATCCATCACCCCACCAAGGCCATCCACTTTGCCACCTATTTTGGTGTCCAAAGACTTATCCTTTTCAACAATTTCCACTCCAGAATCAAATTCAGAAGAGCAACTCAGCTCAGTTTCTGCACTGCCTGAGGATTCATCATAAAGAATAGTATTATGCCTTCTACTACTTGTATTCCTTGATTCTGAAATCATAGGACCTTTACCATGGGCCGCTTGTGTGTTCTCAACACTACCATGTTTCGTACGATTACGAATCCTTTCATCTGCGTAGGCAACTGTTGCAAGGATCCTGCTCACACACAGAGCTGTGCACAGAGCCCTAGGACATCAATGAATTGTGGTGTACCAGAAACTCACCTCAGTACCTAGAAAAACCCCAAACAGCTAGCATCAGTGTCACATTAGCTCTTCGTCCTATAGCAAAGTAACCAATGATGAGACAACCTAGAACACGCGACTTAGTACAAACTCAGGAATGGTGGGAAGTGAGAACAGTCTTTCGTTATACTCTCATACCAGTTCACAACAGGAGTAAATAAGAGACACGGTAAGTTTCAAAGATTTATTTTAACGATGTGCTCTCATGTCAAGTATCTTAGCCAACATAAGCAGACATATGATTAGAAATAATATGGTCAGCATGGTTAAAATTCCATAAAATACAAAAGAAGAAATCATATTACAGTGATGATGAAAACAGGTCCTAAAGCGCCTAGTTTAACACCCTCCCTATGTAGGAACTATGTATTATAAACTAAAGAAGTTCTCTGAGGCTTGCTTGGGGGACCCCATTACCTTTCCACTCAGTAAGAGTGAATTACATTCGGATCAGCCAAAGCTCTCTGCATCCCTGGAAACTGAAAATCTTCCAAGTGTGTGAAATCATGGCAAGTGTGTGATAATAAGGACGCCAGAATCGCAGTTGGCTCACAGCTGCCAAGTTGTTGTGTTTAGAAAGCGTTACTCAAACATGTTGAAAAACAGCTTACATGCTTTGATAACCTTGACGGCTTCAGCACTCACTGTGCAGACTAAGGGCATGATGTGAGTCTAGAGATGTCAAAAACAAAACCTTTTCTCATGTGTAGACCTTCGTGAAGGCTAACTTACAAAAACAGCAATGCAGTGTTGTGTGCAAAAGTAGCAAGGTAAAATGGCGTTTAAACTTCTAACAAGCCATGCTTATATAACATGCGCGCAAAGCAGGCCTTAGTCCATACCACACACCTTTTGCTTTCTTATTCTTAAAACCACCAACATCCATATTTTTACGTTTCCTACTAACTTTTCTTCCCTTTTTCAACACAGGTCCCTCACCTGCTGACCAAAAACGCTCTTCTTTGGAAGAATTACCTTTATTTTGAAATAAATACTCACATTTCTTTTACATTATTTATCTAAATCAGTGGCAAACTTGTTTAGCATATTGCCAATCTTTTCTTCCAAACTCATGTCACTTTGTCTATTGACATTTTTGTTCTGACATTTTAATAGATTAAGGAATGTCATTACCTTATTGCCACTAAAAGATCAGCCTTCCCCTAAATAACACCACTGAAAACTTCTCTCCCTAATTTCCTCCCATAAATAACCACTAATTTTCTCTCATAAATATCCAGTAATATTCCACCAAAATAAACTTTACTCAAATCCCATCCAAAAACACAATATTCCACTGAAGATTACCTCTGATGTAACCTATTTTCCACAAGGGCAAGTGCCTTTAAACCTTCCCAAATCATGTTAGTATGTGTTTCCTGTCAGTTTCCCGATCTGTAACCGACGGGAGCATGGGTTTCCGCAGGGGGGGGCAAGGAGGGGCGCTTGCCCCCCCCCTGGAGCAACCCTCCTTGCCCCCCCTGCGTACGCCCATGAAAACCGTGACTTCAAGACGGGGCTCTAACTCTCTTTCCTCGCCTTTCTTTTATTTGCTTCCCTGTGAAATGGATCCAAAAAAGAAAGACGCTTTTGCTGGAAATGTCATATTTTTCTGACCTTTTAATTCCAAAGTGCAGCATTGGGAATAAAAGGCTAAAAATATATAAATAACTAAATAAAGTAAGACAGAGTGGTAGCAAACTGGCCAAACTGATTTTATTCAGACTGAAACACATTAGCGCCACTTTTACAGTGTTTGCCAGTGAAGTGCTATTTTTGTTTTCTTGTCTTTGTTTTCCCTGGCCTTGGAACTAGTGCACCAATCCTGAAGGTACTACAATGTGTGGATTGGAAAACAAAATGTGTGCTGCTGCTCTGCGTCCAGGGATGTGGTCTTTTTATCATACTGCTTACGTTTTGTAAGGATATAAGCAATGGCCATTGAAATGGGTCCATTCAGGGCCCTGTAGTCGTGTCCTTAACTTTTCAGGAAAAAGCACTCACTGATTTCTGAATAGTGAGTGCAAAAGCATTAAGGTAACCATGTTGTTCCTGCTTACGTTTCCCATGGTTTGCTAAATTTTGCATTCCCTATAAGTGTTTGCTTTTTCTAGGATGTTGTTACTCTTTTTTTTTTAGGCCGCATATTGCTCTTGTCTTGCATAATTTAAATTGAGCCGCATCCAGGTGTTTATAGCGGGCAACAATTGGGTTGTAGTTGAAGACCGTGGGAGTTTTTCTCAGTGGGGCAGTACGGTGTTCAGTGGGGGAGAGGATGTGGCACTATGGTCAGAGCTGCTGAATTTGGAACTGGGAACCAGGCTTAGCCTTAATAACCAGTCCACCAGACCACTTTCCTACGAGAGCACAATCACATGCTAGACCTTAGAAGGCTTCGCAACACCTTAGAAGTCCTGGTGTCTACGTACTAGCAGGTGTACCCTAGCATGACAAGTGTAGGTTAACCTTCAAGGCTTGTCCACCAGTATCCATACTGAAGTTCACCTCCAGTCTTGCAGGCAGGCCTATGAAGCAGTACACTCTAGAGCAATAGTAACCCTGTCACTGAGGTCACAGGACCCTTGAAGAGTCAGCTCAAGGGCGGTGCACCCAGTGTGACCACACCGGGTGCTGACTTTAGGTGGAGGCATCATCTTTGCAAGTATATTATGGTTTTAAAAACGCTTGCTGCCTCCTTCCTGGCCTCCAGCAATTTTCGGCAACAATAAAAATGTCATGATGACTCTGGTGATTAATGTTCTTCCTAGAGAGAGATCAGAATTTTGGCTAGTGGAAGTTTTGACTCATGGAAAGGTAGCTCAGAGGGTTAATGTACCAGCTGCAAAGAACATGTGCCATGCAGATCACAAAGTGCACATGATGTAAATAGGTCAGTGGGCTACTGCTTTTGTCAGAGATATCCTTTTATTACTTGCAGTTTATAAGTTAAAATCCTAACTTAGAACAGTGAGCTATTAACTGTCATCTAAGAGCTGCATACAAACTGCAAGGTATAAATTAGAGCGTTATGTTCCCCCCCCTTCCCCAGTCTTTGATTATCCTAATGTCCCAAAAAGTGTTCTTTTGGACAGTAATCAATTCTGATTATTAAGGAGAACCCCCAACCATGGTATTACGTTTAAAATTCCGGGTATTGTGTTTCTCCAGACCAATCACTATAAAACTATACGGGCTACTAGTATGGTTGTCATGTGACACCTACACCTTGTAGTCCTTAGTCTAATGTAACATTTTCTATACAGTGATTTACACACATATTGATTGTCTCTGTGTAATGTGTGTGATGTAAAGTGCTCTGACACCCTACAATAGTATGAGTGGCGCTGTAAATCAAATTAAATGCATCTGAGAGAGAGTGGTCATGGAAACTTGGGGGCACAGTTAAAGGGTGGTAGTGAGGGAATCCATGGCAGAGGTGGTCATTGGGGGGCACTAACAAACATTAATGCACATGACACCACCAGTGCTAAGGCTGGCCCTGCCCTTGAGGCCAGTCTGCCTCACCCATAGGTACCTCCATTGGCCTTGTTTCAGCAGTAGTAGCTGCAACTCACCAGGGATTGGCAATGCAGGATTTGCACGCACACCAAACTAAGTTCGCAAACTTGCAGTGACCCGGCTTCATTCACAAGCACTTTTAACATGTGCTGCCTGCTGTGAGGCCACTGGAATTAATTATGCAGCAAAGGATGACAACATTATGCCGTAGTGTTGACTAAATTATGCATTGAAAAAAATGCTGCAGCGTAATGCAGTATATTTTCAGATATTTTATTATTTTGACGTGTGTACACATGCTAACAGTCTCTGGAAAGATTTTGCCTTATTAGTACCAGTGTAACATACAAACGCAGCAGTGAGAAAGGTGATCAGTCAACCTTTACAATAGGCCATCGACTCCGCAGCAACACAAGTCACATTTTATATTAACTTTTGATATGTTTGAGCTACAAACAATTTATTAGTTTAAATGGCCAGATCATGCAGCAGATCTTGCATTATGAGGCAACTATGGCAGAGCCATCATTTTAGAGAAAACATTTGCTAACTAGGATATTTTGCCATTCATGTTTGAACTGCTGTTGTGGAAAAAGGGAGTAGTGCTGATGACAGAAACTCCATGGCTCGGAGACAAATGGCTTGTGTTTCCACATTTTGTCGTATTTTGTACATTCTGTGATTAGAAGCATATCCCACTTTGTGAATATATTTTAATGTCAATAACTCATTATAACCTTAAATAATCATGTGTATCCATTGGCTGATTAAACTGGGCAGTGAAATGCCAAACAAATACTAAAAATTGGGATGTCTGCGCATTCTGGCCACACCTCTGGCTCCACCCACAGAACCAATCCTTGGGTTATTCCCGCCCTTTGATTCTCTGCCCACTGTTCCCCTACTTTTTTTCCCCCACTTCGACCACTGTGTAAGACTCAGCATCCCTGGACTTGTGATGTGCCGCCGCTGCGGGCGCTGCATGTGCCACACATTTACGGTG